>NC_056599.1:22108393-22443490 GCF_018340385.1 Cyprinus carpio | reverse complement strand
TTGTTTTTGAATAAAAAAAAAGAATAATGTAAAAATATATAGGATTGCAAGATTCACAGTTTTGTTGGGTAAAAGATTAACAAACCCCAATGAGTCTAGCTGAGTGATCTAGAACAAACTCCTTCAACTCCCTCAATGGCTTCAAGTGACATATCTTCCCTTCTCTTTGTCCACCATTTCACCCTTTACTTGAACATTCCTGGCTCTTTGCTCTGCCCTTCACAGTCTCCCTCAGTCATGGCAGCCTCCAGCAGTGGCTCGACAGCTTCTCTGGAGACCTCCGACACCTACAGGGCTCTTTTCTTTTGACGGTTATGGGTCTGAAGAGCAAGGTGGAAGGGGATTTTAAGGCTGTGGGTGAAGTTTTCTTTTTAAGTTGAATCCTGATGGAAAGTTTTGGCTTGATTTGCGATGCTTGTTCTTTTTATTTCATCCACATTCCATGGGAAAATCAAAGCTTTATCCATCGAAAGTGAGCCTGCATCCACTTAATATCAGTCTAATGTATATTAGCGTTGTGTGAACTGCTGTGTCATGAGACCCTGAGCACTTACTGTACATCGCAAAGCACTATTATTCAATCAGGAAGCCATATTGTTAGAGTAGCGCCACCATATGAGCTCAGAGGTGCTCAGGAGACCATGCTGATTCAGAAACCTGAACATGGTTTTGTAGTTCTTAAGTTGTGTTGAGTTTGCTTTAAAATGTTGACATTTAATTCTGTAGTTCATTTTCTGGTGGTACAGAGCATTGCAAGGTTTTCACAAGATTTTGTTACAGTCATTTAATATTTGTTTTATTTTGAAAGTTTCAAGATTTGCATATGCTGAGCACCCACTAAAACCAGCCATGCCATACCAAAATTGACTTCCTTATTAACTTAGCAGCAGATTGCTGATATTAGCATCAGTATTAGCATTATCCTGTGTGCGAGGAGGCCATGATTCCACCAGTGTCGCTTTTAAAGCATAGATTACACGTGTGAGTAACTGTTTAAAAATTTGGTGTTCTTCAACAAGATACCAAGCATTGGTTACTTTACAAAAGTTGGTTAGTCTGGTTAGGTCATGTTTATGTTGATTTAAAGTGTCATTTGCTGTCTTGAAACGCCAAGACTGTGTTCTGTCAGCGCTCATCGGTCAGAATCAGATGTAAGCTTAGTTTAGCAACTACCTATGCAACACCTAAGCAAGACCTTAGCAGCTCACACACACACACACATGCCATGTGCTCAGGCCAGCTGGCTGGTGTCTGTTTACCAGTGCTGTGTGTCCAGGGAGGGAAAATGACACCGATGCAGCTCCATCACCACAAGAGCCAGCATTATCTGCTGACCGTGTAGTTTTACTTCATATGTTAGCAGCTGGTCCGAGTAGCTTGAAGGTGCGACAGATGTGTGCAGCTGTAGTAGCCATGTCACTTTCCTTAGTGGTGCACTGAATTCCCTCTCTCTTCTCGATTAATACATCAGGCCTGTTTTTTGTCTTTTCTGCATGCTTCATGGTGCAGGAAGACACTCATGCACTTTTAGAGTTAACATATACGTTTATATGTAAGCATATAGTCATCTCAGAGGGTTTGTAGGACATCTAAATTGTTTTATATGTGCTACTCAGTTCCACATTGCATTTGCTGACTGGTTAAGATGATGTGTACCTCTCTGGTCGTTCAGAAATCCGATTGGATGGTGTTTTGGAGCAATAATGATGGAGGGCCACCTTTTCCTCATTGTCGTCATTAGGAATTGGAGGACATGTTCATCTCATCCCTAATAAGAAATCCTGTGTGCCTGAAACTGTTCCCTGAATGTGTACGCAAACCGGTCACATCATTTGAAGATGCTCTCTCTGCAAATGCTTCCCATGAGAGTTTGTCTTGGCGTGAATGAGACTGCAACCCCTCCAGATGGCTGACAGCTCAACATACCTTTACTTGAAACCCAAATGTAAAACATATCAGAGAGGAGCAGAACAAAGCCAGAATCAGTCTTCATGCTTTCTCAACTTCCTGTTTGCATCCCCTCCCCCTCTCATCTGTTCCCTCTCCTTCTCTATTTTTGAGGAAGAAGCTTTTTTGCATCCCTTGTTCTTGTGTTTTTCTAAACATATTGTTTGAAGTTGACTTGTATTGCATGCATGGAATACAATGAGGACATAATTTGTGAATAATTTGTGAATGGCCAGAATAAGGGAACCATCTCTTTCACCTGGGCTCTCTACTCTGCAACTTCTCTTTCTGAGATAATTAGAGAGGAAGAAAGAGCATATGTTGTTTCTGGGTTCCCTCACATCCCTATTTCTTCAAAATGTAGCCATGCCAAATATATGTTATGGCTATACGCTAGCCATTCTGAAAGACTATGTGTTTCATTTACATATTTATATATTGTTTTAAAGATGATATGTATCTGTATATATCTGTAGTGAATATTCATCAGAGCTTCCACAGACTCAGAGCTTAACAGATGCAGCAGATGTCGACAAAACAGCCTGCAGGAACAGAGTTTTCACTGCATGTGTCTGTACATTTATTCTTGTATAGTTTGACCCAATATGCACTACCTGTCCTTTTCTACTTTAGTTACTTAATGTAGCTTGTTTAAAGGGGGAATTCATTGCACTATCACAGCTAATGGAGCTGCTGTGTCTACTGCTGAGCGCAAGCCTAACCATACACCCCCCAAGTTAAGAAACAGGGACAGAGAGAAAGAGAGAGAGAGAGTTAGAAAGAGAGGCCAGTGAGAAAGAGAAGGTTCCTAAAAGAAATGGATGAGTTCTATGCTACTAAGATTGATGCTGGATACAATTTTATTGTCATACAAAAAAGGGGAAAAAATATCAAGAACTGTATAAAATATATTTCAATGGAATGTTTATTATTTACCTTTTATATTTTTGAAATGTATAAAGAAAAAAATTAATAAACTGTAATTTAACAGAGTTTGTGAACACTGAGACTTAAAAATGTTATATTACTAAAAGTATGGAAGTTTGAACGCGAATGCTAACCTACCTGATCAAATCTTCTCCATTACAGATAGGGAAAAAATAAATAAAAAGAATTAGAAAAATGAAATCCAATTTAAAAAGAAAAAGTTATCAAAAAATCAATAAAAATGTTAAAAGCTCATGCCAAAATTTTCAACATGTGTCCTGTGTGATTCTTCAAATGTTTGTTGTGATTTCTCCATGTTACTCTGGGATCTGAGAGCACATTTACAGTACAATTAGTGTGCTTGCCCCATTTTTAACACTTTAAACTAGGGGTGTAACAATTCACTCGTTTTCTCGATGCATATATTACAAACCCTGACGATGCATATGCATTGATATTGAAACATGGTTTTTTGAATTGTGAATCATCGATTTCGGACAGTAATCGATTTAAAGCGCTAATAACTGAATGAATCACGATTTCTATAGCTATTAAATGCTTTCAAAATATGTGCACATTAAATTACTACAAGCACGAATTATTGAAGACCCTTGAACTCCGTTGTTTGTGCCCTCACATCTCTCCTTCACGTGCTATTTACCGCCTTTCACAGGATTGTGCTCACGCTCCGTTCGTCTCACCGATACATTTTTTGAGCAGCTGATGTGTGATATCTCCTTAGTACTTGTGGCCAGTACTTCTAAAGTAAAGTAGTTTTACTTTTCTGTAGTTTTTCAGAGAAGTCGAAGGCTGCGTATTTATTGCATGGACGGAGCGAAAATGCCTCGGTTACTGATGTAACCTTGGTTCCCTGAGATAAGGAAACAAGCGTTGTGTGTATGGGGAAAATTCCTGTTTTACTAAGCCTGATTTGGTAGATTAAATTGATTATTATGTTTTAAATATGGTTATTTTTCTTACAAAGACGCATCGATTCGCTACAGGAGGACTGATTTTGTTCACCACCTGGAGCCGTGTGAGACACTTTTTTTAATGGATGGGCGCTTTTTATTTGACTTCTTTTGGACTGAAGTACTGCAACAACCACTGAGTGCAATTAAAGATTGAAAGATCAAAGACAATGTTTAATATAACTCTGACTGGATTCATCTGAAAGAAGAAAGTTATATACACCTAGGATGACTTGAGGGTGAGTAATTTATGGCCTAATTTTCATTTTTGGGTGAACTAACCCTTTAAGACTTCTCTCTCCTTAAGTTTTACTGTTTTACTGAGACAAACTTTTATTAAGGAATAGAGAGAAGTCAAAAACCAAACTGGATGCAAGAGCAGCTGTTCCTTCTTGCCCAACTTGTTAATGAAAACAACAGTCATAATACCCTTGCGATTAAGGCTACACCTTTTTAAAAGCTCATTATCGTCAAACGTTTCTAAAATGTTTTTGTTCTGGCAACAGCCATATTAGGATAGTTATGACAATTCTAATGGTCCAACAATGGAGGGGGGCCCCCGAGGAAGAAACGCGATTTCTACCGAGGGGTACACGATTGCGATTTCTACCGAGGGCTAACTGTTACCCCTTGGCTAACTGCTAGTTGGTCAAACTAGTTCTTAAGACACAGTTTTGACATAGTGACTGTTTATGCAACTGGGCCCTGAACTTTATTAAGTCCGGCATGCTGTCTAAATCAGATAGCCTACTGTTGTCGTCAGTTCTGCATATTTACTGCCAGCGTCCCACTTGCTTGAGTAAAATGAAAAGTGAAACAAAAGCTATATACTGTATTTCGCAACTGTTAACTTCATTTGCTTTTATCTCTCAACCAAAACAAATCTATATTTAGCAGCCATCCTCAAACTATAATGTAGCTAGCTCTCTAAAGATCTCTCTCTCTCTCTCACACACACACACTCTAGATATATTACTATTGTATAGCTATTTTATTCCAGAATCATCAGGCAATGGGAAATAAAAAAATGCTCATATACCTTATATGGACATATGCTCATATGGACTTCCTTAACGTAGCAGATTTCTGATATTAGAATTATTAGCAAAATTAGCATTGTCCTGTGTAAGAGGAGTCCATGATTCCACCGACATCGCTTAAATCATAGTCATAGATTACACATTTGAGTAACTGACTGTATCTTCTTCATCAAGAGATGTAGCATTGATTACTTTTCAAAACTTGGTTAGTCTGGTTAGGCATTTTGAGGTTTGTTGACAGTAATTTAAAGTCTGTGTAAAGCAATATTAAATATGTGTTCTGAGTTTGTCAACACAGTGTCAATATGAATGATAAACCTGAATGATCAAAACCCACCGAGTAAATAAAATAAGTTATAAAAATAAAAAATTAACAGTATATTCTCTGCTCCCAATCACTGAGGGCATATCCGAGGTCACTGCTGAAACCACACCCACTTGCGGCAAAGCTGCTGCCTCTGTTAAATACCACTACAACCTGAATAGATGACCGAGCTTTTTTGTAAATTATTGCAACCAGGTAATATGCATTTATGTGTAGAAAGTAAAGCTAGCTAGCAAATTTAGTAACTAACGGTAATAACAGTAACTCACGACTGATGCTAATGCACTCAAGGTATTATAGTGTTAGGGGAGGGGCCATGTTCAGTGGCCCCAGTGCGTCATTAAATCCGCGGTCACACTAGACTTTGAGCATGCAGAATTCGTTCAGACGTTGCTGCGAAAAGGGGCGGGAGCAGGATATGACATCATGCACCAAAATATCCTCACTAGTCATAATTATTTTCTATTTAAGTGATTACATTCAGACACAAGTATCAAGTACATACACGCACACATACAAATCTCATGTAATAAAAAAAAAAAAAAAAAATGTACCATCCGCTCCTGTTTCTCTTGCCACCGCAAACCAAGCTGCTTCTCTTTATGTGATTTTTGTAATCATTTAAAGTTGTGTTGTATAGGAAAGGATGGTGCGGCACTGCTAAAACTACCGAGAGGTCACTTTGTAATGTTTTGATCTTCTATTGGTCTCACGCATTCACGTGATGTGAATTTGCAGGTCAGAGTTCAGCAAACTTGAACTTTGCTATATGCAGCGAAATGTGAAATATCTTTGCACAGGCTTGCGCTTCTGGTCTGACACATTCGCATGTGTATGAATGGAAGTCAACGGAATGAAAAGTCTAGTGTGACCGCGGCTTAAGATGTGATTCCAGCCCTGCCCAAAACATCCTTAACACAAAAACTGTGTAACAGTCTAACTCCACAATACAGTACTACATTCACTTTTTTGTCTTTATAATGTGTTTTCAACAATACATTCATAATGTGTTTAGAAACAATTCTCTGAATTGCCTTTTAATGGTTAGCAGGTCAGATTTGTAACCCAAAGGTCATGGGTTTGAGTCTCAGTAGGTGGGGAGAGTGAATGCACTCTCATCCAACTTCAATACCCTCAACTGAGGTGAGACCCTTAAGCAAGGCAAACCCCCAATTGATCCCTGGGTGCTGCAGCAAAAATGGCTGCCCACTGCTCTTGGTGTGTGTTCACGGTGTGTATGTGTGTGTTCACTACTTACTGCTGTGATTGTGCACTTGGTTGGGTTAAATGTATGCACAAATTCAGAATATGGGACACCATACTTGGCTTTGTCTTGTCACGTTATTACTACATCAGATTCAATATCTAAGTTAGGCTACAGAATCACTGTACACTTTTTATATTATTTTATTTTGAATTGCCACATTGTTCAGAAATGAATGCACTTAAATGTAAATATACATGGGAGACAAAACCAGTTAGAGAAAACCACTATTTTAAAGGTCAGCTATTATCTCTACAATCTGTCCTTATTCTGAATAAACATGTCATTTCCATTAACTCTCTTACTTTATTAAATGTTTTAATCGCAAAATAATATAAATACATATAAAATACAAGGCATATTACTGTTAAAATTGGATTATAAAGTCATGTTGTAGTCGTTGAAATTTCATATCCTTTTTGAAAGGTTATTTTTTTTCTTTTTTTCTTCAACTTTATGGCTATCTGCATTTACCCTACTTTTGTGAAGTCTTGAGATGATGAAGCTAACTAGCAGTACCCTATAGTTTACTTTTTATAGAACCAGAAAATATCCCTATGGAGAAACAGGCCAGTGCAGGGATACTGCTCATCTGTATCAGAGGGTACAAACAAATGTGTTACAGATGTGATATGATCAGTACCGTTCAAAACATATAAGAACAACATAAAAATGCCCAAAGCTTTTTCATATTCCAGTTTTTGAGACAATAATGAAAAAATGTTTCTTACCCATCCTCCCTTTTTCCAAATCCATTCTAACAGATGCTTCCTAAAGTAATCCAAACTTGCGTTCAGAAGAGCTGAAACAACACTGTGTGTGTGTATGAGAACCATCTATTGAGAGGAAAGAGGGGCTTAGAAGTTACAAAAAAGATGCACATCTATAAACAACAGACATATTAACATAAAAAGAAAAAGAGAACAAAAAATGCTTAAATCAGAATTTAACCAATACCTTTGCAGACAGCTTTCCAACCGAATAGAACAGTACTATAATTCTCCCCCAGGTGATCTGGTCGTCTGTGAAAACCTTTTTCACAAGTTTTAAAAAACTGCTTGTATCAGCTACCTTTGCCAAGTCATCAATTATGCTGTGAGATCAGAAAGAACAGAAAGTGAAACCTGGTGTTTGACAACACTGATATTCAGTAAAAACAGACAAGGATTCAAATCATAGACTGACTCATTAAATTCTTTATCCTGATCAATGTTGTCGCCATAAACTTTGATGATCTCCGACAACTGCTGAACAAGCATCTGGTCCTGACCTTTGCTTATTAGCGGAGACTCAGGAAGGGCTGGAAGGATTGCCTTTACTTTGTCTGTCACATATTTCACCTTGCTTGTTACCATGCTAAAAGACAGACAAATATTAAAAATGTTTATAGAGGTACTCATGATATGAAAGAGCTTGCAGATTCTGACTACAGCCATCATTATATTACAGTCTAGTCAGTATGACATTCATATTTTCCAAAATGCCCTATGTAAGGTTTAAATGTTCCCTGTATAGCATAGATGCACCACTCTTGTAGATTGAACTTGATGTGTTCAATTTATGTCTCAGTCGGGTAATCTTTTCATGTTCATACAAATATTTACATGTTAAAGGTACACTAACTTTTTTAACAAAAGCCTCGGCTCTGAGCGGGTCAGTCTTATGATGTTGTTTTGATTAATTGGAGACATTGATATTTTCAAATTAGTATCATCACAAAAATTAACAAGGTATCAGCTCTGAGCCTCTGTGGATTAAACACAGTAAAAAAAACAATGCAGGCTTAATAACCAGTTTAGATGGAAAGGGTTGCAAGTTGACTATTTACACAGCTTAAGAGTTTTAAAAAACAAGCAAACAGGATGTGAATTGCTTATTTGGTGACTTATTAAATTTGTAATTTGTACTGTCCATTCTTAAAAAATAAAATCCAGGACAGCACTACATCAACCCTTAAGGAAATGACCCTTTACAGAACTAATGCTATATAATGAACTCAAAGATTTTTAATTGAGAAAGAAGCCATCACACCATCACATTATTATTATTATTATTTTGGTATTTTAACAAGACCATAAATAATGTATTTAGTGAAAAATAAGAAATTACAGATCGTCTCAATATAAACCCACTCAAAACCCTCCCACCCAAAAGACATTTGAATATAAAGCAAATGAACATTCCTCGCTCAAGAATCATTCTTCCCTCTTTCCAATTAATTCATGTGTATTAGTGCTGGTATCAGGAGAACAGATAAGCCTTTAATATGATCTAAAAAAGGTTTCCAGGTCTCATGAAAAGATTTGAGAGATCCTGAAAGTGAGAATCTTTTATACAGCAAAAGATTTCTTGGATCCACATATCATGTGATGGGGGGATGACATGTTTCCATTTGAGGAGAATAGCTCATCTAGCTAAAACAGCGGTATTGGCGATGACCTGGCGGGATGAGACAGTCAAATCAGGTCTCGAGGAAATGCCAAAAAGAACTGTCTAGGGGTTAGTGTCTAAGTCTGTGTTAAGAGCATTATTAAGCATATCAAATACATTGGACCAAAAGTCTGTCAGCCGAGGGCAACTTGGAGATTGGTTGGCAGGAGATGACAAGCATCATTCCTATCTGGAAAAATATTGCTTATTTGGCATTTGATAAATGAACTCTGTAGAGCATGTTAAACTGCACTAGGCCATGTCTGGCATATGTGGAAGAGGACTGAACCAGATTTAAAATGTCTCCTCATTGATCATTGTATTTAAATATAAATCATATGTATTTAAATATAAAGGAAATAAATATATGTAAATTTTCCCAAAAAAGTACTCTTTTTATGATGTAGGATTATAAGGTTGAAATAGTTATTAATTTTGTATGTTTTGTGTGTGTGTGTATGTGTGTGTGTGTGTGTGTGTGTGTGTGTGTGTATTGATGTGTGGTTCTCTTATCCAAAACAAATAAACAGAGGGAGACAATAAACACTACCTTGACCTTGATCTCAAAATAACAAAATAGCGGTTCTGCTAGTCTTACAAAAGTGATGCATTATCTAAGCCTATTCAGTTATGTTTTTCTGTGTTGACTAAAAATATTTATGTGGATGCGGATTTACTGGGAAGTTACACCTTTCCTCATTTTCATGCAAATGTTTATCATACATGTTTTTCCAGTTTGTTTAAAGTTTTTAAAACTGAGGTTTAGAAAAACACCTGTTTAAAAATACAAAATATTTTATATATAGGCTATATCTATCTATCTATCTATCTGTCTTTCTATCTATACACTACACACACACACTTAACTATTTATTAACTGTATATTTTACAATTATATATCCTGATAACTTTAAGAAAGTGACATTAAACAATAAATAAATAAGTTCAGAAGTTCAAGATCAGAAGTTTAAGAAGTGAAACTCACTCGATTAAAAGTTTTTCTCCAATCAGATCATCTGTAAAATAAGAAATAATATTAACAAACATCGAACATCGTTTGAAGAGCATGAACAAAGACAGACACTTACCCCGGGAGCCTTTGCAAGCCATATCAAACACAAGTAAAATATATAGCCTTTTTGTTATTTGTTTACTGTCACTGAAACGGGATGTATGAAGGAATTCCACTCCACTTCAGTAGTTTTCTTTCAACTTCTGCTTGTACAGAAATGAGTATGATGCCTTTGATAGAATCTAAAGCATCCGATCGATGTATGACATCAAAGTACCGCGAGAGCGCTTCAGTGCATACGGAGCCATGTGCTTCTCTCGCGGTACTTCGATGTCATACACCTGTCGGTCTGCGCAGCGCCGCATGAAGTCGAACGCACCTCAAAACACCGCTGTGGAGCAGAGTTTACGTCTCACTGGTTTGGGGGTAATCACGTGTTTCATATTACCAAGTTACAACAACGATTTTTTTTTTTCATCCCTGTTGTTTTATGTTGTTCACAAGCCATGCAATTAGTCGAAATTAGTAGCTTTGTTGAATGATGTGTTCCTCAGTTCAGTAGTAGGCCTACGAAAGAGTTAGATGATACATTCACATGTCGTAAAGTAACGTGCCACTTGTAATCTGAGTAGGCTATAGCTGCATTCACGCCATGTCGAAATTACCGTAGGCTCAAAATGACAACACGTGACGTTCTCGGACTCTGAATTATGCATTTCTATAGCAAGTCAACACCAGGTTCATTTGAGATTTCTGGCCTAGCCTCGCCTGAAATGTAGGCGAGAGTAAGCGGCTGCAGTGAGGGGAAGAGTGAAATAAGTGCAGTCAAGACGGACAGCTCTGACCTCTCGAAGTGGAACAGATACCAACGAGATCAAAGGCGGATATCGCGTTATTCACATTCATGCGCTGTGCTGCTGATAAACATGTTATAATTTCAGTTCTTTTGCTTTTATATCAAAATAAATATGACAAAGAAGACACTCGAAGTACTTGCTATTTAATTCCATTCGAAAGACGTATCATACATTTTTACTTTATTATGAACATGCATTTTTTTTTTTTTTTTTTATAAATATTACAAAAAATACATAGCCTACACACAGTGATTACTCTGTCATAGCGTTTGGGAATATTCACGTATTATTATCACATGTAGCTGTAGGCTATAGGTTCCTTTGAGATGAGCAAAAGTCTCGATTAAGAATCGATGCGCCTTCAAAGTAGAGAGCTGCAGTGAGGGGAGGCCTGAAGTTCTGACTTCTCGTAGCGGATCAGGCACCTATTCCTCTGAAGGCAAATTTTACTACAATCAGGCTTATGTAGGCCTACTTTGTTGCTAATAAATAGAATGTAATTCAAATTCTGTTGCTTTTGTATATATAAAAAATAAATATTATGTACAACACACCCAAAAGTATCAATTATTGAATTTCTACCAATTTTGTGTTTTCTGTCTATTCTTAGTTTGATAAAGATACACACAAGGTTAGAATTACCAATATTTATCACAATACCACCCTCATTTTAAGTTAGTGACCATTGAGGAATTTTAACCAAAGTATGTTGCTGACATTTCATGAAAACCCTAAAGAACTTGTGGAAAATGGGCATCCGATGTCCCCTTTTACATCTCATCTGAGAATAGCAAAGATGAAACCACCATACTCACATGTCCTTCAAAATCTTCTACTATACTGCTGATATCTGAAGTGACCGATGGCTCGAGAGGAGATGATGTACTTTCCAGGTGTATCCCCTATGGCCTGAAGAGGCACAGCCTCCAATCCTTCCTGAGAGGCATCTGTAGAGATCTTATTGGTAAGGTTCAGTGGTAAGGATCTCCTTTAACCTCCTCCATTCTTGATCATGTACACACAAACTCTTTGTCATATTATAACAACTTCCTCATATGTGTGGTTTTAGCTGAAAGATCTTTGAAAAATCATACACAGACTCCCCTTCCTCTCACTAGGTGGAGGCATATCAAAGAGGGCTCTTCTTTTAGCAGGATCTGGCTCCACTCCTTTTGCAAACAGCATGTCACCTTAGAATGTTATGTCTGTGACTCCAAACTGACACTTTTTCTTCACTTTTACTTTCTCTTTAGATCATGTGCTCAAATTCTTTCCTTCAGTTTTAATAAGTGATGGGACGGATGATACAGCGGCTCTGATGCTCCGACACAATTTTTAAAGCACTATTGTATCACACACTGTGCCGATGCTTGTATCGAAATGACAACATCACGTGATTGATGACGTCTGAAGCTTTGAATGTTTTGAAAAAATTTATGCTTCGTGACCCCACCAGATGCAAGGGACTGTAACCTCAGCACCGGACAGAAAGTGAATAATTTTTTATAGCTAGGGTCTCAGAGACCCTAAGCAGAACATAATAAAGGTTAAACAGCTCATCCTAAATATATTTTCAGCTACCTACATCAATTATTAACTATGATCACATGCTTGCGCATTTTATATTAATGATCAATATGTGAGTCCGTTGACCAGGCTACACATGACATGAGTTCTGGGGCCTGTACCATGAAGCCGGATTAGCTGGCTAGCCAGGTAAATTTCAGTTTAGTTTGCACCAATCCTGGGTTTTAGGTACCATGAAAGTGGCTTGGCACTTAGCGGCGTTCATTGCCATAGTAACTTACACTCCATGGCTAACCTGCTCGGGGCAGGTTATGTTCTGGGTTAGAGATCTCAAACTGAACTTGGACGAATCAGATGTGAGCAAAGTGACACATGTCTGACACAAAAAGTCACTCTCCCAGTTTCTCTTGCTCCAAATTTAGGTCACTAATACTAAAAAAAAACACACACACACACGTTTTGTTTCATGACGTTTAAATTTGTCATATTCTTCAATCGCTTTAGCAAAACCTTTAAACTTTAGTTTTGAATCTTGATAGATCTCTCACGAGAAGTAAATCAAACTTGCTTTGTGTTGCAAGGATCGTGATTGACTGTTCGCTAGTGATGTTACACACTCATGTGCAGGCGATCTACAAACTCAGGATGAAAGCCTGAGTTGACAAAGAAAGTTGATGATGTTTGGTTTTGTCATGTTACTCTGAATTTGTTCAGCTACCATCATGGTACAGGCCCCTGGTCTCATTGACACAAATTAATTTAGAAGAGATTATACCAGATTAGTTGGAACTGTACTGATCACAGATTGATTCCACTCTTGTGTGTCATGGACTTCTAAAGCTCTGTATGGACACGTGATTTTGCAAACTGTATATCCTCTGCTCAGCTTTGATTTGTTAGATATGGTGGAGAAAACAAGATGTTTCTAATGCACACTGTGTTAAAAGCTTTGAGTAACAAACCTTTTTTCAGCACAATTTGATGAAAGCCTCAAACGGTTTAGAAAGCCTAGGTTTCCCATCACTAGTTTTAATAGTCATTGATTATGTTGTTGAAGGGTAGACCCCTACACCAAAAGATCATCAATATAGACGTGAACACCCTCTAGACCAGTCGTCTCAAGCTCAGTTCCTGGAGGGCCACAGCTCTGCAGAGTTTAGCGCCAACCAGCTCCAACTCACACCTGCTTGGAAGTTTCTAGAAATCCTGAAGACCTTGATTAGCTGCATCAGTTGTGTTTGATTAGGGTTGGAGCTAAACTGTGCAGAACTGTGGCCCTCCAGGAATTGAGTTTGAGACCAATGTTTGATAATCTGCAAATGCTTCCCATGAGAGTTTGTGTTGGCTTGAATGAGACCCCTCCAGATGGCTGACAGCTCAACATACTTGAAATCCAAATGTAAAACATATCAGAGAGGAGCAGAACAAAGCCAGAATCAGTCTACACGATTTCTCAACTTCCTGTTTGTATCCTCTCACCCTCTCATCTGTTCCCTCTCCTCTATTTTTGAAGAAGGAGCTTTTTTTTGCATCCCTTGTTCTTGTGTTTATCATGCCAACATTTTCAACGTGTCCTGTGTGATTCTTCAAAAGTTTTTGTGATTTTTCCATGTTACTCTGGAATCCAAGAATGTTTTTTCTGTTTTTGCTTTTTCTTTTTTTATAATGTTGGTGTTTCATAATAAAGGTGATTCCTTTACATGCTACTTTAACATCTAAATATTTTTAGTAATGATGTTCCTTTACATGTACCATCATGGGTTTGTGGGAAGGACTGTATTTAATGTAGGCCTTTTGCATTGGTCTTTCATAATCTACATTATTGGAAAAGCTGAAACAATTACATTTCAAATGTAACAATACAAAATAGTGCATTGTCATTCAGTCTATAGTTACAAGGTTATTTATAAATGTATACAAAAAAATTTAAAGACGAGGTAGAGGTTACTAACAATTACAGTAAATAGTTTTGGCCCAGCACCTATGACATTTCAAGTCCTGCTAGTTATTGCTTTACTCCCCATTTTGTATGCATTTTATCCCTCCACACTCACATGGACTGAGACATGCCATTCATTATACATTATACATTATAATGTTTTATACTTTCTTACTATGCATAATATTGGCAAGCAGTCTTCTCTTACTCGTCCAAAACATCTTTATTTTTGGTCCGTTGCATGTGTAATTCCCAGCATTTCTCCTTTTCGCACTTCATCAGTCATCACCGTCATCACCGTCCTCAGGAACATCTGTTTAGTCTCCAGACGATGAGGCCACCCAGCAGTACTCCACTGATGAAGAAGACTCCACAGGAGAGGGAGTTCAGGCTGGACGAGGAACCAAAATCTTGCTCAAAGGAGTAACGAGCCAAGGAAGAGATACTGTTGATCTGCAGGTATTTAAAAGAGTGACTATTACCAGAGGTGAAAAGTAACTAATAACATTTACTCGCATTACTGTAATTGAGTAGCTATTTTGTGTACTTCTGTTTTTAAAGTAATTTTAAAAATCTGTAATTTCACTTAAGTATATTTTGTTATTGTATATTTTTGTTAAGTATTGTACTATGCTACATTTTAAAACAGATTTACTATTGAGTAAAAAAAAAAAAAAAATGATGCAGACAGACAATACAGGCGTTATGGTGCAGACCCAGCTGAAAACGAAACAAGAACGAAACAAGAAGTTAATTAGGAGACTTGCATTTTAGACACCATATTGCCTGTTTTTGATCTATTTCGACGACAAAAATAATTCCAAACACAGCCACCATAGCACTGGTTTGTCTCTGAGCAATGAAAGTGTTTCTTTTCTGAATGAATTAACCGTTTAAATGATTCAGTTTAATTGCAATGACTCACTTATTAACAGTGACTTGCTGCCACCTACTGGCAGTTTTAATTTTACATTTAAAATACATTTTTTTAAGTACAATTTCAAATATAAATTAAACATTTTGTCTTATATATCAAAACATTATTTCTTCATTTGTAACTGCAGGTTAAATGCATTCATATCCTGTATTAAACAGTGTGTAAATACATCTAAATGCCACTTCAGATGTGTACACTTCTGTGTTTCCTCTGCATTGCAAAGATGAATTTAGTTGATACTGATTTTATTTGCCTGGTAAAAGTGTCTTATTATTCTAAATTTAATAGTTTGGCTCAAAGGATAATGCACACTTTTAGAAAAAATGGCTTTATAAAGGTAAAAATGCCCATAAAAGGTAAAAATCAATTGAAACTTATTGGAAAACATTCATTTCTTTCATTGCGGTGAACTGGCCACCACAAAGAAAAATACCAAGAACTTTAGGAGTGAACTGTCCACAGCAATCCTTAAGATACCAGCATAATAACAGTCTCAGCAAAATATTTGGGGCAAAAATGTCGCCCAAATGTATGATTAGGTGCAAAAAGTGTCCCTACACAATTTAAGTATAATGTGAAATGAATGAAAATTGTTACATTTTAGAGCAGATCTACTCATGTTGCATCAGATGTCTTCATACTCGCATTTTGCAGTGTTGATTATTATACCCATTCACACACCTTTCTGTTGAGTTTATGAATGCAGTGTCCAATCAGAGGCGTTTTGATTTATCACCATGGAGAACATGGCATTAAAATCTCACATACCTCCCTAAATGTTTTAAATGTCATGTGTCAGCATGCTTTTTGTTATTGCAGTTTAATTTGTAAAGGTGTTCCTTTAATTAAAAACAACTACAGACCTATCCCAGTGGTCTCAAACTCAGTTCCTGGACGGCTGCAGCCCTGCAGAGTTTAGTTCCAACCCTACTCCAAAACACATTGATTTGATTAGCTAAATCAGATGCGTTTAATTAGGGTTATATCTAAACTGTGCAGGGCTGTGGTCCTCCAGGAACTGAGTTTGACACCCTTTGCCTATCCCATTTTTGCCTCCCTTCCGCAGTTAAAATGTAAACAAGAAATTTTTACTCTGAGTAAATTTAAAAATAAGCTACTTTTTACATTTACGTGAGTAGATTTTTAGACTGGTACCTTTACTTGTACTTAAATGTACTTGTACTTGTACATTAATGAAATTTTACTTGAGTAGAATATTTTCGTACTCTCTGACTATTACTGATGTGTCTTATCAAAGATATGCTGTGTTAGTACAAGTGCTGTCATGTTTAACAAATCATACCCATCCTCCCCTACTGCAGATCCAGTTCTGTAGGTTATCCCTGAAGTAATCCAGTGTCCAAGACACAACGCCTGAGACAAAATCAGCAAGAATCTATCCACGCAAAACAAAAAACAAGCACAGATGAATTAAAGTCCAATCTATTTTGAAATGTGTAGGACTTGAGCTGGTCTGAATGTATCCTGTACATCGTAATTTAAATGTATTTTTGAATCCTATATAGAAACACACACACACAAACAAATGAAAGCAGGTAAAATAAGGAAATCACTGCATACCTTTGCAATGGATTTCCCAATAACACAGATCAGAGTAACAATTTTCCCCCAGGTGGTATCATCAACAAACACTTTGTCTACAAGCATCTGGAAACTGTCTATCCGCCACACGTGCAAACCCATCAACCATGCTGAAATTAAACACATCTTGAATAAAACAGATCTGCTTTTATACCGGTGCAATTTCAGTTTTATTTCATTTCTCATAATTGCAACTTTTAGTTGTCACTTTATATCTCAAAATGGCCAACTTCAGTTCTCATAACTGCGACTTAAATATATAGTTCACCCAAAAATGAAAATAGTCATTTACTTACTTCAATGTTCCAAAACAAGTTTTTTTTTGTTGTTGTTGTTTTTTTTTTGAGCACAAAATAGGATTTGAATAATGTTGGTAACCAAACAATTGATGTTAGCCATTGACTTCCTTAGTATGGAAACATATATATACTACCTATAGTGGAGGGTAAGTGGAAGGAATGAAGGGATTTTCATTGTTAGGTGAACTATCCCTTTAATTCTCACTACTTTATTTCTTATAAGCTATCATGATAGAATAACTTTAATATTTTTGCTCAGAAGCTAACTTCCATAATTATTACATACAGTAATACTCTCGCATAAAAGACATTTTGATATCGACACTAACTCGTTGAATCTCGGCTCTCGATCGAGAGTCGCCGATGACTCTGATCACGTTGGCCACCTGGTCCAGGAGCTGCTCCCGCTCAGCACTCAGTGTCTGCGGTTCAGGAAGAGACGGTGCACATGCTCCTGCTCTCTGTACCTGGTCCATCACTGACCTGAGAACATTATTTGAATTGAATGACATGTACTGATTATTACTTTATTAATGCTACCCAAAGTGAATGCCAATGAAAATTAAAATGGCACAACGAATAAAACATGGCATCCAGGTAAACAGCCTCTGGTTGTTAAGTTTGTTTATTTGGGTATTCTTTGTTAAATATTAGGCAATAATATATATATATATATATATTATATATATATATATATATTATATATTATATATATATATATATATTATATATATATATATATATAACGTTATAAGCAGGATTTAAATATGTATGTGAAACTTACCGAAGTACAAGTTTCTCTGAAAACTGGTAATCTAAAAGATTGATACAAAATAAAATTATACTAGAGCTCACGTTAAGAAACAATGGCAAAGGCCTGTTCCGTAGTCATACCTGATTCCATGAGCGCTTTTTTCCCCTTCTTCCTCCTTGGTCCTACTGATTTGATGGCCACTTCACAAACCACAGTGAAACTGTATCTATGTGTGGCCTCTGCTTTTACGTCAGTGCCATAGTACAAACATATCGCAGACCTAACTGGTTTGATGTCCCAATCAGATATAATAAAAATGTTGTCAGTTCCGCATCTTCGCTGCTAGCTTCGCACTAGGCTAAATGATAACAAAAGCGAAACAAACGAGCGGTTTGCTTAATTCCCGTGCATTTCTCCACCCAAAACAAACCTATATTTAGCAGGCATCCTCAACCTTTAATATAGCTCAGAAAAAAAAAGAAAAAGAAAAAAGAAACCCTCTCTGTACAAATGCCTATATTTAACTATTTCATATTTTATTACAGAACCATCAGGCATAAAAATGCACGTTATATATATAAACGTTTTTACATACAAATTATCTGGACTTTAACCACATTCAATGCAAAATATTTAAATGAACAAAAGAGAGGACAAGCCAGATTATACAAACCACTATTGTTCATGTGTCAATTATCAGTAAAAAGCTTAGGCTCAGTTTTATCCCAACAATCTGTCCTGATCCTGAATAAACATGTACCCTTCTTTAAATCAATATGACCATATTCAATATGTTTTCTACAAAACAGTATAAATACATATAAAATAAAGGCATATTACAATAAAAATTGGGGCATATTTCAAAATCCAGATGTAATATACAAGGTTTTGCTCAAGTGCAACATTATGGACACTTCTGTTGCAACATCTTCATTTTCTTCCTCTTAGCTATTTCTTAGCTAATTTTGAGACGATGAAGCCACCTAGCAGTAGGCCACCAGTGAAGGCCAATAAGGCTACAAAATAGGAAGAATATTTACTAAGTGAAGAACCAGAAAATTGCTCAAAGGAGAAACAGGCCAGCGCAGGAATACTGTGCATCTGTATTAAGGGGTACAAACAAAGGAAATGTCATAGATATGACATTGTGATCAGTACTGTTCAACACATCTTCTAACAACATTAGAACAAGATTAAGATCTTCTTCATATTTTCTTTATTTTTATTATTATTTTTGAGACAATAATGTAATTATGTTTGTTAATTTTTTGTTAAACATGTTTCTTCTTTTTTTATTACATTTCATCAGATTTTTCCTGAAGTAATCCAGACATAAGGTCAAAATGTCTGAAACAATTTTGGGTAAGTGTGCAAGGACCATCTATTGAGAGGAAAGAGGTATGTTAGATGCACAGATATAAGCATAAAGATGCATGTCTACAAACAACAGACATATTAACAAATTTTTTAAAGGGGTCATGAACTTAGAAAAAAAAAATTCCCTTGATCTTTCGATATATAAGAGGTCATTGTACTATAAAAACATCCTGTAAGTTTCAGAACTCAAAACTTTGTCATTAGTCTAAAAACAGCTTATATTGAAGCTGATCGTCCAAAATGACAGGTTGTGGAATGTGCCACTCTATGATGTAATAGTGTGGCTAAACTCCACCTCCACAGAAGAAAATCAACACCTGCTTCTATATCCCTGCCTGTTTAGCCCTGGCCAATGATTTGCGCATACAGCGTAAATAACGAGAGAAAAAACGCATGTCTACACAGAAACCAAGCAATAAAGGTGTAACATTATAAGTGGATTTCAGAAAACAGTACAAAATAATAAAAAAGGCATTTCATGACCCCTTTCAAAAGACAACAGAAACATGCAGGGTCTAACTAATCCAATACCTTTGCAGACAGTTTTCCAACTGAATAGAACAGCACTATAATTCTCCCCCAGTTGATCTGGCCATTTGTGAAAACTTTTTTCACAAGTTCCCAGAAACTTCTCTTATCAGCCACTTTTACTAAGCCATCAATCATGCTGTGAGAAGTCAGAAGAACAGAAAGTGCAACCTGTTGTTTTAAAACCAGTATAAACAGCAACACCGATGTTTAAAGATTCAAATCTCAGACTGACTCATTGAATGCTTTATCCTTATTGAGTCTATCACCAATCACTTTGATGGTCTCTGCCAGCTGTTCAACAAGCTTCTGGTCTTGGCTGTTGTTTATTGGACGAACTTCGGGAAGGGCTGGTGGGGCTGCATCCTCATCTGCTACGTTCATCACCTCATCTCTTACCAGCCTGAAAGACATTTTTTTGTTAACTGCATATGAGTCAAATGTTCTTAGAGATACTAGAACAGATTCACAATTACCTCCAATAAACATGAAAATTTTAACATTAATAATTTCATTATGACTTTCCTCAAATGACATTCACGACGGTATGAAATGGTGCTCGAATTCCAATTACAGCCAACATTACATTACAATCTAGCCACTATGACATTTAGATTTTCCAAAATGATTTGATTGCTACCAAGAATAGTAGATGTTCTACAAGGTATATTAGGTATATTATAACCTCACAACCATGATAAATTACAATTTTTGCAGTGTCTGTTTTAGTGAGTGGGTTCAAGTTCTAAATATTGAATGAATAAAAATGTTACAGTCAGCTTTGTCTTTATTAAATGTTTTTTTTGTTACAGTCAGCTTTGTCTTTATTGTTTTTTTTTTTATTTTTATGACTTGACAACAAAATATATTTTTAAAATGTGTTGGTATTGATTTTTAGTGGATCATAAAATTCCTTAAAAGTTGTCTTAAGACAAGTACACATTTTGGATTTAGGACAACTTTGATGAAAGGTTTTGATCCACTTCAAATGCTGACTAGTGTAGTTTATCACAACAACATGCGACCAGCATCACAGGCTATGTTATTTTCTTCAGTGGTGGAGACGCTGTGTGTTTCTTTGTGAAAGCGAAGCTACTTTGTTTTGGCCTTCCAAAAGAGGACACAACTAGAAATCAGTAGTTAAGCTGTGTTAACAACACTGTTCCAGAACAGTTCAACCGAAATATTCAGATGTGTGCAGTGCATTTTGCGGAGGACGAGGACTGTTTCCTGTGAAAATAGCCTACAATGCCGGTGTCTGTTTCTACACTGCATTCCAAATTATTACACAAGTGACATATCAATAGGATTTCAGTACAATAAAGAGTAAGATTTTTGTTTGTGTGGTTTTTCACATCTTTTTAAATAACTGTATCAATCTCAGACAGGTTTGGTCAATAGTTTGCCAGGTCTTCTTAGGTAAATGGAAACCCTATTTAAAGAGGTTGTTCCACTGGATGCAACAAATGTCTCGTTTGTAATGTTTTTTTTTGGTTTTGTCTCATCGCACCGTGACACACGGCATCACTGTGTTAAGGGGCTTAACATTTCTGTCACATGCTTGAGGAATTCGGCCAATCACAATGCACTGGATAGCTGGCCAATCAGCGTACACCTTTTGCTTTGTAAAAAAAAACGATGCGTTTCAGAAAGGCAGGGCATAGAGGAGTAACAATAATGTACAGTATGTGGAAAATAATGTTTTTTGAACCTTAAACCACATAAACACATTGCATTACACCAAATACACAAAATAATGTTTAGCTTTTTAGCAATGTCATATGACCCCTTTAAAGAACAAAATAATCACTTCATCCAATGTTTAAGTGAATAAAATAGCCTTGACAGCCTTGGAGTTACACAACTATTGACTTTGTTCTTGCTCACCGGACTGCTCTTTTAGGCCCAATTAACAAGAGACAACTTTTGAAGATGAGATGGAAAACTGTATGCATTTTAATTTAATTTATTAAAAGTTTGAATGTCAAACTCAGTCTTAACAAATGCAACATGTTCCTCTAGGGGGCAGTGTACTGCACAATCTGTGAAAGGCTTTGTGAGATTTTTGCTCAATGATTACATTTAAATAGCTTTTGCAATGCAAATGTTCCATGAACCAGTAACATAACACACCCCTTAGAATTGGGACAGAAGAGCGTATTTATTAAAAATGAATAGATGTATTTGTTGCCATTTCAATATTGTGCATTGTGTTGTATTTCTGTGCATGAGGCCAGCATGTAAATGTTGTTCTATCAACCTGTAACAAGACACACCCTTTAAAGTTGACATGTCAGACTTTGTGTATTTTTAATTTATTTATTCACATTTCTGAATATCAAACTCAGCCGAAGCAACTGCAATGTATTCCTCTAGGGTGGTGTACTGCACACTCTTTGGGAAGATTCCAGAGCTCTTTCTCAGTTTTTACAATTCAATAGGCTAGCTTTTGTTGTGTTACACTTTTTTGAATAAAACCAACATTTAAACGTCATATGAAACAATTACAAGACACACCCCATAAAGCTGAAATAAGAGTATTTGTATTTTTTATTCATTGATGTATTTGCTTACATTTCAATAGCAGGTGGTGTGCTATATTCTGCAAATTCAACCGATATCTGTTATTCTATGTACCAGTAACAAGACAGAGCCTTTGAGGAAATGCTGTATGTTTACAAAAATGATATATTAATAGGTTTGAATTTGATTCAATAGTGTGTATCTGAATTTTCTTATGAAAGAAAAAGATACATAGAAATGTGGTTCTATGAACCAGCAACAAGACACACCCTTTAAGGTTTAAGTGTCAGACTCTTGTGTATTTTAAATTAATTTATTCACATTTCTGAATTTTAAACTCAGTCAAAACAACTGCAATGTGTTCCTCTAGGGGGCGGTGTACTGCACATCTTAAAGGGGTCATATGATGTTGCTAAAAATAACATTATTTTGTGTATTTGGTGTAATGAAATGTGCTTATTATTTTCCACATACTGTACATTATTGTTACTCTATGCCCCGCCTTTCTGAAACGTGTCATTTTTTACAAAGCTCATTGTTCTGAAAAGCAAGGTATGCTCTGATTGGCCAGCTATCCAATGCGTTGTGATTGCCTCAAGTGTGTGACGGAAATGTTACGCCCCTTGTCATACTGTGATGGGTGTCCCAGTCAGAACACCAGCACGACACGACAAAAACAATACAACCTATTACAAACAAGGCATTGGTTGCATCCAGTGGAGACATAATTACGTATTATAATGACTTATACTGTCTTTTTACGCGTAGTGTTGCATTGCACCGCGACAAAACCCAACATTAAACTGATGCGTTGTTCTATTTATGACGTACTGACACAAAGTTAAAGGGGTCATATGATGCTGCTAAAAAGAACATTATTTTGTGTATTGGGTGTAATGAAATGTGTTTATGTGGTTTAAGGTTAAAAGAAACACATTATTTTCCACATACTGTACTGTATTATTGTTTCTTCTCTATGCCCCGCCTTCTGAAACGTGTCAATTTTCACAAGGCTCATCTCTCTGAAAAGCGAGGTGTGCTGTGATTGGTCAGCTATCCAGCGCGTTGCGATTGGCCGAATGCCTCAAGCGTGTGACGGAAATGTTACGCCTCCTAACATATTGTGAAGCCTTGTCCGGCCGGAGCGACGAGACATAAACATAAAACCCATTATAAACATGATATAAACATGATTTCTAGTCGTGTTTTCTTTTAGAAGGCAAAAACAAAGTAGTTTTGCTTTCTCAACGGAACAACGTCACACACCGCGGCCTTGAGTGATACGTGATATAAACATGATTTCTAGTCGTGTTTTCTTTTGGAAGACAAAAACAAAGTAGTTTTGCTTTCTCAACGGAACAACGTCACACACTGCGGCCGGCTTGATGAGCAGAGGCCGGAGGTCTAGAGTGAGCCGCGGCCGGCTTGAGTGAGCAGAGGCGGGTGGCTAGAGAACGGTGCGGCAGGCGGATTCTACGAAGGAGCGTACCTTGTGTTTGCAGCAACTACATGTGACGACCCCGGGCTGGACGCCGCTTCGTCCACGGTGAAAACCTATTCGGCGATCCACAGTGCAAAGTTGATGTATTTCGTCAGCGACCAGCACGGATCAGCTCCAGGCATGACAAAGTGGATATCGTCCACGCTTTCACAGTGAAACACACAGCATCTATACGACATGACGGCGGCGGTAACAACAATATTATAACGAGAATAAAAGGTACGCCTTCTTTCTTTGCGTGTAAATCTGGGCGGTGACAGCAAATCTTCCCACATAGTGACGTAGATATGTGGGGGCGTGTTAGAACGAGCCGTTTTAGGGGGGCGTGGACAAGTAACTTTTATAAAGAATATCTCTTTGAGACTTTAGTCTTTGCAACTTTACAGATCTTCTTTATTCACCAAGAGCTTGTAACACTCCAAAAAGTAAGGAAAATTTGAAATTGCATCATATGACCCCATTAAAATTATTTGCAATGGTCGCTTTGTCGCATCCAGCATAGAGCTGTTGCGGTGCGATGCGATAACTGTAGCTTCCGGTATAGACACTATTCAGAGCGATGAGCCTTGTGAAAATCGACGCGTTTCAGAAGGCGTTTCAGAAGGCGGGGCATAGACCAGAAACATGTACAGTATGTGGAAAATAATGTGTTTTTTAACCTTAAACCACAAACAACACATTTCATACACCAAACACACAAAATAATGTTCTTTTTAGCAGCATCATATGAGCCCTGTAAGTTTATAATGAATATAAAATACGACATAATCTACAGTGGCATCATGAATTTTAAGAGTAAAACGTACCTGATTAAGAGTGCTTCTCCAATCTGGTCATCTGCAGAGCGAAGAGAAACATAAGTAACACACATCTTACGTCGCTTAAGAGCACAAACAAACAAAGTCACTTACCCTGCGAGACTTCGCAAGCCATCAGTAAAATATAGGCAATAGCCTTTTGTTGTTGTTACTTAGTGTTTCAAGTAATGGTTTCGACTGGGTGAAACTATGGGGAATACCACGCTACTGTAGTAGGCTATTCCAACTTTTGTGGAGATGAGTAACAATTTCTGTTTCATTTCGAAGGCATGCGCCCTCCAGAGGTCGCTCATTTCGGCCACCTACGCCACCGATTCTACCTCATTTCAGAAAAGTAACCATTGCATTACATAATAATAAATAAGTTGCCGGAATTTACTATTTACGAGGAATAACAATGTTATAATCAATGGGTGCTTTTCTGAACTGGGACAAACATCGATGACGTATGCGAAGGGTGCAACCTTCGAAATGAGACACAGCCTAGATGGCAAGTATGGACTCCTTCCTGAAATCCATCTGAAATCTATGCCAAAACGAATATGGTTTGACTTTAAGGTCCTGTGCATTTCTAACGTATTACTTATTATAATGACAGCTCAGTCTATTTTTGTGAATGATGAGTACAATACAACAGTATCAGGAGGGGTTTCGTTTGACGCAGACTACAACCAGTGTTGCCATGTCTCCTTCAGTTTCTCTGGGATTGTTTGTTCATAAAGTATACTTAGAAATACGGAAAGTAAAGGGTTGTGTGTTTTTCATAAAATAAATTTCTAATTATTTTAAGTAGCCTATATTGTATTATTTTAAAGTATATTGTAATGAAAGTATTACTGAAAAAAATTAAGTTAACCATTTGCAATGTCTAGTCTTCATAAATCTAAAAAAAAAAAATGTTTTTATTATTATTATTTATATTATTATGATACTTTTTCTGTGGTGTTCCATCCACTCATTCCGTCAAATCAGAAAAAAAAAAAAAAGTGTTAGCTCATTTCGCTTTTTTGGTGACTTGCTGTTAAATACCACTTTGCTTGATTTTGTTGCGCGATCTGGCAACACAATACAAACCAGGAAGAAATACCAACGCGTGGACTTGTAAGCTCACGCTGAATGCACTTTGGAATTTTTTTTTTTTTATATTTACGTGTTTCTTGCATTCGATAATTCGTCAGTTCCTGCTTATTGTAACTAGTAGTTGACAGCTTTGCACATTTGATCGCTGTTATTAAGTGAAAGAATCAATACACTCAGTATTATTATTTCACTGTGAATCAGCATATTTTTCAGAAGTCAGAAACATTTTTTGTTTCTATAGGTTAAATTGTTATGGCAGGAACTTCTGCAAAGACTGTGCACGACATCTTTCAAAATATGGAGTATGGGCCATCCAGCACGAGCACAGCAACTGCACAGGTAAAGCGATCCTCGGGGTAAATTAACTTTGAATCTTACATTTACATTTAGTGGTCAAAATCAACAAAAGAGCGATGATATGCAAGTGTTCTGAGAAGTCTCAGTTAGCATATTAGAATAGAGAATGCTAGAGTTAGAAGGCAAAATAAAATGCATCTTAAATTAAATGCATCTTAAATGCATTTAATACTTTGACTCATCAATCCTTTGATATTTATGTATCATTTAAAGTGCCACAGAACACTGCCACCTTTTCACCCTGTGTTAAAATGATTTACACGTGACTGTACATTAGGATACAGACAGCTCACGAGAAAAGCATGTGATGAGTTGCTGGTGGTGGTCCTCTTGCTATAAATTTGCATTAAAAAACAATGGATGTCTCAAAGGAGTAGTTTGCTTAAAAATGAAAATTCAGTCATTTACTCATTCTCAACATGTACCAATTCCATATGACTTGTTTTCTCACGTGAAATACAAAAGAACATCTTAGGCAGAAGGCTACGAACTGACAGCTTCAGTCACCATTCACATTAGTAGCCACGCATTAATCTTTTTGCAATGCAATTAAAGTGAATAGTGATTGAGCTTGTCAATGTTTATCTTGCTATATCACACTTTATAAAAAGCCAAAGGAAAGTCACACAGGTTGGAACAAAATAAGTCTAAGTAAATGTAATTTTGTCGCAAACTACCCCTTTAAGTGTTGTGAGCAAAGTTCAAAATGGTTAACTGTTAATGTAGTTTGTGCAAGCTATGTGTTCTATGAATGATCTACTGCAACCTTCACCCTGTTTTCTCAAAGCCACTCTATTGGTTCCCTCGGAGAGGTGGAACAACCAAACTACAGTTTGCTTACTTTAATCAAACATGCTTGTTGTTTGAATCATCAGAGAAATTTGAATTTTTTAACTTAATTTTTAAAGTGTAATGTCATCGTTGCCGTGTGAGATTTTCTCACAATTTGTGTGAGATATTCATTCCAGTTAAACACAGATTTTCAAGAAGCTGTCCATTTTCTGTGTCATTCTCTCAGTCATGGCTGGAGAAGCACTCTCGCATTCTTGGCTTCTTCATTGATGGGAAATTTTCCAGCACTGCAGACAGACAGACCCAAGATGTGACTGATTCCAAAGGTAAGCGATATTTGATCTTTCCCTGAAGTCCAGATCTTTTATATTATCTTCCATGCAGTGATAAGATATTTCTCCTGCCCTCCTCCTCCTGTCTCTGTACAGCAGCGGTGGTCTGCAGCACTGTTTGTGCTAAAGATGAGGATGTTGCGTCTGCTGCCTCATCTGCAGCTGGAGGCTTCAAAACCTGGAGTGAACTGAGCTGTTACCAAAGAGCCAAAGTGTTACTCAAGTGAGTTCCTGTGGCTCAGTGGTAGAGCATTGCGTTAGCAGTGCAAAAGTTTGTGGGTTCAATTCCTAGGGAACACACATGGTAAAGAAATGTATTGCCTGAATGCACTGTAAGTCACTTTGGATAAAAGCATCTGCTAAATGCGTAAATGTAAATCTAAGTACTAGAGCTTTACTCAGAATAATGTCATAAATGTTACATCATTATTAATGTCTGTGCCGCAGGTTGGCGAGTGTCCTGCAGAGACACAGTCAGTGTGTGTCTGATCTGTGTGAGCTCTCTCAGTCTTCTGTCTCTCCTGCTGTGCTCATCAGACTGGCCCAATACTATGCCAGCTGGGCTCAGCTACGAGACACGCTCATGCCTGAGTGGATCCCGCAAGGTTTGTGTGTGTATGTGAGTCTGTGAGACAGAACTTGTTGAAGACAGTGAGAAAATGTGTTGTACTTAAAGTCTCATGTCATGTTTTGTCTGTCCACTAGGCGTTGTGGCAGTGGTTGTTTCAGATGACTGCTCCATCTACTTTCTTCTGCTTAAGGTTTTACCAGCTCTAGCTATGGGTGAGTCTTTCTCTTAAAACATGATAAGATACATAATATATGAACAATATAATCATACTTTCATATACTCCCCACACTTTCGAAAGATGAATGAAGTGACTTAAAAACGGGAACAAAAAACGAAACAAGTTCTCACAAATTTTGTTATTTTTTTAAAATAACTTGCTGACAGCAGCAGTTTAGGCATTTGAAGGTCAACTTGTGTTAATAGTGTTGACAGTAATAAAACTGTGGCACTTTCAAAAAATTGCATTGTTGCAGATGCAGCACTAATGGCACGTAATTTACATGTTTCACATTTAAAGGTAATACTAAAAATTACAAATTTATTTTAAAAATCTATTTTGTACTTCACTTTAGTAATGACAGTATTTTGATCATCGTCCCTATTAAATTGTGGGGTTTGTGTGCGTGCATTGTTAAACCTTTTTTCATTGGTTTACATTTAACCAGTGTTATTTTAGGATCATATAGTTTTTATTAATAAAATATTTTGAATCATTTAAATTTTTATGTTTTCCATTGTAATTTTAATTTGTTTTGTTCACTTTGTGTTTTTGTCATTTGATTCCTTTTTTTGTTTTTTAAAATATATTTATAGTTATTATTATTTTTTATTTCATTTTATTTTTAGTTATTGTTGTACATTACGTTAAATAAATAAAACTGAGAAATGTTGCTTTGGCAAATAGCTGAAATGAAAGGACTATATTTCATTTTATTTTAGTTAAGTTTTAATTTAAAGTAACATTTTTTTATATTTTTCGTTATAACTATAATTATAATATTTTGAATTATTTACATTTATACATTTTCCATTTTTAGTTACTTTTGTTTATTTTTTTTATTTTTTTGTCATTTAATTAGTTTTGTGTTCAATATATATATTAGTTTTAAGAATTGTATTTTGTTTTAGTACATTAAGCTAAACTAAATGTAAATGAGAAGTGTTCCCTTGGCAAATAGCTGAAATAAAATTACTATATTTATGCTTATTTCAGTTAACTTTTTATTTCATGTAACAACTTTTTATGGTTTTAGTTCTAAATATAATGAACTATTATTATAACCCTGCATTTAACTGCTTAAACAAATAATATATATATAATTTATGATTTAAATTCATTAGGAGTTCTTGCTCATAAATACTAGTAATCCTATCTGAATGAGAGTGCAGGTGCAAATCAAACTGCTGGTTAACTATTATTTATTTACATGTCTATTTATTTTCTAGGCAATGCTGTAATTGTGGTGCCTGGCAAGACTACCGCTCTTCCTGCCCTTCTGTTGGCTCAGCTGTTTATGGAGGCTGGGATCCCTGCTGGAGTACTGAATGTGGTCACAGGCAGCGAAGCATCACTGGGTGCCAAAGTAGCTCAAAATCCACAAGTGAACTACCTGACTTACAGCGGAAGACAACAGACTGGAGAAGCCCTGGCTAAAGCAGTGGCTGGTTGGGGAGTCCCCATGTCTTTCTCTCTCTCACTCAGCTCTGTGTGCCCTTTTATCATCTTTGATTCGGCAGACCTCGACAGTGCTGTGGATGGAGTGATAGAGCTGGCCTTCAAGAAGAAAAGAGATGTAAAAAAAAAATAGTTCTTTTAAATTGTAATATGTCACAATATTGCTGTTTTACTGTATTTTGATCAAATGCATGCAGCCTTGGAGAGCATGAGAAATTTCTCAAGAATATTTAAAAAAATTCTTGTAAATATTTTACAAGTTTCCAAGGTTTTCAGCAAAGAACATAGGAAAAATGTTATGTGGCATTTTTGTATTATTTAATAGGTGTGTATCTATTATTTATTATATCGTCGCTGTCCGATGAAAACCACGTATGTCCATTTTGCCGATTTTGAGATTTTTTCGACGGATTGAATGTCCAGGTTCATTTCCGTATACAGTATGCTTCACATATCTAAATGGCCAATGAAAAGTTGTGAAATCATGTCATCTGATTTTCACGTATATCCATTTGGTGTCAAAGCTGTCAATCACACCGCGTATCTCCCACCCTGTGGAAGCATCTCGCCGGTCTCGTGTTTCATCTAAGCTCAGCACTGGATAGCCGAATAACACTGTGAGGTAAAGTATCAGCAACCGTTTGTTTTTGACAACTGTTCTCAAGTTTATTATATATTTAATAAACTAAGACGTAGGCTATTTAATAAACTGAGCGTATTCATCTGTCAATATGAAACGCGACTTGGCCATTCTAATTAATGATCGGAAGAACGCGTATCGACCACCGTTACTGTAAAATATGCACGTATGTCCTTTTAAACTCAATTTTGGTCAAATGTGGATTATATCATTACACTGGCAAGAATATGGTTACATGTAAAGATGCCGTACCAAGTATGACAACGCTACATTCAACTGCTTTTGAAATACGGTGTTTTTTTCACTTCCTGAAAAGTAACCGTTTTGGACATACATGAGTTTCATCGGGCAGTGACGATATACTACTTGTTATTAGTGCTTATTTTCTAAAATAAAACCAGTTACCAGTAGTAAGTGCTTCAGTAGTAAGTGCTCACTGATTGAAAACCACTTGTCATGTATAGAACAAATGTAATATTAATCTTTTTGCCTGCTTCTCTCTTACTTTTGTCCAGTTCCAGTGGGTGCTCTGTGTGCAGGAATCAGTGTTGGACATTGTTGTGGCCAGACTGAAGTTGAGAATGAATGGGATGAAATGTGTTCCTCTTGCCACTGAGGCTGACAGGAATCTTATAGATGCTGCAGTTCAGGAGGCCCAGCAGCAGGGGGCGACAGTGTGTAAACATTTACGTTTAAATGTTGCCAAATGTTTTAGGATGGACTTTTTTGGTATTTAATGGATGAATGCTTTCGCTTTTCTGATTTCTTGTTGTTTTACATCTTGTAGCTGATCCAGTCATGTCCACCTGGAACTGGTGCTCTCTACCCCCCCACTGTACTGTGTGGACTGGCTCCTTCCTGTGAGTCTGTGATGTCACCTCCTCCAGGCCCTGTGCTGCCCCTCATATCCTTCAGGAGCTCTGCTGAGGGAGTTACACTCGGTGAGGATGCAATTAAAAAGAACTGATTTATATGAAGCTAAAGATCTTGCTATAGTTGACTATTTCCATAGGCATGCATTGTTGTCTGAGTGCAGTGAAAATCATTCTGTTTTGCAGCTTTTAATGGAATATTTTCACCAATGTACTTATTATATTAATGCCATTGCAATATAAGTGAAAAGTTAAAAGTTTTTTGATCTGTGCTTGTGTATAGGAAACCACAGTCCTCATGGTCAGGCAGCCTCCATCTGGACTGAAGATTTGACTCTGGCTTTGGAGTCTGCAAAGAGGTACGTACATGCTTGGTCAAGTATATGGGCAACCTCTCTTACTGCCCTTACTATCTCTTTTTCTTTCTCTATAGTCTGTGTGTAGGTTCAGTGTGGGTGAACTGTCATTCTGTAATGGATCCTGCATTGCCTCTGTGTGGACGGAGGGAGAGCGGGAACTGCACAGATGGAGGCAGAGAGGTATATTATAAAAATGGTCACATGTTTAGTTTCATGTGCTGAAAATGGGATTCAGTGTCTACGCTATTGTTTCTGTTCCTTTGGGTTTTCTACTATATTTCTGATTGGATGTATGGTTTTGGTTGGTGACCAGTTGAGAATGTCTGACTCCTTTGTTGCTTTTTGTTCCCTTGTAGGGTCTGTATCAGTTCCTTCGGCTGTCACATTCACCTTCCCTCCCTCACTCCAGTCCCAGCCCTATCAACTATGCTGACTTTGGCTCTGCAGCTTCCAAATTCATGATACCTGAAGGATTTGATCCTTCCAGGTGGGTGTGTTGGAGCTCATAGATCAATGGTGAACTGCAAACTGCATATAGGTTTGGTGTCATAAATTAAACAGTCTTGGTACAGCTGGTATAAACACATAAATATCATCAAAAGTTTGTCTTGGGAAGTATTTAGATTGAGTTTAGATTTTAGCACTAACACTTAATTCTATAGTCAAGCTAGAGTTTTGATTTTGTTTTGTGTTTTTTTCCTGGTGAAATATTTAATGTCATGGATGAATATTTAATGATTATTCCACTGTTTTGTAGAATTGTATAGGGGTCCAAATGACAAAGATTTGAGCCAAATTAAAGGGGGGAATGACTTAAGAAAGATGGCATAGAGCAAAATGGGTCTGTTTAGCAATCTTTGTTGCATTGTATGCAAATAATGACAGTTAAAAAATAGGAAAATGCACTACTTGTGTTTTTTCCCCCCAACGTTTCAATCTCAATATCCTTTTTCAGGCCCTATATAGTTCAATCACAGAGATATGGGGATATGGGGTGTTTCTGTGGCTCAGTGGTAGAGGATTGCGTTAGCAGTGTAATAGGTCATGGGTTCAATTCCCAGGGAACAAAAAATGTATAGCCTGAATGCACCGTAAGTCCCTTTGGATAAAAGCATCTGCTAAATGCATAAATGTACAGGTCCATCTCAGTTAATTAGAATGTCGAGGAAAAGTTCATTTATTTCAGAAATTCAACACAAACAAGCTGAATTTAAAATGATGTTACAGCATCTTGATCAAGTCTTGACTAATATTTGACCTCAAACTGATATCAAGGTGATACCCACTGAGACCTTGATTAGCTGCATCAGTTGTGTTTGATTAGGGTTGGAGCTAAACTGTGCAGAGCTGTGGCCCTCCAGGAATTGAGTTTGAGACCAATGTATAAAATGTGGCTAAATGATGACTACTGCTGTCTGCTAAACTCAGACATCTTCTTGTCTTCTTCTGTGAACCATCTCTCTCCTCCTCTCTTTCTTAGTGTCCCTCGCTTTTACTCCCAGTTCGTGGGTGGTCAGTTGCGTAAAGCTGACTCGGGCTGCAGCAAGTCAGTTTTGGCCCCGGGGGGCGCTGTACTGGCTCAATGCCCAGACGGAGGCAGGAAGGATGTCCGGAATGCAGTAGAGGCTGCCATCAAGGTCCAGCCAGGGTAGGAGCATATGGAAAAGTTACCATGAGGATAAAACATATGGACCAGAAAAATGTAGGTCAAACTTGTATGATAAAATCAATGACAGAACTATTGTGATGCTCCTTGTGTCGTTGCAGGTGGATGAAGAAGAGTCCCGTTGCACGCTCTCAGTCCCTTTATTCACTTGCTGACGGTCTAGATAAGAGGAGACGGGACTTGGCTCTATCGATCCAGACTCAAACCGGCATCTCATTAGAAGAGGCAGAGAAAGAGGTGCAGCTTAGCATCTCCGGGCTCTCTGATTGGGCTGCACGCTGTGATAAAGAGCAGGGTGGAACTCCAGTAAGAACCTACAATATTTATTGATTAGTATAGGAATGTTTGCACAATTGACCCTTCGCAAATGACTGCCCCGCTTGGTTACTGTTGCTACCTCTGACAAGCCATGGTCCTCTCATACCAAAAGGAGATATTTTATTTAACAGAAATCACTTTTCAAAAACTACAACTAATGACTCGTTTGGACTACAACGCATATTTTCTGGGATTTGTGATATCACAAATATCGACGAATGAGACGAGACCTGGTTGAGCTGCACTAGAGAAGACAACGAGTGTTATCACTTTGTTGGAGACACGCTAGCTTTCCCAAGGCAGACGAGCTTAGCGTGGTTACAATCATCCGGGTTTAAATCGTGCTCAAATTGATTTGATTTAGACGCAATATTTACACTGAAACTCGCAGACAGCTATGGTAAGGGGCATGACATTTCACGACCAGGTGCCGATTGGAGCCAATCACAGCACACACTGGCCCAGCTAACCAATCACAGCACATTTCGTATTTCAGACGGGCCTTCATTTTATACAGGAACTATTGGAGCTGTTCATGCCAGACTGGAGAGGTGTTGTAATAATGTAAAATATGTGAAAAATAATGTTTTTCGAAAACAACCTAGTATGAGAGCCTGTTCTAGTACACCCCCAAAACAAAATCAAGACTTTGTAAAAGAGCATAATAGGACCCCTTTAATGTGTCGTGACAGATCACTGTAGCGCCTCAGTTCAAGTGGCACGTGAACCGATCATCCCTTCCTCTTTATTAGTTATAGCATGAAATAAACATGAATGAAGATCAAAAGGTTTCTTGTTTCAACCATGGAAAGGCCTCAGTTCAAGTGGCACGTGAACCGATCATCCCTTCCTCCGTTATGAGATCGCCTTTTCAATCTCTCCTTTCTGATTTGTCGTTTTGATTCATTTGATTTGCCGTTATGATTGGTCGGATCGCCTGTCAATTAAGCTTGCTGCAGTCTGGTTACCCCCTGTCATCTCCTGAGGCTTTAGGAGTAGTGGGAGTGATTCTCCCCAACTCCAAACCGCTGCTTTCTCTGGTGTCCTTGCTAGGGGCAGCTATTGCCATGGGTAATGCTGTTGTCATGGTGCCAAGTGAAAAATACCCTCTTCCAGCTCTTGAATTTATACAGGTTTGTTACTTCTCAAATGAAAAAATTTCTGTATACATTATGTGTGTGTTTTAAGTGGTAGCAGTAGACACTTTACACTCACACTGTAACCTTCAGACTGCCTCCATTAATGTTCACATTTTACAATTAATCTTCACGTTGCAATTCTTTGTTTGTAATGTATTCGACTTCTGTTTTTTGCTCAAAGGTCCTGCAGGCCTCTGATATCCCTGGAGGTCTGGTCAGTATAATAACCGGGGGCAGGGATCAGCTGACCCAGGCACTTGCCAACCACAGTGTTATTCAAAGCATTTGGTATTGGGGAAGTAAAGAGGTGAGGGAATTATTTTTATATATTTTTTTTTTTATTTTTTTTTATAAGTAGGATGTAAATTGGGATTTGGGGTTTAGAGAATTTGTGTATTTTGTTTTTGAATATGTTTGATGAGATGGTGTTCTATATCTGTATACCTGCTTTGAACAAGGAAAATGTTCTGGCAGCACTAATCTTATTGTATGTATGGAACTTTTTTCATCAGGGCTGTCAGTTTCTTCAGTACTCCTGTGTCAGTCCCCTTAAACGTCTGTGGCTACACTGTGAAGAGGAGGAGGAGGAGGAGAGGGAAGCAGGACAAAACTGGACCAGCTCAAATCCCTCTCTTCAAGAAGAGCTTTGGAGGAAGGCAGTGGTCTGGAAAAGTATTTGGATCCCTACGGCATAAAGCACTTACTATTAAATTTTGGACATCAGAAAGTGACCGGGCATGTTAGAAGAAATTCTAACAGTTGTTTCACTTTCACAAAGTCATGTGAAATAAGGAAGGTTACTTTTATTAATGCTTCCCATGACAGACGGTTGTATTCTGACAAATAAACTGTTATAACAAGTTTAACTTGTTTATTGCAATATAGTACAGGTTTTATTACAAATGCAAAAAATGTAAAACATTATCATACATTCCCTGTTGTCATATGTAGTATGTGAGGTACCTCATTTAACAATGATATGTTTGTTTAGAGTGCTTAAATTAACTGATTAAAAACATATTAAATGATCAAAAACTGGCCCAAAATTAGTGGTACTCTGTTCTACTTAACTAAAAAATAACAATGGCTACCCACCCTTGATAGTACACGTACAACACGGAGACGTCTATTTTACATAAATGCAGACATAAAATAGACGTCTCCGTGTTGTACAAAGCCATAGCCATTGCTATTTTTTAGTTAATTGTATTTGCTCATCTGCAATACACCTCTAAGACATTTCCTATCAGATGTTAAATAAACATTTAGAAAATTACTTGAATATGTTTATGATTTAGAATGTAGCCTATGTAAAACTGATCTAATATGTTTATCAGATGCTTTTACACAGCAGATGTTTCCCAGCTCAAGAGCTCTTTAGCAGACATCTGGGAAGACTTAAAAAGTAGTGTAGAGCATTACATGGGTTACAAGTTTATGTAGGTCTCCTCGTTCAACAATAGAAAATTACTCTCATTACCATCTATTACTACTCTATTATCTATCGTTAATATCACATTCTCATTACTACCAGAAGTCTTATATATGAAAAATACTGATATAAAAATACTATAATGTGGCAGTCTGAAAGCTGTTTACTACAAAAGCTGACATGAAGACTCCAGTCCACACCCTGAGGAGGAGTTCAAGTCCCAAACGTGCTGGCGTCACATAAGGAATACGCATAAGGAAGTGAAATGGTGAAATTCTGCTAAGTCACAGTGACACAGCAAAAAGCCATGTCGTGTGAATGGACATGTTTTATTGCTGACAAAAGTGAGGTTGCGTGTGCAAATTATTGTACCAAAATGCTTAGTCACTGTCACCTGATGGATAACCTTTGAGTCTGATTCTGAAGGCAGTTACTAAGTGATAAAAACAGAGCTCCATATAGTTGGAAGACTGTCCCATGATATTACCACACCATGGTTTCTGTTTCTATAGTGTAACATACGCAGCACAGCAAATTCAACGTTATTATTAGGATGATTTTTAGATTAACATCATGCTACTGAATATTACTTATGTTTATCCTTTATTAGACTTTCATTTCATTAATTTAACACACTTTGATCCTTTGACTCGAGCAAACAAAGTCAAGGAAGTCAAGGGTCATTTCATTATTTTGTAAACAGTTTAAGGTTCAACCTTAAATGTTTGCTGTGAAAATAGAATGTGGCACAGGTGCCGGGTTGAAACAACATGATGAATTATATAAAAAATTACTAAATTATACCAAAGGGTGTTCTCTTGATTACAGGCTACTGAACATTTTCCATTCTCATTTAACGCAGATCTTAGAATCAGGTTTACTGTTCAGTGTTTTTATATTAACACAGTCTATGAAGATTTTTTTCGTTCAATATGTAATCAATTGCATTACACCCCTGGTGTAATTTAAACATAAATAATTACAAAACATCGAATTTACTGTTCTTAAAGAACTGATATACATACAAAACATAGAATGTCAAATCGTTTTCTGTTGGGCTCATCTTGCCATTAATTATGAAAAAGGGTAACAAATATCTTATCTCCTTTGTCTGCTGACTCTCAGCTGACTGTTTACCACGTCCTCGTTACTCAGCTCGTTCTTTGATTGGCTGTTTTCAGTGTCACTGACGCGTCGTGTTGTGAGCGTATATAAAGACGAAGGCGCAGGTTCCTTCTCACAGCTTCGGGAAGATTTGGAGAGGTTCTTGCTTCAACAGTGATTGAACGGAACTTCGATCTCGCTGGAAAATCTCTTCGAAAACATCTTACTTCGTATTTATAATTTTTTACCAACATTTTGATAATAAAACGACAAAAAATCCGCCGAAATGGATTCTCAGATTCGCCAGAACTACGACCGCGACTGCGAGGCTTTGATCAACAAGATGATCAACTTGGAGCTTTACGCTGGATACACCTACACCTCCATGGTACGTACCTAGTTTTTTATTTATTTATTTTTTTTACCTATATGCTAAAGTCAGATGCTGTGAACGAGCGCGTCTCTCGGTGTTTTTAATCTTTACCTTAACGATTTTGTTCTTACAGGCTCACTACTTCAAACGGGATGATGTCGCTCTTCCTGGGTTTGCCAAGTTCTTCAAGGAGAACAGCGAGGAGGAGCGCGAGCATGCTGAGAAGTTCATGGAGTTCCAGAACAAGAGGGGGGGACGCATTGTGCTTCAGGACGTGAAGGTAATTGATTTTGAAATACATTTTCAATGTCGAACGATTTCATAAGCAAATCTGGCTCTAGGTCTATCCATATTTGCAAGGGCCCATTGAATTGAAGGGGGAGGGGCATCACGTGATCACTGACGTGTCTCCCTTTCTCTTCAGAAACCTGATCGAGATGTGTGGGACAATGGACTGACCGCTATGCAGTGCGCTCTTCAGCTGGAGAAGAACGTCAACCAGGCTCTGCTGGATCTGCATAAGGTCGCCTCTGAGAAGGGAGACCCTCATGTGAGTTTCTAAGACCATGTTTTGATGTACATTACTGCCTCTATCCCATCCTAATTTATTGAATTAAGCATCCTAACATCTCTTCCATTGTCTTGTCCAACAGCTGTGTGACTTCCTGGAGACTCACTACCTGAATGAGCAGGTTGAGGCCATCAAGAAAGTTGGTGACCACATCACCAACCTTTCCAAGATGGATGCTGGCAACAACAGGATGGCGGAGTACCTGTTTGACAAGCACACCCTGGATGGAAACAGCAGCTAAATGCAGCCTTCAGATCAAAGCCTCCAACTATACTGTATGCATAAATAATCAAGCAATGTTGTCATGCAGCTCTAATGCAAGTTTTTAGACTGAGAGGCTAAAGGTTAACATTTAGAGGCTACATCTATAAGATACTGGCTCTTTTGATTGGTCGTCTTGTGATTTTTAGTCATCAAGCTGATGCTTTTGTGTTTAATGTACACTAATTGGTTTTAACCAAGTGAATTGGATGAATAAACATTTTTGGCTGGATTGACTGGTCTCTTTGTTTTTTAACAAACAGGTGTGTCAGAGGTTAGTGAGTACAAAAGTAATATTTGAACAAGCATTTATCTTTTAGCCGTTAATGATTTATTCTCTCTGGCCTACAAAGAGGTAATAATTAAACTATATGTAAGACTGTGTGGCATCTGATGCCAAATACTATGCACTGCATATTGACTGACCTTCTGACTGATAATAACAACACTAAAACTACAGGAGCATATGCAGAAGGGAAAATAGTTCAGAAATGAGAATCAAATGATATCTGTTTAATATGACTAATACAGACCCACAAAAATTAGAATTAAACTAAATATGTTCAGTTTACCTAAGCAGGATTATTAGTTAATACATTATGAAAACCTGGGGTGGGGCTCTGTTGTTTACAATGTAAAGTAAGCTTTAATGTTTATTGCTATCTTGTTGAGTATGGAGTGTTACTTAATATGTGTATTAGGCCACTAGTTTTACACATACCCCAAATCTGTCTGAGGAAGACCCATAGGTTTACACAGAACACAGAAAGGCATAATGTCATGTTGACTTTGAGGAAGACCCATAGGTTTACACAGAACACAGAAAGGCATAATGTCATGTTGAGTTCCCCTGCAGCACAGAACACAGAAAGGCATAATGTCATGTTGACTTGATCTCAGGATTTCAGTTATACAGGTTTTGACCAGATTCAACCCAGTTCAGCCAGTGTGCAGCGAATAGTTTTGTTACTAAAGCTTTCCTAAAGTATAGCATACACTTCTGGTATAATTTCTTAAACATTTAAAATTATGTAAAAAAATCAATAGGCCTATCGATTGCATTTAGATCGCTGGCCTTCAGCCCCTCATCTCAGCTGTGGTGTCAGCTATTCATGAGTGCACACAACTTGGCTTGGAATTTTATATGTCTATGGGAAGTCAAAACACCTGAAATTTCTGGCCCCTAAAAATCATGATAAAGAGCCTTAGTGTTCTAAACAGCACTTATAAGTTCTTAAACACTTTATTAAAATGTAAAAACCTTTTTTTCCGTACAATTAAAGTTCCAACAAAAATACTAGGACTTAAAGGGGTCCTATTATGCTCTTTTACAAAGTCTTGATTTTGTTTTAAGGTTGTACTAGAACAGGGTCTCATACTGGGTTGTTCGAAAAACACATTATTTTTCACATTTTACATTATTAAAATAAAGGCTCGCCTACTGAAATACAAAATGTGCTGTGATTGGTTAGCTGGGCCAGTGTGTGCTGTGATTGGCTCCACTCGGCACACGGTCGGGAAATGTCACGTCCCTTACCATAGCCGCTGCTGGGAGCTTTAGTGTAAATATTGTGTCAAAATCAAATCAGTTTGACCGCGCTTTAAACCCGGATGATTGTAACCACGCTAAGCTCGTCTGCCTTGGCAAAGCTAGCGTGTCTCCGACATAGTGATTACAGTCATTGCCTTTTCTAGTGCAGCTCAACCAGGTCTCATCCCATTCGTCGATATTTGTGATATTACAAATCCCAGAAAATATGCGTTGTAGTCCAAACGAGTTGTAAGTTGTAGTTTTTGAAAAGTGATTCCTGTTAAATAAAATATCTCCTTTTAAATTGGACTTTGAACTTTGTAACTTTGGAGATCTTTTTATGCTCAAACAGTAACATTATAGTAACATTATAGTAACATTATATACAGACTAGCTAAAGTTGAAAAAGTGAAAAAGCATAATAGGACCCCTTTAAAGAGGTCATATGATGCGATTTTGAAATTTCCTTTCTTTTTGAAGTGTGACAAGCTCTTGGTGAATAAAGAAGATCTGTAAAGTTGCAAAGACTAAAGTCTCAAATCCAAAGAGATATTCTTTATAAAAGTTAACACTTGTCCACGCCCCCCCGAAACGGCTCATTCAAACATGCCCCCACATCTCTACATCACTATGTGGGAAGATTTGCATAACGCCACCCAGATGTTCATGCAAAGAAAGAAGGCGTACCTTTTATTCTCGTTGTAGTTTTGTTGTTTCCGCCACCGCCATGTCGTATAGACACTGTTTGTTTCACTGTGAAAGCAAAACTACTTTGTTTGGCCTTCCAAAAGAAGACATGACTAGAAGTCATGTTTATATCACGTTTATAATGGTTTTTATGTTTATGTCTCGCCGCTCCTGCCGGACAGGGCATCACAATATGTTAAGAGGCGTAACATTTCCATCACACGCTTGAGGCATTCGGCCAATCACAACACGCTGGATAGCTGACCAATCACAGCACACCTCGCTTTTCAGAGCAATGAGCCTTGTAAAAATCGACGTGTTTCAGAAAGGCGGGGCATAGAGCAGAAACAATAATGTACAGTATGTGGAAAATAATGTGTTTTTTAACCTTAAACCACATGAACACATTTCATTACACCAAATACACAAAATAATGTTCTTATTAGTAGCATTATGTGACCCCTTTAAATAACAAAATTTCACCAATTTCAACATTTACCCTCCCAGTCCAACACAAAGCACACTGGGAACTAGAAATCCACTGTCCAGTTTCAGGTGTCAACAAAAAATTCATCATGTAGTTACAATTTTTGTAGATTGTAGATGTGTGGTCTTGTGCTTGATTGTTGGAATGGATTGGTTTGTGTGCAATACTTACTCATTCCTGTTAAACTGCCTCTGGTTTTGTGATTCTCTATACTTGATGTATCAGTTTCAGTGCCAGTTTTGTGATGCTCTCACAGAATGACAATTATGTTTGATGTGGTTCTGAAAAATAAAATAAGTGTATTGCAATATATTTCCTCTACAAAATAAGCTTTTACAATTATTGTCAAAATGGATAGCTCATAAAAATAGTTCACATACCACATACAAACTTCTATGACAAAAATCTTTTGTTGTTTTTTAGTAAACAATGACAGAATTGTCTCTTTAAGACAAAACTACAATTATTACACTGAATTTGTGTTCTGTTATAGCACAGTATATGGTTTTGTAAAGCATTTCAGCATTCTTCATTCCAGTGTTAAACCTATTTGCAACCTTTAGTGTTTGTTATAATTTTTATTTTAAAGAACAAACTGTAATGAAAGACATGGTGAATATTCTGTTTAAATTTTGGAATTTTGGTTACCTGGTGTTACTAAACTGAAAAAGGTCATGGCAGGTGTAAAACTCACCTGGTCTCTGTGGAGATGATCAAATAACAAACATACTCACATGTTCCATAATATGGCATATATATGAGAATTTGCTGAGTCACAGCAACACAGCTCAGTGTCAAGTCTTTGTCCGTTTACATTTGCTGACAGACTGAAAGTTCATACTGGTACAACATGCTTTGTCATTGTCACCCTAATCATTTTTTTCATCCAAATTCAGTTACCAGGGATGATATCACTGTGACGGGATATTGCTGAACTGTGTCATGATATTTGCCACATCACACAGGCTGTTGCTGTAGTATGCAGGGTCATTTGCATCCTTCAAATATTATGATATTTTGGAATTTAATAAATACTAACCTATTGTGATGAATGTAAACTGTTTTAAAACATGTGCAGACGAGGATTTTTTTTTTTTTTTTTTTTTTTTTTTTTTTTTTACAGGAATCATAGGACTAGTCCAAATTTGTGATACGGCCCTGTTCAGATCAACCATACCACGAAAGCTGAGTTTGCAAAGTCTTATCGCTTTGAAACTGCTGCCGACTGCATATTATGTGACATGAAAAGTGAGTATCATAAGGAGAGTAAGCCTACTGATATCACACATATTGCGCAAAGACATTTCACCTGTTACATTTCTATAGACATTCTAGTAATGACAGTAGAAAATTATTTGATATTAATTGTTCTATATTTCATTTGTCTTTATTTTTGCTCCAGCATCCACATGGCAATATATACGACATGCAATTTGTAAAATGGATGAATATTTATTTATTTATATAACTCCTTGATGAAACATTGTAAATGGACATTTGGTTAATTTTAGGTTAGATAACACATTGGTTAGAATTTTAGATTTATGTACAAATTGTGCTTTCTTTTAGGGAATGCACCTTGGTATTATTTCAAGTACCCTGGACTGGAGTGCCATGCATGCATCAGTTCACTGTACCACATCAGAAAATGTGGAGCAGAACCCGCAGGACCTTATTCAGTTTGCCAATAATTGTGAACAAGAAAAAAATCTCATTCATGAACTTCGATCTTGTCCTTGTTATCTTACAGAATGACACAGCAGAGTGTATCGTGACTTAATTATTCAGTTCGTTCTTTGATTGGCTAGTTTCCACTGACTCAGCATCATGTTGTGATCGTAGGCTATAAAATATGAACGCGCACCTTCTTTCACTCACAACTTCGGGAAAATCTGAAGAGGTTCTTGCGTCAACAGTGATTGAACGGAACTTCGATCTCGTCGAAATTTCATATTTTGTACGTTTTTGATAATAAAACGATAAAAACCGCCGAAATGGAGAATTCTCAGATTCGCCAGAACTACGACCGCGACTGCGAGGCTTTGATCAACAAGATGATCAACTTGGAGCTTTACGCTGGATACACCTACACCTCCATGGTAAGTATCTAGTTATTTATTTATTTATTTATTTCATCTATATGCTAAACCATGTCTTTTGACTTTTTTTTCTCTTGGTCGCGACAGTCTAACGTTATGCAATTCAGATGCTGTGAACGAGCGCGTCTCTCGGTGTTTTTAATCTTTACCTTAACGATTTTGTTCTTACAGGCTCACTACTTCAAACGGGATGATGTCGCCCTTCCTGGTTTTGCCAAGTTCTTCAAGGAGAACAGCGAGGAGGAGCGCGAGCATGCTGAGAAGTTCATGGAGTTCCAGAACAAGAGGGGGGGACGCATTGTGCTTCAGGACGTGAAGGTAATTGTATTTGAAATACGTTTTCAATGTCGAACGATTTGATGAGCAAATCTGGCTCTAGGTCTATCCATATTTGCAAGGGCCCATTGAATTGAAGGGGGAGGGGCATCACGTGATCACTGACGTGTCTCTCTTTCTCTTCAGAAACCTGATCGAGATGTGTGGGACAATGGACTGACCGCTATGCAGTGCGCCCTTCAGCTGGAGAAGAACGTCAACCAGGCTCTGCTGGATCTGCATAAGGTCGCCTCTGAGAAGGGAGACCCTCATGTGAGTTTCTAAGACCATGTTTTGATGTACATTCCTGCCTCTATCCCATCCTAATTTATTGAATTAAGCATCCTAACATCTCTTCCATTGTCTTGTCCAACAGCTGTGTGACTTCCTGGAGACTCACTACCTGAATGAGCAGGTTGAGGCCATCAAGAAACTTGGTGACCACATCACCAACCTTTCCAAGATGGATGCTGGCAACAACAGGATGGCGGAGTACCTGTTTGACAAGCACACCCTGGATGGAGACAGCAGCTAAATGCAGCCTTCAGATCAAAGCCTCCAACTATACTGTATGCATAAATAATCAAGCAATGTTATCATGCAGTTTTAATGCAAGCTTTTAGACTGAGAGGCTTAAGGTTAACATTTAGAGGCTACATCTATAAGATACTGACTCTTTTGATTGGTCGTCTAGTGATTTTTAGTCATCAAGCTGATGCTTTTGTGTTTAATGTACACTAATTGGTTTTAACCAAGTGAATTGGATGAATAAACATTTTTGGCTGGATTGACTGGTCTCTTTGTTTTTAACAAACAGGTGTGTCAGAGGTTAGTGAGTACAAAAGTAATATTTGAACAAGCATTTATCTTTTAGTCGTTAATGATTTATTCTCTCTGGCCTACAAAGAGGTAATAATTAAACTATATGTAAGACTGTGTGGCATCTGATGCCAAATACTATGCACTGCATATTGACTGACCTTCTGACTGATAATAACAACACTAAAACTACAGGAGCATATGCAGAAGGGAAAATAGTTCAGAAATGAGAATCAAATGATATCTGTTTAATATGACTAATACAGACCCACAAAAATTAGAATTAAACTAAATATGTTCAGTTTACTTAAGCAGGATTATTAGTTAATACATTATGAAAACCTGGGGTGGGGCTCTGTTGTTTACAATGTAAAGTAAGCTTTAATGTTTATTGCTATCTTGTTGAGTATGGAGTGAGGCACTTGATTGTGTATTAGGCCACTACTTTTACACATACCCCAAATCTGTCTGAGGAAGACCCATAGGTTTACACAGAACACAGAAAGGCATAATGTCATGTTGACTTTAGTGTTATCATCACTATACAGAAGCATTAGTATCTGCACTTACAGCAAAATGAATTCCCCTGCCAGTGTTGAGTACTCGAGTCTCGGACTCGGTCTTGAACTCGGTCTCGAGAACGTATTTTAAAGGTCTTGTTCTTGTGCATTTTGACTCGGTTTTGACTCGGACTCGAACATACTAGGAATCGGACTTATTCCCGAGTCCACTCGAGTCGCAATCAAAATATTTCAAGATTATTACTGTGTGTTAATATTTCTTTAAATTGGTATATTATTGTAGGGCCATATGATTTCTCCGATGCAGAAAACGCGGACGGAATCGCGGGTTTGTCATAAAAACGGAATTTACAGTTTTAACGCGGAATGTCACAGAATTTGTCTAAATTTGAATTAATTAATCAAAAGTAGGTCATTGCACTTATATCAGATCACGATATGGACTAGTACCTGTAAATATTAAGCCGGAAAAGTATATTTAAATATGAATCCTGCATGTTATGCGTGTCTGTGTTAATGAATGGCGCAGAAGCGCGGCTTCGTTTATTACACACACTGAATCGCGCGTGACGCTCGCGGTGATTTCAGCGTCTGCCGTCTCACTAAATAAGGACGCAAACACATGAACAACATCTCCATAACTGCTCTGAGAGTCACTTCATGAGCATTTGACCGTTTGATTTCAGTATAACTAGCGTCATATCACATACACAGAAGTGTAAATGTATTCACGGTAACCCATCAAAATAAAAATCCGGTTTAATTTAAAGATAAGTATTTATTTGCCAGAAATGTATTGTTTAATTTAAAGAGAACGTTATTGTTCAGCTGATTGTACTTATAATATTAATAATACATAATTTTTTTTTAAGGAATAATCACACAACATTTCTTCCATGTTTTATTTTTAATAGTAAATCCCCTTTGTTTACCAAAAAATAAAGTTTGCTTAATTTTCAATAATTAAAAGAAAAATTAAATGAATGTTTATGTCTTCATTTGATAACCAGAAAAATGTAAATACACAACAGAATTTCTGAGGGGAAAAAAACATTTCATAAGGCTATTTTAAGAAAAAAAAAAAAAAGAAAAAAGAATAAATTAAGTTGTTTTATGCATTTAAATAATTAGACATGCTAAAACACAGAATTAGGTAACAATAAAACATATGGTGAAGAAAAAAATAAATGCATTTAAATAATTAGTAATGATGTAATTTTTGTTAAACTTTTAATAAATTGTTGTGAAAATGTATAAGTGTTGTGATTTTAATTAATTAGACATGCTTTTTGATTAATACAATTAAATTTAAAAATGAAAAAGGAGTTGAGAAAAAAATAAAACAAAAAAAATGTTAATACAATTAAATTTAAACGGAAAAAACGGGAATTTTGAAAAAAAATTAAAACAAAAAAATGGAATCCAGAAAAATTAAAACGGAAAAAATGGAATTTGGGAAAAAATAAAACGGATTTCATTGGGCCCTATGATTGACACGTTCAATGATTTGTGATTTTCTTGTGGACTCAGTTCAGGATGTCTCATGAACTTAACACATTAACTTTTTAAAACGTCTGTTACATCATCTATTATTCAGTTTGCATATAAGAGCCACAAAGAGTTGGTGTGCAGTAAGACTCTAAAAAAGAAACATTCTGTGATTTGTGGCCTTTTTACCCTTAACTGATAATATTATTTAAACCTATATCAAGTAAATAAAATACAGTGTACATGCATGTTATATTTTATACTGTTTGAGTATGGTACCAATTTTATTGTTTCTACCAAACATTTTACATACTCTTGAAGATTTCTTTAGGTCTTGTCTCAGACCCAACCTCTCTGGTCTCGGTCTTGACTCGGACTCAACCCCCTCTGAACTCGATCTTGACTCGGACTCGAATGAGCTGGTCTCGACTACAACACTGTTCCCTGCAGGTCGCAATAACATCTCTTCCAACAGCAACCTCTGTTTCCCTCAGGATTTCAGTTATACAGGTATTGACCAGTTTCAACCCAGTTCAGTGTGCAGCAAATAGTTTTGTTACTAAAGCTTTCCTAATGTATAGCATACACTTCTGGTATAATTTCTTAAACATTTAAAATTATATAAAAAAAATCAATAGGCCTATCGATTGCATTTAGATCGCTGGCCTTCAGCCGCTCATCTCAGCTGTGGTGTCAGCTATTCCTGAGTGCACACAACTTGGCTTGGAATTTTATATGTCTATGGGAAGTCAAAACACCTGAAATTTCTGGCCCCTAAACGTCATGTTAAAGAACCTAAGTGTTCTATACAGCACTTATAAGTTCTTAAATACTTTATTAAAATCGAAACCCCTTTTTTTCCACATAATTAAAGTTCCTACAGAAATACTAGGATTTAAAGGGATACTCCATCCCAAAATGAAAATTTCGTCATTATTCACTTACCCCCATGTCGTTCCAAACCCATAAAAGCTTTGTTCGTCTTCGGAACACAGTTTAAGTTGATTTGGATGAAAACTGGAAGGCCTGAGACTGTCCCATAGACTGCCAAGTAAGTAACACTGTCAAGGTCTAGGAAAGTATGAAACGCATCGTCAGAATACTCCATCTGCCATCAGTGATTCAACCGTAACGTTATGAAGCGGCAAGGATACTTTTGTACATGAACAAAACAAAAATAACGACTTTATTCAACAATTCCTCACCTCTGTGTCTCTCCAAATCAGCGTAGCGCCATTTTGGCAATTCTGAGCAGTACTTTGGCGGCATACGCTCTTCTGTGTCAGCCGCGCCACAAGGATACGTTTTTTACATATATTTACGCTTTTGTTTGAAAGCAAACAGTGCAACAGCGCAGCGCGGCTGACACGGAAGAGCGTACGCTGCCTGCGTAGAGTTCAGAATTGCCAAAATGGCGCTACGCTGATTTGGAGAGACACAGAGGAGAGGAAGTGTTGAATAAAGTCGTTATTTTTGTTTTCTTCATGTACAAAAAGTATTCTCGCTGCTTCATAACGTTACAGTTGAATCACTGATGGAAGATGGACTATTCTGACGATGCTTTTCATACTTTTCTGGTAGATTGTAGATGTGTGGTCTTGTGCTTGATTGTTGGAATGGATTGGTTTGTGTGCAATACTTACTCATTCCTGTTAAACTGCCTCTGGGTTTGTGATTCTCTATACTTGATGTATCAGTTTCAGTGCCAGTTTTGTGATGCTCTCACAGAATGACAATTATGTTTGATGTGGTTCTGAAAAATAAAATAAGTGTATTGCAATATATTTCCTCTACAAAATCAGCTTTTACAATTATTGTCAAAATGGATAGCTCATAAAAATAATTCACATACCACATACAAACTTCTATGACAAAAATTGTTATTGTTTTTTAGTAAACAATGACAGAATTGTCTCTTTAAGACAAAACTACAATTATTACACTGAATTTGTGTTCTGTTATAGCACAGTATATGGTTTTGTAAAGCATTTCAGCATTCTTCATTCCAATGTTAAAAATATTTGCAACCTTTAGTGTTTGTTATAATTTTTATTTTAAAGAACAAACTGTAATGAAAAATATGGTGAATATTCTGTTTAAATAAGAATAATATGATTGAATTAGATGGAATTTTGGTTACCTGGTGTTACTAAACTGAAAAAGGTCTTGGCAGGTGTAAAACTCACCTGGTCTCTGGGGAGCTGATCAAATAACAAACATACTCACATGTTCCATAATATGGCATATATATGAGAATTTGCTGAGTCACAGCAACACAGCTCAGTGTCAAGTCTTTGTCCGTTTACATTTGCTGACAGACTGAGAGTTCATACTGGTACAACATGCTTTGTCATTGTCACCCTAATCATTTTTTTTTTTCATCCAAATTCAGTTACCAGGGATGATATCACTATGACGGGATATTGCTGAACTGTGTCATGATATTTGCCACATCACACAGGCTGTTGCTGTAGTATGCAGGGTCATTTACATCCTTTAAATATTATGATATTTTGGAATTTAATAAATACTAACCTATTGTGATGAATGTAAACTGTTTTAAAACATGTGCTGACAAGGAAATTTTTTTTTTTTACAGGAATCATAGGACTAGTCCAAATTTGTGATAAAGCCCTGTTCAGATCAACCATACCATGAAAGCTGAGTTTGCAAAGTCTTATCGCTTTGTAACTGCTGCCGACTGCATATTATGTGACATGAAAATGAGTATCATAAGCCTACTGATATCACACATATTGCGCAAAGACATTTCACCTGTTAAATTCCTATAGACATTCTAGTAATGACAGTAGAAAATTATTTGATATTAATTGTTCTATATTTCATTTGTCTTTATTTTTGCTCCAGCATCCACATGGCCATATATATAGGACATGCAATTTGTAAAATGGATGAAAACTTATTTATTTATATAACTCCTTGACAACACATTGTAAATGCACATTTGGTTAATTTTTAGGTTAGATAACACATAGATGCTTTTAGATTAGGTTATAGTTTGTGTTTTGTTTTATTTTATGGAATGTGGATTGGAGTGGAGTGCATTGTTATGTTCAATATAGCACATCAGAAAATGTGAAGCAGAACCCGCAGGACCTATTCAGTTTGTCAATAATTGTGAACAAAAAAAAAATCTCATTCATGAACTTCGATCTTGTCCTTGTTATCTTACAGAATGACACAGCAGAGTGTATCGTGACTTAATTATTCAGTTCGTTCTTTGATTGGCTGGTTTCCACTGACTCAGCATGTTGTGATCGTAGGCTATAAAAGATGAACGCGCACCTTCTTTCACTCACAACTTCGGGAAAATCTGAAGAGGTTCTTGCGTCAACAGTGATTGAACGGAACTTCGATCTCGTCGAAATTTCATATTTTGTACGTTTTTGATAATAAAACGATAAAAACCTGCCGAAATGGAGACTTCTCAGATTCGCCAGAACTATGATCGTGACTGCGAGGCTTTGATCAACAAGATGATCAACTTGGAGCTTTACGCTGAATACACCTACACCTCCATGGTAAGTATCTAGTTATTTATTTATTTATCTAACTATATGCTAAACCATGTCTTTTGACTTTTTTCTCTTGGTTGCGACAGTGTAACGTTATGCAATTCAGATGCTGTGAACGAGCGCGTCTCTCGGTGTTTTTATTTTTTTTTTTTTTTTTTTTTTTTTTTTTTTTTTTTTGTTTTTTTTTTTTTTATCTTTACCTTAACGATTTGTTCTTACAGAGGCTCACTACTTCAAACGGGATGATGTCGCTCTTCCTGGTTTTGCCAAGTTCTTCAAGGAGAACAGCGAGGAGGAGCGCGAGCATGCTGAGAAGTTCATGGAGTTCCAGAACAAGAGGGGGGGACGCATTGTGCTTCAGGACATAAAGGTAATTGCATTTGAAATACATTTTCCATGTTGAACGATTTGATGAGCAAATCTGGCTCTGGGTCTATCCATATTTGCAAGGGCCCATTGAATTGAAGGGGGAGGGGCATCACGTGATCACTGACGTGTCTCCCTTTCTCTTCAGAAACCTGATCGAGATGTGTGGGACAATGGACTGACCGCTATGCAGTGCGCCCTTCAGCTGGAGAAGAACGTCAACCAGGCTCTGCTGGATCTGCATAAGGTCGCCCTCTGAGAAGGGAGACCCTCATGTGAGTGTTCTAAGACCATGTTTTGATGTACATTACTGCCTCTATCCCATCCTAATTTATTGAATTAAGCATCCTAACATCTTTTCTATTGTCTTGTCCAACAGCTGTGTGACTTCCTGGAGACTCACTACCTGAATGAGCAGGTTGAGGCCATCAAGAAACTTGGTGACCACATCACCAACCTTTCCAAGATGGATGCTGGCAACAACAGGATGGCGGAGTACCTGTTTGACAAGCACACCCTGGATGGAGACAGCAGCTAAATGCAGCCCTCAGATCATCTATATGCTCCAAAGTGTCCCTAATGTGCTTTTTAAATAATATTTAATCAGGGTTTTAAAGAGCACATTATGTTTTTGTCACACAGCTTATATGCAGAACTGCAAATTTTAAACAGCTTAAATCAAGTAAAAGTTTGATACATTTAACTTTTTTTTAATTATTTTTATAGCCAAGCCATTGCTTTCCTGTTAAATGTACACTAATTGGTCTTATCCTGGTGAATTTGATAAATAAACATTTTGGACTGGATTGAATTTTCTTTTTATTCAAAATATTGGGACTTGGTTTAAGGCTACATTTTACAATTTATTTACTTATGTAAAGTTTACGTATATAATTTACGAGTAATGGATCATACACTGATTGTCTCTGTGAGAGTAAACTACATTATTTTAAGAGAAAGACTGATTTGTGCCTGTAATTGGTGGCTCATTTTATCCACTCTATAAAGTAATTGAGGGAAACTATTACCTTAAAGGGGTCATGAATTGTGAAACCAAAATTCCCTTAAAATTTTGACATATAAGAGGTCATTGTACAATTAAATGTGTTATAATTAGTTTCAGAACTCAAAATTTTGTTGTTAGTCTAAGCTTATAATGAAGGCAGTCGATAACGACAGGTTTTGGGTTGTTCTACTCTATGATGTAATACTGTGGTTAAGCACCGCCTCCTAATATAAATTCTCATCAGTGATTGTTGTGACTTGGTTTTTAGCCATGGTTGATAAAAAGTGGTGTTCTTTGGAAGTATTCTTTAATTATGTGTGTAAATTATGTATAAGTAAGGAACTGTTGCAATTTTAATTTTGATAGGGCACTTTCAGCTGTGAGTCCCATAATGGGGGGGTCTTGTTAACAGGTTAAACAGATCGTTTGATGTGTAGCCTACTGAGAAATTATGCATTTTTGACCTAAATCACAGCAGCATCCATCTATAAGGAATGTCAATGTCAAACTACGCTGCCAAAAGGGACACGGAGCAAAGGATAATCGGAAGAGTCTTTATTAATCCAACACGGGGGTAAATCCAACATGGAAAAAAAGGAGAAAGACACACTTATGGAACTGATAGACCCGACAAAACTGAACTGAAAGGACTAGGGCTTTTAAAAGCAGGATAATGAGGAACAGACAGGTGCAGGGAATCAACTAATAATCAGACTAAACAAGCACAGGAAAGAGAGCAAATAAGTCAAAACAAGAACTGAAACACATGACAAAACAGGTCCAATCCTGACACAAACATACACAAATATTAGCCAATCATAGCAAAACAGAACAGAAAATGGCTTATTAATTCTAAATTATGATTTTTTTTTTTTTTAATTTAAAAATCTTGATAATATTATAAGTGGACCTCAGAGAACAGTACAAAATAAAAAAAAATTAAAGGCAGTTCATGACTCCTTTAAATAAATGCATGGTTGAAAGTTAGTTATTATTATTTATTGATTTAATTAAATAATTAAATCATTTTGATGAGTTCTGCTGATGTTATAATATGTAATTTTAACTTACATTTTTGATGTAATAGATTTTTTTTTATTTGTAGTAATGTAGGATTATGAAAGAGTTTCTATCACATTTTTGCTGAAAAGTAGTGCTTGCTGTTAAGCTGTGGATGTTTGTTTACCTGAAGGTGAACACAGTGACTTTAGCAATGACTGTGCTAATACCAGTAACAAGTAAGATCTGATTTGTTCATTCAATTTACTTGTTTAAATAAGTTATATTTAGATTAGCATTTGTTGTACTAAATGTTGATTTAAACTGAAATAGATAAGATTAACTAGTTCCAGGGCTACAACTCAATTAGTTAGAGCAATTTTTTTTTTTTTTCTGAACAACATCATTATAACTAAAAAAAGAATGATTGATTGATTGAGCCAACACATTATTATCCTCATCTCCACAGGATAAAACAGGCCACTAAAAAAAAACTAGCTAAAATGAACATATTTCAATGAGATATTGGCTGAAGTTGCGAAGTCTTGTTGGTTTGTAACTGCTGACGACTACATATTATGTGACATGGAAAGTGAGTATTACCATGAATAAGTACTGATATCAAACATATTGCACAAAGATATTTCACTTCAATATTAAGTATTTAACCCACAGTTGGGTTTTATTGATCTGGTTTAATATTAGCTAATATAACATACTTTACCTATATGCAACATTTCCATAGACATTCTAGTAATGATAGTGAAGGGAAAGACCTGTTATGTTTGACATTTAAAAGAGTTTCTCTTGTGTTTTTGTGGTTATCATAGGGCTATAAAAGTTGTTGTTGGGGTTGATTGTTTATTTTGTGTGTAAACACTGTTTTTATGTGAGATGTGTGTTCTAATAATGGTGGCAAGTATTTTCTTACTTGTTCATTAATTTTACATGCTAAATAACTTAGATTCAGCATATGCAATATCAAATGTTAATTTCAGCTGAAATATATAAGATCAACTGCTTGTAGGACAACTTAATTAGTTTTTGAATGATTTCTAAAATGGAAATATTTTAGGACAAATATATGAATTATATATGATGACTGACACCAAAGAACACGGATTACTCTAACCAAGTTCAAGGTGTTTATACCTACACCGTAGTGAGTTGATCAGGTTACAAATGTACCACAACTAATAGTAAATAAATGCTGAGTCACAAGAAACCATGTCATCTCCATGTCAGCTCTTGGGAGTTCGCACTTGTTTGCAGCTGACACAGAATGAGGTTTCATGGGCAATTTTGAGTACAAATTTGCTTGGTCACTAGACCAATTACTCTTGTACTGACAGTTGCCAAGTGACAAATAGCACTACCTCCACGCAGGAATTACATTATTGCAAGATTGTCCCATGAGATTTGGTATGCTATACAATGCTTCTATTAAGATAAAAATAAGGAGCATTCTTAGGTCAGTCACAGTGCTACCATTTTATTTATTGTTAGTTTGTTTTGGTACATTTTTAACCATTTTTGGGACACACAACCTCTTCTCAATGATTGATCAAGTACTAGTATTTGAGAAAGCAAGGATCATATGCACAATGGATGCCATTAAAACTTTTAGGACAGAGTTTTACGACAGTAACTGCTGATGATGAAATACTGCGGCAGAAAATGGCTTAAGTTCTATTATGTATTAGATTTTCTAGAAAAGTACAAGACTTTCCAGCAAAAGCACGTTATTAAGTGAAATGAGCCACTGCCTCCATGATGCCAAAGAGATGCCATGATATCAAAATACTTTAGACATAGGACTCTCTCGTGTGTTGTTGTCTCAATACTTCTTTGTTGTTTTTGTATAGTGTTTTTTTTTTTTTGTATTTTTTTTTATGTTTTGTCTCCACTGAATTTAATGATTTGAGTTCTGAATTTTTTTGGAATCAGTTTACCATTAATTATGAAAAGGTAAAAAAAGACTGATGAAACTTGAGCTTGTCTTTGCTGTCACAGCTGAATGAAGCTTTGTTACTCATGTTTTGATTGGCTGGTTTCAGTTCCATTGACGCTTCATGTTGTGAATGTATATAAGATAAGAACACACACCTTAATTTCGCTCACATCTTCTGAGGAGATTCTTGCTTCAACAGTGATTGAACAGATCTTTTCAATTTTTTTACCTATTTAAATTTCTTATTTATTTTGGACCAAAGTTTTAAGAATAAAACCTGTCGAAATGGAGAATTCTCAGATTCACCAGAACTACGATCGTGACTGCGAGGCTTTGATCAACAAGATGATCAACTTGGAGCTTTTTGCTGGATACACCTACACCTCCATGGTAAGTACATTTTTCATGGTAAGTTCTTCATGACATGATATATGCTTTAATGTGTAGTCTTATTTTGATCGGTGATTTTATTTTATTTTTTTTACCACAGGCTCACTACTTCAAACGGGATGATGTCGCTCTTCCTGGTTTTGCCAAGTTCTTCAAGAAGAACAGCGAGGAGGAGCGCGAGCATGCTGAGAAGTTCATGGAGCTCCAGAACAAGAGGGGGGGACGCATCGTCCTCCAGGACATCAAGGTGCTTTGATAATGAATTAAGCATTTTGACTTTTAACACTGTATCAGAAACAAATCTTACTCTAGACCAATTTTTATGGAATGACCTTATGCCATGCTCAATACTCACTGATTGTGTCTCTCTTCAGAAACCTGATCGTGATATGTGGGGCAATGGACTGATTGCTATGCAGTGCGCTCTTCAGCTGGAGAAGAACATCAACCAGGCTCTGCTGGATCTGCATAAGGTCGCCTCTGAGAAGGGAGACCCTCATGTGAGTGACCCTCATTGTTGAAGTTGATCTGCCTGCAAATACATGTCTCTTTAAAGCAAGTTTCATTCAGTGCTGAGAATTTAGCATCCTAAATTCTGTTCTGATGTCTTGCCCAACAGCTGTGTGACTTCCTGGAGACTCACTACCTGAATGAGCAGGTTGAGGCCATCAAGAAACTTGGTGACCACATCACCAACCTTTCCAAGATGGATGCTGGCAACAACAGGATGGCGGAGTATCTGTTTGACAAGCACACCCTGGACAGCTAAATGCAGCCCTGAGATAATTTATTAGGCAATGTATTTATTGAACATTTTGAATTTAAGGGGTACAAATTTAAACATCAAGTAAAATGTTTCCAGTGATTATTGATTTTCTGACATCAAGTCAGTATTTTGCTGTTGAAAGTACACTTATTTTAAACTAGTGAATTTGATGAATAAACATTTTGGGCTGGACTGACTTGTCTTTTTATAATTGTGGGATTGTACTGTTCTAGTTTTATAATTCAACCAGCATGAGTTGCTTTTTAGTTATCAGTGTGTAGTGATGCTATATAAACATATTCCACATTTTTATTAAACCTACGTGGTGGATGATGTAGGAATAAAAGCAAACCAATTACCCAAGTGTTCACATTAATATAAGTCTTGTAGAACTAGACTTTTGACTATGAACATAAAGTCTGCACTATTCAAAACATGCCATGAAATGTAAAGCAACTGACCCTTTTTCACTTTTTCACAGAAAACAATAATGCATATTTCGAATTTTTATATAAGTAAATGGTATATAAGTCTCATCTGTGTAAGATCCTCTGTCCACTATGGAAGCCAAAAAGCGTTGTTCCAAAACCTAGTGAACTGCTTTGCTACGTACTGCCTAGTATACAGCAGACAGTGTCCAATCAGTAGCATTTAAATATAGAAAAAATTTCTGGATTTATATTTTATGTATAATAATATAAATTTTATTGTCAGACAAAATCTGAATTTTTCTTGCAAAGCAGTATGTTGTTGCACACTAATTCTTTGAGTTTTCATTTAAGATGTACCTTATTCAGTTCGGACATCCTGATGTACAAAGGAATATTTTAGTTTTGCTTGATTAAATCTTTGGACTTTGTATCGATGATTAGATGGTAGAAGCACAAATTTATTATACAACACATGACTGAGATTAGAAACAATATTCTTGGCCAGCCTTAAGAGGTATATCTTGTCACAATGAATTGTGGGTCTGCTTTCTCTGTCATGCCTTAAAATTTGTTTCAAACAAAACACATTCAAAGTCTAACATTTAGTTAAACTATATTAAACACACAGGGCAAAAAAATATAAATCCATTTCTAGCTTTTCAAAGTCAACCATCAACGTTGACCCCTGAGCTCGGAGGGACTAACGGCTGATTCCACCTGCAGCAGGTCATTGTTGGTCCCTGGGGGGAAACAAAATTAGCTTTGTTTATACTCACATATTCCTCTGGACACAGCTCATTGTCTGGTATGTTCACTTGTTGCTGACACATACTTAGGGTGCATGTTCTGGTACAAAAATGCTTCATCATTGTCACCTGACTGAATGCATTTAGGGTACGCCAGGGCTAGATGTCACATGGAGAAGCTGTCACAAGGGCTGTATCTCTGTGATAAGGGTTTCAATGAAAGGTCCAGTTTGATTGTTGTCTCCAACAGTGTTTTTTTAAATGTTGGTTTCTTATATTATCTTGCCTCACAAACCACTTTGTTACAAGTAGGTCCAGGACAGAGGAGCAAGTCTTAGGTCAGCCACACAAAACTATACTTAATTGTTTATGTACATATTTTTTTAAACAAATGTTTGAATAACTTAGTTAACGTCAGAAAAAAAAAAAACTGTAAGAGTAGTGTTTATAATGACACTTGTGATATCATTTAGTCCATATACATTGAAATGTAAGGAGCAAATATTTAACTAAAGAAGAACATGTGAGACATAATATTTTCCTGATCTTAGACCACTATTGACCTTATTGGTCATATATGAGCTGGAACCAGGCCTAACCTAAGGCCATGCCACAAACCATGAGACAGAATGGCTCAATGGCTTGTACATAGCACTTACTGTACCACTAAACAGACCACATATAACAGGGTAAAAACAGTCAAACTGAGAAAAGGTCCTCAGAGAATAGGTGTGTCTGGATACTTACAATCTGGATATAGACTAGACCTATATTTGTTGTGTCAATACAAAGTGGTACAGTTGTGTCATCAGAAGTGAGCAACATGTTACATCACATATTCAATTATTTTATTTTAAAATGTATTACTGTAAAACTTTTATAAACTACTTGACAATGTTTAGAATTAAATTAATTGTTTTCAATAGTGAATTTGTCTGAATATGAATTTAGTGTACCTACATAAAGGTAATGTAAGCATGTTTTTTGGGCTACAGATCATGACATCATTTAATTCATTCAGTTATGTTTTCATCGATTCAGTTTTCCTTGAATCATGAAGAAGGAAAAAAGACACGTTCATGATAGCTGATATGGCATGTTATCTCAGAAAATGACACCGCGGACTGTTGTCGCTTCCTCACTGAGCTTCGTTCTTAGATTGGCTGGTTTTTAGTTTCACTGACGCATCATTCGCTGATCGTATATAAGATGAACGCGCACCTTCATTTCACTCACAGCTTCAGGAAGATCTGAAGAGGTTCTTGCTTCAACAGTGATTGAACAGAACTTCGTGCTCTTCAGAAATTATTTAAATCTATTTAAATTTCGTATTTATTCTGTATCAATTTTGATAGGCTCATAAAACCCGCCGAAATGGATTCTCAGATTCGCCAGAACTACGACCGCGACTGCGAGGCTTTGATCAACAAGATGATCAACTTGGAGCTTTACGCTTCTTACATTTACACTTCAATGGTATGTGTCTATACATTTCTTCTATTCTCACTTTTACAAGACATGTCTTTTGTTGTATGGTGACAAGTTTTCTCTCCTTCAATTAAATCCTTTTTTTTTTTTTAAAATATAATGCATAAAAATAAAAAAGTATCAAGTCAGGATACTACACCTGTAGAAATATGTTCTTTTTTTATTGTGGTTTCTTAAATTATCTTGCCTCACAAACTACTTTGTTATTGGGTCCAGGACAGAGAAGCAAGTCTTAGGTCAGCACCCACAATGCTATCCTTAATTGTTTATGTACTTATTTTAAAAAAAATGTTTAAATAACTTAGCTAATTAAAAAAAAAAAAAAAAAAAAAAAAAAAAAATGCTGAAATTTTTGCTTGCACAGAAAGAACATGTCGTCCTCTGGTTTTTGTTGGACTCCATTTCTCATCTATTGATTTTGCTTTGATCAGGCTCACTACTTCAAACGGGATGATGTCGCTCTTCCTGGTTTTGCCAAGTTCTTCAAGAAGAACAGCGAGGAGGAGCGCGAGCATGCTGAGAAGTTCATGGAGCTCCAGAACAAGAGGGGGGGACGCATCGTCCTCCAGGACATCAAGGTGCTTTGATAATATTTTGAATTAAAACTTCAATTGTTATTGTTGTAAACTGACATCATGCCTATTTGTAAGGGACTGTTGAATTAGAGGGGATCTTACTCTTAATTGTTGTGTCTCTCTTCAGAAACCTGATCGTGATATGTGGGGCAATGGACTGATTGCTATGCAGTGCGCTCTTCAGCTGGAGAAGAACATCAACCAGGCTCTGCTGGATCTGCATAAGGTCGCCTCTGAGAAGGGAGACCCTCATGTGAGTGACCCTCGTTGTTGAAGTTGATCTGCCTGCATATACATGTCTCTTTAAAGCAGTTTTTTTTCCAGTGCTGAAAATTTTGCATCCTAACATCTTTTCTATTGTCTTGTCCAACAGCTGTGTGACTTCCTGGAGACTCACTACCTGAATGAGCAGGTTGAGGCCATCAAGAAAGTTGGTGACCACATCACCAACCTTTCCAAGATGGATGCTGGCAACAACAGGATGGCGGAGTACCTGTTTGACAAGCACACCCTGGACAGCTAAATGCAGCCCTGAGATAATTTATTAGTCAATGTATAGACCCCTTAAAAGTTTGTAAACATTGCAACGTCTCCGGGTGGGCGGGGCTTAGCTGGAGGCCAAAAAAAGAGCGCGGACGCAATGTTGGACAAGTGTAAACTAGCACGTTTTAGGAGGGGATTTTATTAAAACATGGATGCAGAAGAAGGTTCGGAAACTGTCCGAATATGTACAGGTCACCTACTGCCTGGGGACCGTGACAAAAAAAAAAGACAAAAAAAAAAATTGAGGAGTTAGCATACATTTATCAATTAATTCAGTTGATCACTCAGTTCACTGACCAAACTGGTTATCTGACCAAAATATAATGAAAAGTGGATAACATTACAGTAGCCTAATTTATTTATTAGCTAAGCCTGGTGTAGTTCTTGTATATTCTTCTCATTGGAAACATTTTAACCAGGTTTTGGATATTTCCTAGACAATATATGAATTACTTTCGGGCGGTTTGGGGAATTTTGTCAAGGCTTATTGTCTAATGTAACCTATCGCTGGGCTAACTATGATTAGGCAATGTGGATTATTTTAAGAGACCATTCAAAGGATGGCACCACACATCTATCGCTGTATGTTTGTTTAACATTTAAACTAGCTAGTGCGCTGAAGATTGGCAACTTTTCACCTATAAAACATAAACTTGCTGATTTGTACTAGATAAAACCAACACACCAGTACATATGTATAGATTATTTTACCTAATATGAAGTGTGCACTGCAAACACGAGCATTATTTATGATCGCCTCTGTCTAGTGAGTACGCCGTATTGCATTCAACCACAATTGTCTTCTTGATTTCTGTGAAGGAATGTCGGCCGGGATCCGGTGAAACTTTAGTTTTGAACCAAAAGTGCTGTTCCTTCTATTCTGGCAGCCAAAAACACAACAAGACGACATTTTAAAGTCAAAACCTCAAACTTTTAGCGCGCCTTATGTTTTGCCTCCAGCTAGAGCGGTGACGACACAGTGACGTAGGCGATTAAGGGGTCTATTATTGAACATTTTGAATTTGAGGGGTTAAAATTTAAACACCAAGAAAGTCTATCTCACTTTAGAAATTTTTCCTGTGATTATTCATTTTCTGACATCAAGTCAGTGTTTTGCTGTTAAAAGTACACTTATTTTAATCTAGTGAATTTGATGAATAAACATTTTGGGCTGGACTGACTTGTCTTTTTATTTAAAATTGATTGGGATTGTACTGTTCTAGTTTTATAATTCAACCAGCAGGAGTTGCTTTTTAGTTATCAGTGTGTAGTGATGCTATATAAACCTATTCCAAATTTTTATTAAACCTACGTGGTGGATGATGTAGAAATAAAAGCAATCCAATTACCCAAGTGTTCACATTAATATAAGTCTTGTAGAACTAGACTTTTGACTATGAACATAAAGTCAGCACTATTCTTACCAAAACATGCCATGAAATGTAAAGCAACTGACCCTTTTTCACTTTTTCATAGAAAACAATAATGATGCAATACAGACCAGCATACTACAAAATGGTATTTTTGGTGTCAGAATCCTCTGCTAAACCACTATGGAAGCCAAAAAATGAAATGTAAAAAAACCTAGTGAACTGCCTTGCTACATACTGCAGAGTATACAGCAGACAGTGTCCAATCAGTCGCATTTAAATATAGACAAAATTTATCTTGGTAAAACCACCATCCTGGATTTAGATTTTATGTATAATGATATAAGTTTTATTGTCAGACAAAATCTAAAATTTTCTTGCATAACAGTATGTTATTGCACACTCTTTGTGCTGTTGCACACTAATTCTTGGAGTTTTCATTTTAGATGTACCTTATTCAGTTCGGACAGCCTGAGGTACAAAGGAATATTTTAGTTTCGCTCGATTAAATTGCTGTACTTTGTATTGATGATTAGATGGTAGAAGCACAAATCTATTATACAACACATGACTGAGATTAGAAACAATATTCTTGGCCAGCCTTAAGACGTATATCTTGTCACAGTGAATTATGGGTCTGCTTTTTCTGTGATGCCTTAAAATTTGTTTCAAACAAAACACATTCAAAGTCTTACATTTAGTTAAACTATATTAAACACACAGGGCAAAAAAAATATAAATCCATTTATGCAAGAGTAGTGTTTATAATAATATAATTTATTACATATACATTGTCAGGTAAGGAAAAAAATTAACTAAAGAAGAACATGTGAAACATAATATTTTCCTGATCTTAGCCCACTATTGACCCTATTTGTCATATATTAGCTGAAACCAGGCCTAACCTAAGGCCATGCCACAAACCATGAGACAGAATGGTTCAATGGCTTGTACATAGGACTTACCACTAAACAAATTTATTATTTTCAACAGTGAATTTGTCTGAATATGAATTTAGTGTACATAAAGGTTTAATGTAAGCATATGTTTTTGGGCTACAGCTCATGATATCATTTAATTCATTCAGTTATGTTTTCATCGATTCAGTTTTCCTTGAATCATGAAGAAAAAAAAAGACACATTCATGATAATTGATATGGCATGTTCCCTTTCATAGGTCACTTCAATATTGTGGTGACATCATCGTATGGGAACACCCTTTGGTGTGAAGCCCTGTGCCATCCCGCCAATCCTATTGGCCAAATAGTGCTTGGCACCACCTTACGCATGCATAGTATACCTGTGTGCTGCGTGCTATTTCGTTCAGATTTCATTTCCTTCAGAAAAGCAAAAGCAAATTTTCAGTGCCCTAGAAAAGCATCTCGCATTCTCAGCGACAACTTCTTCAAGCAGTGTTCAACTCCTCTTAGCGGACTCTTTTTGTCGGATCTTCTTTAAGGATGCGTTTAGTAGTTTTATATGTGAGGGGGACACTCATGAAAGGCACGTTGTATGCCTGGGCCTGCATCACACGCAGGTGGCGCTTAGCGGCCTGTTGTGTTGTTTGGTGTGTGTGAGTTTGCGGCTGAAAGTTCTGCGCTCGAGGGTAGAAGTTTTCTCTAAGATTGTCCCATGTCCAACCCCCGTGTGTCGCTTCTGTGGTTGCTGAGGCGCAGCAAGAGGTGATGGCTTAGGGGCGACGTGTGCGAGCTGGACCATGAGGACAGCACTGCGTTGTAGTTTTCTCCATTTCGCTCGCTCTCCCCCACTCGAGTGCAGGAAGTCGGCAGAAACTTCGTGGAGCCCATTGCTTTCACCGACGAGGATCTACGGCCCACCCCGGAGGCCTGCAGTGCAATTTCCCTTTGGCTACGGGCTGTTTGACGACAACGTTTTGTCCACCATGGCTTCGGAGGATTTACTGGCTGACACATGCGGATCTCTCCCTCCTGGCTGACAGGAGAGACGCATCTCCCCTTCCTGCAGCGAGCTGTTGGATGTGGTCAGCAAAGCAGCTATCAGCCTTTTTCCGCCAGCTGATTCCGCGCAGGCCCAGGGAAATGGAGCGACGTCAGATGCTGGTGCCGCACTCGCGTTCATCATCTTCATACTGCCAACGGGGTGCCCCACAGGAAGAGCCATCACCTATGGCACCCCCTCGTAAAGATTGGGGTCCTAGGGCTTATCCACCGGCTTGCCAGCGCCAGCGGAAAAGACTGTAACTGAGCTCGACAGCGAAAACCTCTTGTCCTCAGGCTCCTAACAGCAGTTCCTGATCCTTCTGCTGTTTGTCGGAGACTGTTCCCTCCACTAGAGACATTGACACATGCATTTCCTGTTCTTATGGATGCAGCGAGCTTTCCGTGCTCGGAAATTCTAATGCATGCAGAGACATCACAGCTGCAGACGGAGGTCTTGAGGCCATTAAAGCATTTTTGAGCCACGTGGGAACGCTTGCTTGACATTCTGCAATGGGTATTACGCACAATTCCTTACGGATACACCATTCAGTTTCGAAAAGGCCCGCCTCCTTTCTGTGGGATTTTTCCCACGATCGTGAGTTCAAAAGAAACCGCAGTGCTGCAACAAGAGGTGTCATCTCTGCTGAGAAAAGGGGCTATAGAAGAAGTACACCCCTCTCAGATGGAGCCAGGTTTTTACAGCCAATATTTTGTTGTGCCCAAAAAAGATGGCGGCTTACAACCAATACTGGATTCACGCCGTTTGAATCCTGCACTCAGAACAAGCAAATTCAAGATGTTGATGGTGAAATCTATTCTGTCTCAGATTCAACCAAACGACTGGTTTGTCATGATTGATCTGAAGGATGCATACTTTCATATTCAGATCATCAAGAGACACAGGAAGTTGCTCAGATTCGCAAAGCGTATCAATACCATTTTCTTCCTTTTGGATTAGCCCTGGCTCCACGAACCTTCACGAAATGCATGGATGAAGTTCTGGCCCGTTGTGGCTCCAGGGCGTTCATGTGCTAAATTACCTGGACAATTGGCTGGTATTAGCGCAATCACAGACTCAAGCATGTTCTCACCGAGATCTCATGCTAAATCATCTAACCTGGGCTTATGCACAAATCTCCAAAAGAGTGTTTTGATCCTTTCCCAACGGGTAACCTTTTTGGGGATAGATCTGGATTCTCGCGCGATGAGGGCACAATAGTCATGCCTTTGCCACTTCAAAGCAGGCCATACAGTGATGATGAGTTTGTGCCTCAGACTTTTGGGTCTAATGGCGGCAGTGTCACCTGTAATCCATCTAGGCTTACTTCACATGCACCCTTTTCAATGGTGGACAAAAAGCCAAAGGTTTTCACTCCATTGTTATCTGCATCGAATGATTTCGGTTTTCGGTGAGGTGTGTTCTGATGTTAAAGACCTGGACTTCGTCCAAATTTCTTCGAAAAGGAGTTTGACTGGGGTCCTGTTTTCACCGCAAGACTGTCACGACAGACACATCATTGACAGGTTGGGGGGCTGTTTGTCAAGGACGCCCAGCCCACAGAACATGGACGGAGGCACAGCGAGGGTGGCACATAAACAGATTGGAGCTGCTAGCGGTCTTTCTAGCTCTCCAACATTTTTCAAGACTGCTGAACGGTAGTCATGTGTTAATCAGGACAGACAACACAATGGTTGTGTCATATTTGAATCACCAAGGAGGATTACGCTCTCGCCCCCTATGCAGGCTGGCAAGGAATGTACTTCTATGATCTCAGAACAGGTTTCTGTCGATCCGAGTGGTTGGGGCACCCCCAAATGGTGAGCTATATATGGCAAGTGTTTGGAGAAGTGGAAGTGGACTTATTCGTGTTGAGCACAACTATGCATTGCCCTCTATGAGTTCCATCATGGGATCTGTACATTGTATTACAAGGGCTATCAGGACATCCGTTTGAGCCTTTGGATACTGTGACTGAATAACTCTGGAATCTAAAAACAGTCCTACTGTTAGCTTTATCCTCCCTCAAGAGAGTTGGGGATTTACAAGCTCTTTCTATCTCACCCTCATGCATGGACTTTGCACCAGGATTGGTGAAGGTTTTGCTGCGACCAAGGCCTGATTATATTCCTAAAGTCGCTTCGAATCCTTTTCGCTTCAAGCAGTTGGTCTGGAAAGCTTTCTCGGGGTCAGAAGATCTAAGCCTTTGTCCTGTGAAAGCACTGAAGATCTATGTTGATCGTACAGCCCAGTGGCATGAGGCTGACCGGCTGCTCTTCTGTTTTGGGAGTAAAAATAAAGGTTGTGTTGTCACAAAGCAACGCGTGTCCCATTGGCTGGTGGAGGCTATATCCTTAGGCTAAGAGGCATGCAGGCTTGCTTGCTTTTAGGAATCTGAGCTCATTCAATGAGGGTGGTGGCTTCATCGCAAGCCTCCCTTATTGGATCTTCTATGGATGATATATGTGCTGCAGCAGGATGGACTGAACACTTTAGTGAAATTCTACAGCCTAGATGTGAGGACGGCCCCTGGCTCCCGGGTTCTTTCCCCTTGAGCAGATGCTTTCCTCGGATCCCAGCTGTCTGAGGTACGTCAGGCGTGATGGTATAGCCTTCCCATATTGTGATGTCACTGCAGCATTGAAGTGACCTATGAAAGGGAACATCTCGGTTACATATGTAGCCACGGTTCCCTGAATAGGGAACGAGATGCTGCGGTTCGTTCCATACCTTTGATAGCGTTTCCTTAGTCCATAAAATCTAAGAAAAATAGTACGCGGCACGCAGCTATATTATGCTTACGCATGCGTAAGGCGGTGCCAAGCGCTATTTGACCAGTAGGTTTGACGAGATGGTACAGGGCTTCATGGTACAGACATTCATCACACCAAAGGGTGACCAATAAAACTCATTATAAACGAGGCATTTGTTGCATCCAGTGGAGACATAATTACTGATTATTATGAATTATACTGTCTTTTTCCACCTTGCGTTGTGTATCACGCTGCATAAACATAAAACCATTTGTCTGCATTTATGCATTGCACACACACAGATATTTGGTTTGAACTGTTCTGGAACAGTAAATACAACTTAACCACTGATTTCTAGTTGTGTCCTCTTTTGGTAGGCCAAACAAAATAGTTTCGCTTTCACAACAAAACACACAGCATCTCCACAACATGGTGGCGGCAGCAATAATACTACAGCAAGAATAAAAGTTATGCCTTCTTTCTTTGCGTGAACATTTGGGTGGTGTTATGCAAATCTTCCCACACAGTGACGTAGACATGTGGGGGTGTGTTTAAATGAGGCATTTTAGGAGGGTGTGGACGAGTCTTAACTTTGATAAAGAATATCTCTTTGGGTTTGAGACTTTAGTCTTTGCAATTTTAGGTATCTTATCTATGCAGGAACAGCTTGTAACACTCCAAAGAGAAAGGGAAACTTGAAATCGTGTCATATGACCCCTTTAAAAATATAAAAATAATAATATTGGGTTGTGTATATAAGTTTCATTATCACCAGTATTACAGTACTTCTGTTGTTCACCTGAGCACTGGTGTGCACAAAGGGACATATAGCATTGTTTATCAATGTGCGCAGCACTCAGGAAATGTTACACTGACTGAAAAATTACTGAAAGAACACTGTAAAATGAAGGTCACTTATTACAAGCAGCACAAGCAAAAGGCTTTTTGACTAAAATTGACTAAATGTCAATGGTGCAAGTTCTTCAGTGAGCAGAAAAACAATAGTTTCTAAGAGCTCACAAATAGAGTAGCAGGTAATGGTCTTGTTTCTTATATTGCAATACACTCACTGACTTTTCAAACAACCTCCTTAAAAAGCTTAATTTAGATTAAGCCTATCCCATTGTAAAGGCTACTAATAATTTATAACATAGGAAATATTTGTAAAGCACTCACTGACTTTTTTGGTCCATTCGTTTTTTTGTGTTAATTTTGTAAGTAGAAAAATGAAAAACAGCTCCTTTTTCGTTTTTTAAATTTTTTGCAAAAAACGAATAACAAGAATTCGGCTTAAATTTTTAGTTTTTCGTTCAGGGTTAGAAAAATGAATAAACAGCTTGAATATTCGATTTCTACACGTGGGCGGGAATTAAACTCCCCTTTCTGCTGATTGGTCAGACAAAAAAAAAAAGATCAAAACCATGCTGTCATCAGTCCTTCTGCAGTTCCGCGCGGCAGAATACTAGTCCTCTGCTGCAGCAGCAGTTGTACAGATTCTTAAAACTTTTTTATTGCAACTACATTTAATCTTTTTCTCATCAAACAACCAGACAAATGAATGGCTCGACACTACCTGTTCTGTGGCAGAGCCTAGGGCTTTCTTCTGTGAAGATATAAATTCTATGCTTTGCATCAGCTGGGCATGCCAGGGCAGGCTATATCCTACCTGGTCCCCCAGTAAGTTTGTTTGTTTTATTAAGTAATTAATTATTATTATTATAAATATTATTAATTATTTCAAAATAAATATTTGAAACACTAATACAAAAAGGAAAGAATAATGCTTTGACTTGGGTATATTCAGAGCTGGGTAGATTACTTACAAATTGTAATCCGTTACTGATTCCAAATTACATAACAAAAAATGTAAGTCAGTAACTAATCCACTACATTTCACGTTTTAGGTAATATAGTCAGATTACTTTTTGATTACTTTTGACCTAACTCGTTTAACACACTGATTTAAACAGGATAATCTTGTACCATAATGATGTAAAAATACAAATAATGAGAAAATATATTCCTTTCATTGTAATTAACAACATGAAGTGCATTAAACATTATATTACGTCAGGGTTTCCCAAATTGGGGTTCGTAAAGGAACGTTGGTCGTTGGGGGTAGAGTTTAATGAAAGGCTGAAAAGTAATTAAATCATAAAAATGTAAAATTAAAAATAAATCATATACACTTACTAAAAAAGATGGAATATTTTATGTTTACCTTCATTTGTTTGTGCCATATGACCATTCATCTATGTCAGAGGGTACTTAAAGGATCACTGATTATGATTTCACTTTTTTTAACTTTAGTGTGTTATGTTGCTGTTTGAGCATAAAAAAACATCTGCAAAGTTACGATGCTCAAAGTTTAATGCAAGGGAGATGTCTTGTCTTTTTACAGAATTGCTGATTGACCACCCCCTTAAAGTAAATATATTAAGTGAAAGAGATTCAGATGACAAAAAGTTTGAGAATATCTGCAAATAAGAAATAATGAGAATTTGTGCATTTTAATGAGTTTGAAAGACAAAAGCCTTTCAATAATACATAATAATACATGGTTAACCTACTGAGTGATCATTTAAATAAAAAATAATGCGTTCATCAGTAGTTGATGCAATGTTGAAACACTTCTTAAACCTTAAATTATTTTTGTAAACCCATTGGTCAAATGCTGTATAGCCACCGGATTAATGACTGATAACTGTGTGAATGTCCACAAACTGGAAGACTTTCTGAGTGTATATAAGCGGTAGACTATTTTAGAAAGGAACATTAAAAAAAAATGGAAAAAAAGAGGAATTAGAGACAATCAATATTTAAAAAAAAAAAAAAATCTATTGTGTGAATAATATGTATAATCTATAAAAAAGTAACTGTAGTCTGATTTAGTCTGACACTTGTGCACTCGCACACAGGAATGTAACACAAGATTTACATAAATGTAATTAATTGCCATTTGGTTTGTTTCTCACCAAACCTTACTGTATACCTTCAGAACGTTTGGAATATAGCATACGCCACGAGATGCATATTATTTTATGACAGATTTGCATCCGCTTAAAGAATGAAAAGTGAAAGTCACCGTTCTCTGCCATTAAATGGGTAAGTGGGAGCAGGACATTTTTGTGTGTCTGTTTCGGAAAAAAGAAGGTAGACCTAATAAGCCTTTAGAACAACATCTGACTAGTTACCCTAGTTAAATAAAACAGAAAAACGCGACTACTGTCAAGCACGATCAGTATTGAAGTGCACAGGAAATATGCAGCAATCTAAACAGTTTATTTAATTAATATTGAGAATTAGTTGATGTTCACCTGGATTTGTTCCTCAAGAGGGGAAATAATTTAATAAGTTGTCATTTATAGTCATATGGTAGAATGCATATTTTTATTTTTGTGTACATTCAAAATGACTACAAAATGTCGTCCCGTTGAAAAATAAAGAAAACAACAGAATGCACAGCTTTAGCGCAACACATGAACCAATACACAGCTAGTAGGCTGCTTGATGCGCCTATTTTTAAAAGTCTACATTAAGGTTATTTGACGTTAAATGCATTATTTAAGTAATTTTAGAATAAATCACAGTATATATCATGATAAAAAGTGACGTTTACAGTTTGGAAAATATGGTAGGCTATGAAATCCCCCCCAGCAGCAGCAGAGGACTAGTATTCTGCCGCGAGGAAACTGCAGAAGAACTGATGACATTGATCTTTTTTTTTTTTTTTTGTCTGACCAATCAGCCGAAAGGGGGGGTTTAATTCCCACCCACGTGTAGAAATCGAATATTCAAGCTGTAATTCATTTTTCTACCCCTGAAAGAAAAACTACAAATTAAGCCGAATTCTTGTTTTTCGTTTTTTTGCAAAAAATTTAAAAACGAAAAAGGGAGCCGTTTCTCATTTTTCTACTTTCAATATTAAACAAAAAATCCAATGACCAAAAAAAAGGAGCCGTTTATAGCTAGACCCAAACAGACAAGAAAAAACTCTGTTTCAAAGTAAACATAATATGGTTTACTACAACAATCTGATGGCTTGACATTTCTGTGAAAAGGTGTCTGTTCTGTGTCTCCCTGGGTGGCCACTAGAGGTCTCACTTCCCCTTATCGTCACCCCACTTTAGAACTGCATTTCCCATAGTCTTGTCTGTTTCATCACTGCTCATTGCACTCAGCTGTCCGTGGTTATCAATCATTGCACTCAGCCAATTCCCGTTAGCATTGTCATTTCCCTGTGTATAAATACCCCGGTTGTTCTGTCATTGTCACGGAGTCCTTGTTGAATGTCACCCTGGTTTGTTGTGGTTCTCGGATGTTGTGTATGTTTCTTGTTTCTGGACTGCTTACCTGGATTGTGACCTTTGCCTGGCTGACCATGAGATTTGGATTATCCTAATAAAACATACTGCAATTGGATCTACCTGTTTTGTGTGCGTGTCGGTGACAGAAGGACTCCGTCATGCCTAGATCCAGCGGTGTGGGATTTCGAATCGGTTCCCCAGCCACCATGGAGGAACGGAGGGGGAGATTCCGGAACTTAACCACCCTTCGTCAAAAGGGGAGTGAGGTGGGTGGCCTGGCGCAATTGTTTTGGACCATGGCGGTCGGGATGGGTTATAACGATGCAGCACTGAAGGACTTTTTTAACAACTGTCTGGATGACCCTTTACCGCAATGGGAGATGAAGGGGCTGGAGATCCTAGACTTTTGGGGGGTTTACCCATTACCTGTGCCATCGTGCTCAATGGGATACTTCGACCACACCTGTGTCTCCAGAGAAGAGAGGCCGCCAGCCCAGCGCCACAGCACAAGATGGCCGCCAACCCAGCGCCACAGCACAAGATGGCCGCCAGCCCGGCACCACAGCACAAGATGGCCGCCAGTTCAGCACCACAGCACAAGATGGCCGCCAGCCCAGCGCCACAGCACAAGATGGCCGCCAGCCCAGCACCACAGCACGAGATGACCACCAGCCCAGCACCACTGCACAGGAGGGTCGAATCTACACCTGTGTTGGCAGACAAGATGGTTGACTCAACGCCTGAGTCTTCCGTCAAGGAGCCACCGGCACGTCATCATAGAGGCCGCAGGAGGAGGAGACAGGCGTCAGCCGTTCCTCAAAGCCCGGAGGACGTTCCCGAGCAGGCCACTGCCGTCCAGGAGGACGTTCCCGAGCAGGCCGCTGCCGTCCAGGAGGACGTTCCCGAGCAGGCCGCTGCCGTCCAGGAGGACGTTCCCGAGCAGGCCGCTGCCGTCCAGGAGGACATTCCCGAGCAGGCCCCGGTCGTCCAGGTGGAGGTGTCCCAGGTTCCCGAGGCGGTGCCCGATGCCGAGGCCGTTCCCGAGGCGGTGCCCGATGCCGAGCCCGAGGCGGTTCCCGATGCAATGTCCGATGCCGAGGCGGTGCCCGATGCCGAGGCGGTGCCCGATGCCGAGGCGGTGGCCGAGGCCGAGGCGGTGCCCGATGCGGTTCCCGATGCGGTGCCCGATGCCGAGGCGGTGCCCGATGTGGTTGCCGAGGCGGTGCCCGATGCGGTGCCCGATGCGGTGCCCGTTGCCAAGGCGGTGCCCGATGCCCGAGGCGGTGCCCGATGCCGAGGCGGTCCCCGATGCTATGTCCGATGCCGAGGCGGTGCCCGATGCCGAGGCGGTTCCCGATGCAATGTCCGATGCCATTCCCGAGGCGGTGCCCGATGCCGAGGCGGTCCCCGATGCCGAGGCGGTGCCCGAGGTGCCGAGGCGGTTCCCGATGCAATGTCCGATGCCGAGGCGGTGCCAGTTGCCGAGGCGGTGCCCGATGCAATGTCCGATGCCGAGGCGGTGCCCGAGGCGGTCCCCGATGCCGAGGCGGTTCCCGATGCAATGTCCGAGGCGGTGCCCGATGCCGAGGCGGTGCCCCATGCCGAGGCGGTGCCCGATGCCGAGGCGGTGCCCGATGCTATGTCCGATGCCGAGGCGGTGCCCGTTGCCGAGGCGGTGCCCGTTGCCGAGGCGGTGCCCGAGGCGGTTCCCGATGCAATGTCCGATGCCGAGGCGGTCCCCGATGCCGAGGCGGTCCCCGATGCTGAGGCGGTGCCCGAGGCGGTCCCCAATGCCGAGGCGGTTCCCGATGCAATGTCCGATGCCGATGCGATGCCGAGGCGGTGCCCGATGCCGAGGCGGTGCCCGATGCGGTGCCCGATGCCGAGGCGGTCCCCGATGCCGAGGCGGTTCCCGATGCAATGTCCGATGCCGAGAGGCGATGCCGAGGCGGTGCCCGATGCCGAGGCGGTGCCCGATGCTATGTCCGATGCCGAGGCGGTGCCCGTTGCCGAGGCGGTGCCCGGTGCCGAGGCGGTGCCCGAGGCGGTTCCCGATGCAATGTCCGATGCCGAGGCGGTGCCCGATGCAAAGGCGGTGCCCGATGCCGATGTGGTGCCCGATGCGGTTCCCGATGCCGAGGCGGTTCCCGATGCAATGTCCGATGCCGAGGCGATGCCCGATGCCGAGGCGGTGCCCGATGCCGAGGCGGTGCCCGATGCGGTGGCCGAAGCGGTGCCCGATGCCGAGGCGGTGCCCGATGCGGTGGCCGAGGCGGTTCCCGATGCAATGTCCGATGCCGAGGCGGTGCCCGAGGCGGTGCCCGTTGCCGAGGCGGTGCCTGTTGCCGAGGCGGTGCCCGAGGCGGTACCCGATGCCGAGGCGGTGCCCGATGCCGAGGCGGTGCCCGATGCGGTGCCAGAGACGGTGCCAGAGACGGTTCCCGATGTAATGCCCGAGACCGAGGCAGAGGTCGAGGCGGTGCCCGATGTTGTTTCCCGATGCCGAGGCGGTGCCCGATGTTGTTTCCGATACCGAGGCTGTGCCCGATGCCGAGGCGGTGACCGATGCTGTTCCGCAGGTCGAGGCGGTGCCCGAGGCTGTGCCCGATGCCGAAGCGGTGCCCGATGCTGTTCCGGAGGCCGAGGCGGTGCCCGATGCGCAGGCTGAGGTCGTTCCCGAGGGCGGTGTCCTTGTCCAAGGCCGTTCCCGAGGCCGTTCCCGAGGCGGTGCCCGATGCCGAGACCATTCCCGAGGCGGTGCCCGATGCCGAGGTCGTTCCCGAGGGGGGTCCTTGTCCGATGCCGTTCCTGAGGCCATTCCCGAGGCGGTGCCCGATGCCGAGGTCGTTCCCGAGGCGGTGTCCTTGTCCGATGCCATTCCCGAGGCGGCGCCCGATGCCGAGGTCATTCCCGAGGCGGGGTCCTTGTCCAACGCCGTTCCTGAGGCCATTCCTGAGGCCGTTCCTGAGACCGTTCCCGAGGCGGTGTCCTTGTCCGATGCCGTTCCTGAGGCCATTCCCGAGGCGGTGCCCGATGCTGAGGTCGTTCCCGAGGCGGGGTCCTTGTCCGATGCCGTTCCTGAGGCCATTCCTGAGGCCGTTCCTGAGACCGTTCCCGAGGCGGTGCCCGATGCCGAGGTCGTTCCCGAGGCGGTGTCCTTGTCCGATGTCGAGCCCGAGGCTGTTCCCGAGGCGGTGCCCGATGCTGTTCCGGAGGCCGATGCGGGGCCCGAGATGGTTCCGGAGGCGATACCCGTGTCCAAGGCCGTGTCCAAGGCCGTTCCCGAGGCGGTGCCCTTGTCTGAGGCCGTTCCCGATGCCGTTCCCAATGCCGTGACCTGGCCATCGCCACAGCCTGCTCCTTACTGGCTCCCCGATTGGCAGGTTCCGTTCGGGGCCACTCAAATGGCGAATTCCTCCCTGGCCGTCTGCACAACGAGAATGGACTGATCCACCGTGGCCACCTGAACTGCCTGGCCCCTCGTGGTCCCCTGAACTTTGGGGTCCACCATGGCCCCCTGATCTGACCGAGCCACCTGGGCTACCAGGGGAGCCATCACTGCCGGTCCCCAGTTTCCCCTCCACGGGCCTGGCCCGCCATCCCTCCCCCTGTTCTGCCTCCACCAGTCCACCTCCCTCCTGGTCTCTTTGTTTTTTTGGTTATTTTGTTCTGAGGAGCATCTGGAAGCTGCTCCTTAGAGGGGGGTAGTGTCACGGTGTCTGTTCTGTGTCTCCCTGGGTGGCGACTAGAGGTCTCACTTCCCCTTATCGTCACCCCACTTTAGAACTGCATTTCCCATAGTCTTGTCTGTTTCATCACTGCTCATTGCACTCAGCTGTCCGTGGTTATCAATCATTGCACTCAGCCAATTCCCCGTTAGCATTGTCTATTCTCTGTGTTTAAATACCCCGGTTGTTCTGTCATTGTCACGGAGTCCTTGTTGAATGTCACCCTGGTTTGTCGTGGTTCTCGGATGTTGTGTATGTTTCTTGTTTCTGGACTGCTTACCTGGATTGTGACCTTTGCCTGGCTGACCATGAGATTTGGATTATCCTAATAAAACATACTGCAATTGGATCTACCTGTTTGTGTGCGTGTCGTGACAGTATTGTGTTGTATTTGGGTTATCCTATTAGAATTTGATTTTTCTTCCATGAGAGACAAAATGCTCGAGTCACAGAGACGCAGCTCCATGTCAGCTCTTGGGAGTTTGCGGTTGTTGTTGCTGACACAGAGTGAGCTTTCATTGGCAATTTCTGGTAGCTCAAAACTGCTTCGTAATTGTGACCTCTCTTCATTACTTTTCTGATCAGTCAGGTGTCAGGTATCTAAAGATGGTGACAAAGAGGAAAGAGGCATAAAATCAATAGTGGAATAGTATCATATGTTATTTCCGGAATTGTCCCATGACAGGCTCCTATTATTAATATAGTGTTACCAGCTTCCTACACACAACCTGGAACTTTTCGTTTTCCATCCATGGAAAATAAGAAAATTACTCATGGAAAATGAATTGGCCTAGTTGTTCTAGCAAAGAGGTTTAATATTAAAATAACACATTATACAGTATATTACAATAAAACAATACGTATCAATAAAATACTGTAATACTAACTGTATTTTATGCTGTGTTAATGAAAGATGGCTGGTGACCTCTAGCCTATGCTTGATAATGCTGTGATTTTTTTATGCGTATGTATGTGCATTAACAGTTGTTTGTATAGCTAATGGTAATTAGTTTATATAGTCTATATATGCAAAATCCAATATGCCTGTGACTGTCATGTAGCTTAGAGAAAGGATGAATATATGAATAGGCTATAGTCTATATGAATATATATATATATATATATGAACACTTCATGTTTAAAGAGTAGTTACATTTCAGAGTGGAAAACATGCTTGTGATTTTGACCAGTGAACCTGTTGGACTTAATATGCTATTAATAATGAAAACGGAAAAGACTAAAAACTATTCATTAAACTTGATCTTGTCTTCGTTATCTAATCTAACAGAACAGAAAGTCTAGTCACCTCGTTACTCAGCTCGTTCTTAGATTGGCTGGTTTTTAATTTCACTGACGCGTCATTCGCTGATCGTATATAAGATGAACGCGCACCTTCATTTCACTCACAGCTTCAGGAAGATCTGAAGGGGTTCTTGCTTCAACAGTGATTGAACGGAACTTATATTTCGTATTCATTTTGTACTTACATTTTGATAATAAAACCAGCCGAAATGGAGACTTCTCAGATTCGCCAGAACTACGACCGCGACTGCGAGGCTTTGATCAACAAAATGATCAACTTGGAGCTTTACGCTGGATACACCTACACCTCCATGGCAAGTGTTTCTTAGTGGTTTTTATCACTTTGCTAAATCGTTTCACGACAGGTTGTTTCTCTATTGATTATTTGTCCATTCTTGATAAAACGTATTCGCTTCTATCAAACGTTAGATGAAAAAGTAAAAATATTTTATAAAACCCTTATAAATAGCGCAAATGCCATGAGCAGTAGCTATGCATCAGTGTTATGGGATCATCCAAGGCTGTTTACAGTTGTTAGGGGTGACTGCTGATCTGCATTCTTGTTCTGAGATGAGTTAGTTTGACTTTGAAGCTTTGTTCCTTAAGACATATAGTTGCAGTCATTCTTATTCCCTTCTTTGATTTTGTTCAGGCTTTCTACTTCAAACGGGATGATGTCGCTCTTCCTGGTTTTGCCAAGTTCTTCAAGAAGAACAGCGAGGAGGAGCGCGAGCATGCTGAGAAGTTCATGGAGTTCCAGAACAAGAGGGGCGGACGCATTGTGCTTCAGGACATCAAGGTGCTTTGATAATGAATTAAGCATTTTGACTTTTATACAATTGTATGTTATAAATCTGACATCTAGACCAATTTGTTATGGAATGACCTTATGCCATGCTCAATCTAACTGATTGTGTCTCTCTTCAGAAACCTGATCGTGATATGTGGGGCAATGGACTGACCGCTATGCAGTGCGCTCTTCAGCTGGAGAAGAACGTCAACCAGGCTCTGCTGGATCTGCATAAGGTCGCCTCTGAGAAGGGAGACCCTCATGTGAGTGACCCTCATTGAAGTTGAGACGCTAAATCTGCCTGCATATACATGTCTCTCTACACAATGTTTCATTCAGTGCTGAGAATTTAGCCTCCTAAATTCTGTTCTGATGTCTTGTTTAACAGCTGTGTGACTTCCTGGAGACTCACTACCTGAATGAGCAGGTTGAGGCCATCAAGAAACTTGGTGACCACATCACCAACCTTTCCAAGATGGATGCTGGCAACAACAGGATGGCGGAGTACCTGTTTGACAAGCAGACCCTGGACAGCTAAATGCAGCCCTGAGGTTATTTATATGCTGCAAAGCCTCCAGCCATATATCAAGCAAGATATTATTATCACAGCTCTTGTTTAAAATGTTAAAATTTGAAAAGTTAAACATTTTTAAGTACCATAATGTTCACATTAGACAATTCAGTTTTGCTCTCTTTATTACTTAAGTTGTTATAGCCAAGACAGTGCTTTTCTGTTGAATGTGCACTAATTGGTTTTAACATGGTGAATTTGATGAATAAACATTTTTGGCTGGATTCACTTGTTGTTATTTTTAAAATGAAGAGACCTGGGCCCGGTTCCCCGATAACGCTCACTCTTAGCGCGCTAAGAAGACTCGAAAGATATATCTTACCAAAGTTGTTTTATGTTCCTAAGTGTGTTCCCCGAAGTGTCCCTTAGGAAGCTTCTTAACACGCTGCCTCTTACGTCCGACGTTACAAAGGCGCTGTCCCAAGTGAAGATGTGCTGAATTAGTTGGCATCGATTTCTCAGGAATCGATTTTCAACTTCACGCGAAGGTGCATTACGGCGTTAAGAAAGACTTTTGTTCTATGCAAATGAAACATTCTGCAAATTATTCCAGACAGAAAGGATTATTTTAACATAATTTGTTATCCGTAAAAAATATCCTGACTAAGTAATCAATTATGAAAATGTCAGTAATATGTTCACACAAATATGTTGTGACGGGTAGACGAACCGGGTACCCTCGCCCATCAAACACCCTCCTTATCCCGTTGTGCCACTTGTGCCGCTTCTTGACATGGGTTTAAACGACTTCTAAAAATTATGTAATACACTTTTATATTAATGTTTTGTCTTTACAATCAGAATTCTGATTCAATACAAGGACACTGGATAACTCTCATTCTGGTGCCCTTACTGGACACCACCATGCTTACCCTTTACAGATCTTGCCATTTACAGACAAATTGTTTGCCAGATGATAATTATCAAAAGTGATTGCACATGAACGCTTTAATGACATGTAAATACCAGGGCTTTCCACCATATGAGTTTTGATACCATATTTTGTTAAATTCACAAATAGGCACTGTACAAATGTGTTCCCCATGTGGTGGCCAGGGATGGCACCAGCCCCCCCTGAAAGTGCTGGCAAACCCCAGGTTTTAAACACTTTATCATTTGTTTCAGTAAAGATTTAATCTAGAATTGACACCAGATTTTATCTGCTTGTGTACTGAAAGTGCCCGGAGAGTAGGCCTGATGATCTATGTAACATAAGCAGTTTTAATTTGCACTGGAAAAGTTCATTCATCATTTACAGTGAGGGATCCTATAGCTCAGCATTCACATCTGTGCTATTTATTTAATATTTATAAGCGCACTGGACAATATATATCAATAAGAATAATAATTTTCCAGTTACAGTAGTGTCTATCTTGATTTTATCAAGACTGTATGATCTGATGATTCCTTATACATTCAGCCATACATTCATCATACTATTTTATAGAGCTCATTCTACTATAATTCTTATATTTCTGGTTTGTAACAAATCTGTTAGAATTACTTTGATATTAGTTATGGAAAAAGAAAAAATATATATTCTGAGACAGCATTTCATCACCTCGTTACTCAGCTTGTTCTTTGATCGGCTGGTTTTTAGTTCTGGTACACTCTATCAGGACTGAGAATCCTGATAGAAATTAATTTCTAAATAAATAAAAAAAGAAAATTGTAATATGACCCTCATCGTCTAGCACTCAAAGAATAAGTATACTCTTGTTTTGTAATCAATATGATCAGATTAATCGAGAGTTGTATTTTGATGCTGATCTTATGTTTCTGACCCATGCTATTAGCATAAGATACATCTAAAAATAATATAATATTAGATTTACTTCAAGTAATGTTAAGGAACACAACATAATGCCGTGGGCCAAACAACATTAGACCCCATTAACTTTAACTGTAAAGTCAAAAATTATCTTCTTTTGTGTTCCATAGAAGAAAGTGAAGAACAATCAGGTCTGGAATGACATGAGGATCAGTAAATAATGACAGATTTAGCATTTTTGGATGAACGATTCCTTTAAAATCTGTTTACAATAAATGGAATTAAAATACTGTAATCAATATGATGTGACATACTATCATTCTGTGGAGAGACAAGTGTGATATACAGTCATTTCACATATGAGGATTATTGGGCCTATGGGGTTAAATCTATAGTCTTCCTGAGAGAGACCCTATAGGGTTTATAGTGACCACAGAAAGTCCTTTTTACAAAGGACAGGAAGTGTTATCAACATTATAATGTGACGGGGCATCAGGACACAAAAAGACCAGAGGATGTGCTCCTGTACAGACCTCATTAATACCTCTTCCAACAGGTATTAATTTTAGGTTTAGGTTGAACTGTTCTGGAACAGTGTTGTAAATACAACTTAACCACTGATTTCAAGTTGTGTCCTGTTTTGGTAGGCCAAACAAAGTAGTTTCGCTTTCACAATGAAACAGCATCTTCACAACATGGTGGCGGCAGCAATAATACTACAACAAGAATAAAAGTTACTCCTTCTTTCTTTGCGTGAACATTTGGGTGGTGTTATGCAAATCTTCCCACACAGTGACATAGACATATGGGGGCGTATTTAAACAAGGCATTTTAGGAGGGCATGGATGAGTCAACTTTTATAAAGAATATCTCTTTGGGTTTGAGACTTTAGTCTTTGCAACTTTAGGGATCTTATCTATGCACGAACAGCTTGTAACACTCCAAAGAGAAAGGAAAACTTGAAATCATGTCATGTGACCCCTTAAAAAATAAAATAAATAATAATATTGGGTTGTGTATATAAGTTTCATTATCACCAGTATTACAGTACTTCTGTTGTTCACCTCAGCACTGGTATACACAAAGGCACATCCAGTATTGTTTATTAACGTGCAAAGCACTCAGGAAATGTTACTGTTAGAGGCTGAGATGAGAGGCATGCAGATCCATTTTTCCAAACTTTATTCTTAAACATGGTCAAAACAGGCAAGGGTCAGACAATGGCACACAGGTATATGGAGGGCAAGACAAGAGTAATCCAAAGCAGGCGTGGTCAATCGGCGACTAACAGTATCCAGAGGGCTTGACAAGAGGGGTAAACCGACAACATGAGCAATAGTCCAGGCGAGGTGCAAACACAGTCTGAAACAGCAAGGCAAAGGGTAATTCCAAAACAGGTTATAAACTTCAGGGCAGGAAGATATTAGACAAAACTAAATAACAGGCAGTGATCAAGACACGGGTAAACATACTAAGAACAAGCAAAACTAGATTCAGAATGGCTCCGTAAAGTAGCCACCACATGATAAGCGATAAACGCTAAACAATACTCGGCCATGAATGGTGGTGCAAGACTGATTTATATATTGTGTGTTATTGGTAGCAGCTGTGTGTGATTGGTTTCAGGTGAACTTTTGATTAGTGCAATGGAGCATGGGAAATGAAGTCCAGGGTGATGTGTAACAGTCTGGGCTGCGTTTCCCAAAAGCTTCCTAAGCCTAAGAAGTTTGTAAAGATGATCGTATGACTGATCTTAATATTACGGACTGTTTCCCAAAAGCATCGTAACTTAAGTAGCACTTGAAAATCATTGTAGATCTACAAGTGCTCTGGAGTAATCGTAAAGCCCCAAGTGCATCGTAAGAACACTTATGCAAGATTTATGCGGTCACCTGCAGGACAATCAGCAGATTACACCTTTAAGTTTATTCAAGTGATTATAGCTAAATTTGAATTTATAAATGAAATCATTAAAAAGGGCAGAAAACAAACAAACAAACAAACAAACAAAATTACAAATACACATCTAAATTAAATGACTGAACAAAAAACGAATAAAAGATGTCATGTAGGAAACATGCTTCAAAGACTGTGAAAAATAGGGATAAACTAAAACATTGGTAACAACAACAACAAAAAACTGTCAATGACTTACTGACGTGCTGCCATCTTGGGTCTGGAAATAAAGTCTCTACAAATATACTTATAACTATTATATTCCTAAGCCTAAGAAGTTTATATTATATGATATTATATATATTATATTATATTATATCCGAGCTGTCTTAAAATTTCAATAAGTTATATTAAAGCCTACTACAATTACGAGGCATTCTATAAGGTGACATTTCAGCACTTGACAAACGGACAGCGACTCCTAAGTAACGTTAGTACTTAAAGCACGGCTACGTGCAACTGTGTTAAGCGCATTTGTGGAAAACGCACGTGAAACAATAACGAACGTTTGTAAAATTACTCGTAGAAAACGTTCTTAAGCGCTAAGAGCAATCGTTATAGGGAAACCCTGCCTTGTGTGGTGTGAGAGTCAATATAATGGGAGGGCGACCTCTGGTGGCAAGTGGACGGAAGTTCATGGACAGGATTCCAAAATTACTGAAAGAACACTGTAAAATTAAGGTCACTTGATTACAAGCAGCTTAAGCAAAAGAGGCTTCAGTAAAACTATCAATGGTGCAAGTTCTTCAGTGAGCAGAAAGACAATAGTTTCTAAGAGCTCAAAAATAGAGTAGCATGTAATGGTCTTGTGTCTTATATTGCAATAGCAGTTCACACTGGTATCCTAAAGCTACACTCACTGACTTTTCAAACAACCTCCTTAAAAAGCTTAATTTAGATGAATTAAGCCTATCCTATTGTAAAGGCTACTAATAATTTATAACATAGGAAATATTTGTAACGATAGACCCAAACAGACAAGAAAAACTCTGTTTCAAAGTAAACATAATATGGTTTACTACAACAATCTGATGGTTTGACATGTAACCTACTGTAGCAAGCTGATCAGGTTACAAATACACATATCTTCCATGAGAGACAAAATGCTGAGTCACAGAGACGCAGCTCCATGTCAGCTCTTGGGAGTTTGCGGTTGTTGTTGCTGACACAGAGTGAGCTTTCATTGGTAATTTCTGGTAGTGACAAAACTGCTCCGTAATTGTGACCTATCTTCATTACTTTTCTGATCAGTCAGGTGTCAGGTATCTAAAGATGGTGACAAAGAGGAAAAAGGCATAAAATCAATAGTGTAATAGTAGCCTATGTTATTTTAGGATTGTCCCATGATATTTGCCATTTTATACACAGGCTCCTATTAATATAGTGTTACCAGATTCCTACACACAACCTGGAACTTTTTGAAAATTACCACCAGAAAATCAATTGCCCTAGTTGTTCTAGCAAAAAGGTTTATTATTAAAATAACACACTATACAGTATATTACAATAAAACAATATGTATCAATAAAATACTGTAATACTAACTGTATTTTTTGCAGTGTTACTGAAAAATGGTTGGTGAATGACAATCAATGATCAGAAATTACCTCTATCGCCTATGCTTGATAATGCTGTGATTTTTTTCTTATATGTTGGCTATGTATGTGCATTAACAGTTGTTTGTATAGCTGATGGTAATTAGTTTATATAGCCTATATATGCAAAATCCAATATGCCTGTGACTGGCATGTAGCTTAGAGAAAGGATGAATATATGAATAGGCTATAGCCTATATGAATATATATATGAACACTTCATGTTTAAAGAGTAGTTACATTTCAGAGTGCAAAACATGCTTGTAATTGTGACTAGTGAACCTGTTATGCTATTAATAATGAAAACGGAAAAGACTAAAAAACTATTCATTAAACTTGATCTTGTCTTCGTTATCTAACCTAACAGAGCAGAAAGTCTAGTCACCTCGTTACTCAGCTCGTTCTTAGATTGGCTGGTTTTTAATTTCACTGACGCATCATTCGCTGATCGTATATAAGATGAACGCGCACCTTCATTTCACTCACAGCTTCAGGAAGATCTGAAGAGGTTCTTGCTTCAACAGATTGAACGGAACTCCGACGGAAATTATATTTCGTATTTAAATTTTGTACTTACCTATTTTGATAATAAAACCAGCCGAAATGGAGACTTCTCAGATTCGCCAGAACTACGACCGCGACTGCGCGGCTTTGATCAACAAGATGATCAACTTGGAGCTTTACGCTGGATACACCTACACCTCCATGGCAAGTGTTTCTTAGTGGTTTTTATCACTTTGCTAAATCGTTTCACGACAGGTTGTTTCTCTATTGATTATTTGTCCATTCTTGATAAAACGAATTCGATTCTATCAAACGTTCAATAAAACAATATTCAAAAAAAAAAAAAACGAAAATTTAAAAAAATATTTTATAAAACCCTTATAAATAACGCAAATGGCATGACGAGTAGCTATGCATCAGTGTCATGGGATCATCCAAGGCTGTTTACAGTTGTTAGGGGTGACTGCTGATCTAGATTCTTGTTCTGTGATGAGTTAGTTTGACTTTGAAGCTTTGTTCCTTAAGACATATAGTTGCAGTCATTCTTATTCCCTTTGATTTTGTTCAGGCTTTCTACTTCAAACGGGATGATGTCGCTCTTCCTGGTTTTGCCAGGTTCTTCAAGAAGAACAGCGAGGAGGAGCGCGAGCATGCTGAGAAGTTCATGGAGCTCCAGAACAAGAGGGGGGGGCGCATCGTGCTTCAGGACATCAAGGTGCTTTGATAATGAATTAAGCATTTTGACTTTTAACATTGTAAAAGAAACAAATCTGACTCTAGACCAATTTTTATGGAATGACCTTATGCCATGCTCACTGCTCACTGATTGTGTCTCTCTTCAGAAACCTGATCGTGATATGTGGGGCAATGGACTGATTGCTATGCAGTGCGCTCTTCAGCTGGAGAAGAACGTCAACCAGGCTCTGCTGGATCTGCATAAGGTCGCCTCTGAGAAGGGAGACCCTCATGTGAGTGACCCTCATTGTTGAAGTTGAGACGCTAAATCTGCCTGCATATACATGTCTCTTTAAAGCAGTTTTTTTTTCTTTTCAGTGTTGAAAATTTAGCATCCTAAATTCTGTTCTGATGTCTTGTCTAACAGCTGTGTGACTTCCTGGAGACTCACTACCTGAATGAGCAGGTTGAGACCATCAAGAAACTTGGTGACCACATCACCAACCTTTCCAAGATGGATGCTGGCAACAACAGGATGGCGGAGTACCTGTTTGACAAGCAGACCCTGGATGGAGACAGCAGCTAAATGCAGCCCTGAGATAATTTATTAGTCAATGTATTATTGAACATTTTGAATTTGAGGGGTTAAAATTTAAACATCAAGTAAAAACTCTCACTTTAGAAAAGTTTTCCTGTGATTATTCATTTTCTGACATCAAGTCAGTGTTTTGCTGTTAAAAGTACACTTATTTTAAACTAGTGAATTTGATGAATAAACATTTTGGGCTGGATCGACTTGTCTTTTTATAATTGTGGGATTGTACTGTTCTAGTTTTATAATTCAACCAGCAGGAGTTGATTTTTAGTTATCAGCGTTTAGTGGTGCTATATAAACCTATTCCAAATTTTTATTAAACCTACGTGGTGGATGATGTAGAAATAAAAGCAATCCAATTACCCCAGTGTTCATATGAATATAAGTCTTGTAGAACTCGACTTTTGACTATGAACATAAAGTCAGCACTATTCTTACCAAAACATGCCATGAAATGTAAAGCAATTGACCCTTTTACACCTTTTCATAGAAAACAATAATGATGCAATACAGACCAGCATACTACATGCCATGAAATGTAAAGCAATTGAAAATGGTATTTCAGTCACAACAAAGTACAATCCTCTGTGTCAGAATCCTCTGCTAAACCACTATGGAAGCCAAAAAGCGCTGTTCCAAAACCTAGTGAACTGCCTTGCTACATACTGCAGAGTATACAGCAGACAGTGTCCAATCAGTCGCATTTAAATATAGACAAAATTTATCTCGGTAAAACCACTATCCTGGATTTAGATTTTATGTATAATGATATGAATTTTATTGTCAGACAAAATCTGAATTTTTCTTGCATAGCAGTATATTGTTGCACACTCTTTGTGCTGTTGCACACTAATTCTTGGAGTTTTCAGTTTAGATGTACCTTATTCAGTTCAGACATCCTGATGTACAAAGGAATATTTTAGTTTCACTCGATTAAATATTTGGACTTTGTATTGATGATTAGATGGTAGAAGCACAAATCTATTATACAACACATGACTGAGATTAGAAACAATATTCTTGGCCAGCCTTAAGAGGTATATCTTGTCACAATGAATTGTGGGTCTGCTTTCTCTGTGATGTCTTAAAATATGTTTCAAGCAAAACACATTCAAAGTCTAACATTTAGTTAAACTATATTAAACACACAGGGCAAAAAAAATAAAAAAAAAATCCATTTATGCAAGAGTAGTGTTTATAATAACACTAATAATATAATTTATTACATATACATTGACAGGTAAGGAAAAAATATTTAACTAAAGAAGAACATGTGAGACATAATATTTTCCTGATCTTAGACCACTATTGACCTTATTGGTCATATATGAGCTGGAACCAGGCCTAACCTAATGCCATGCCACAAACCATGAGACAGAATGGTTCAATGGCTTGTACATAGCACTTACTGTACCACTAAACAGACCACATATAACAGGGTAAAAACAGTCAAACTGAGAAAAGGTTGAGAATAGGTGTGTCTGGATATAGACTAGTCCTATATTTGTTGTGTCAATACAAAGTGGTACAGTTGTGTCAAATGTATTACTGTAAAACTCTCATAAACTACTTGACAAAGTTTAGAATTAAATTTTTTTTTTTCAACAGTGAATTTGTCTGAATATGAATTTAGTGTACATAAAGGTTTAATGTAAGCATATTTTTTTATGTTTTTGGGATACAGATCATGATATCATTTAATTCATTCAGTTATGTTTTCATCGATTCAGTTTTCCTTGAATCATGAAGAAAAAAAAAGACACGTTCATGAATTAAATTTTTAATTGTGTTTTTATTAGTGTTTTTTGTTTATTTATTTGTATTTTTTATGCTCCCTTTCTTCATTGTCCTCAATGTTGTTAGTACATGTACTGTTACTCATCTTCCATCTTAAGGACCACAATGGAAATAAGCATATGGGCTTTTTGTGTTTTTTATCATTTTGAACACTTCATGTTGATTGTTGTTGTTCAATAAAGTACTCAATCAATCAATCAATCAAATCAATAGTTGATATGGCATGTTCCCTTTCATAGGTCACTTCAATGCTGTGGTGACATCACTGTATGGGAACACCCTTTGGTGTGACGAATGTCTGAAGCCCTGTACCATCCTGCCAATCATATTGGCCAAATAGCGCTTGGCACCACCTTACGCATGCGTAAGCATAGTATACCTGTGTGCAGCATGCTATTTTGCTCAGATTTAATTTCCTTCAGGAAAGCAAAAGCAAATTTTCTGTGCCCTAGAAAAGCATCTTGCATTCTCAGCGACAACTTCTTAAAGCAGTGTTCAACCCCTCTTCACAGACGCGATGAGTCATCATAAAAGTCAAGAGGCATTTATCACAGCTTTATCACAGCGGGGGACACTCATGAAAGGTACGTTGTATGCCTGGGCCTGCATCATGCCATGTGGTGCTTAGCGGCCTGTCGACATGTCCCCACTGTGACAGCCTGCGGCTGAAACTTCTACACTCGAGGGTAGAAGTTTTCTCTAAGGTCACCCCCGCATCCAACCGCCACGTGTCGCTTCTGTGGTTGCTGAGGCGCCACACGAGGTGATGGCTTAGGGGCAACGTGTGCAACCTGGACCATGAGGACAGCACTGCGTTGTAGTTTTCTCCATTTCGCTCGCTCTCCCCCACTAGAGTGCAAGAAGTTGGCAGAAACTTTGTGGAACCCGTTGCTTTCGCTGACGAGGATCTACGGCCTACCCCGGAGGCCTGCAGTGCGATTTCCCTTTGGCTGCGGGCTGTATGACGACAACGTTTTGTCCACCGTGGCTTCGTGGCTTTCGACACATGGGGATCTCTCCCTCCTGGCAGACAGGAGAGATGCATCTCCCCTTCCTAGAGCGAGCTGTTGAATGTGGTCACCCGCGCGGTGGATAAGCTGGGGCTGGATTGGGAAGTGGTCGCGGCCCAGGCCCAATCACAATCTAAGATGAACGACCGTTTCCTAACTAGTCGTGCACCTGCTCAGCCCCGTAAGCCGCTCCCCTTCTTCCCTGACCTCCATCAAGAGGTTTCGAGGTCCTGGAAGCAGCTATATTCAGCACACATCACAAACGCCATGGCCGCAGATTTCGCTACCATCGCTGACATGGCAGGCCGTGGTTATGCAACGAAGTCGCCGGTGGAAAAGACTTTAGCTGAAAATCTCGCACCAAACTCGGCCGTGGCTTGGAAGTCTCGCCCCTTCTCCCGTCGAAGCCGTGTCGAGTCACATCGAGCCTTGTCGGAAAGTCGTACTCTGCTTCAGGTTAGGCAGCGGCCATGCTCCACTCGATGACGGTGCTTTAGGCCTACCAGGCGGAGCTATTGAAAGAGCTAGATGAGGGGGAAGGCATTACCCTCGGAGGCTGTGAAGGAATTGCGGCGAGCATCAGACACCACTACGTGCCACCAAGAACTCGATGGTGAGGATGGTGATGGTTGAGCACCACCTTTGGCTCAACCTCATTGATATAATGGAAAAATATAAATATTTTCTTATGGATGCCCTGATCTCCAGTTCCTGTTCCTTCTGCTGTTCATCGGGGACTGTGCCCTCCACTAGAAACCTTGACACATGCATTTCCTGTTCTTATGGATGCGGACGCAAGCTTTCTGTGCTCGGAAATTCTAACGCATGCGGAGACATCACAGCTGCAGACGGAGGTCTTGAGGCCATTAAAGCATTTTCGAGCCACGTGGGAATGCTTGCCCGACATTCCGCAATGGGTATTACGCACAATTCCTTACGGATACACCATTCAGTTTCGAAAAGAAACCGCAGTGCTGCCACAAGAGGTGTTATCTCTGCTGAGAAAAGGGGCTATAGAAGAAGTACACCTGATGCAAAATTTAATCCAATTCAGACGGTCAAGGTGTAATAATATGTAAATTTATTAAAAAGAATATAGAGAACAGAAACCACAAATCATAACTTGGAAATAACGTTCTGGATAATAATAACAACCTTCAAATATAAAAAATGTAAATCCAATGTTAGTACATTTTTAATAACAATCCATTTATGATGGACTGAACCCAACCAGTATTAATCAAAACATTAATACAATTGTAATTAAAACATAAGCAATTATTCTGTTTGAATCAAAAGTACCAAAATATTAGTATTAAAATATTAAAGTATCAAAGTATCTGAGTATAAGAGTTTATAAGTATCTGAATTTCAAGGTATCTGAATTTGAATAAAAACCTGTAAGTTCTAAGTCTGAGTCTAAGAGTTGTCGAGTGAAGCCAAAGAAGAGGAAGTGAGCTGAAAAGATAGAGAGACCAGAGTCTCAGAAAGTCAAAACCTATTCTATTTTGCAGAGTCTATCTTATATACTGTTGTTCCAGACATAAGTCGTCATCTGGCTATCAGTTATAACACCTGACCTTTAAAAATAGTCTAGTCAATGTCTCGATTTGGACTTCTTCCTCTTTTAGATTCAAAGTATCATACTGATAATTCTAAGAAATATTGATACAAAAAGAACAATACATGCAGTTCAACTTCATATGCAAAACAGACTCAGCTGACTACGCAGTTAGATATACTGTGAAATTACATATGAAATATACCATAAAGTTTACCAAAAACATTTTTGAATATAAAAATGAAACCTGTTTATATATATATGAGACCGATCACTACCATGAAATATTAATTTTTAACTTTTGAAATGAAACTTATCCTTATGAATAGAACACATTCTGAGTACGTGACTTCTCAGAATCTCTCAACAACACTTGGGTTTAATTTAAATACGTGGACTTCTCGGAATCTCTATCACCATGTGGATTTCTTAGAATCTCCACACACCAACACCCCTCTCAGATGGAGTCAGGTTTTTACAGCCAATATTTTGTTGTGCCCAAATAGATGGCGTCTTATGGCCAATATTGGATTTACGCTGTTTGAATCTTGCACTCAGAACGAGCAAATTCAAGATGTTGATGGTGAAATCTATTCTGTCTCAGATTCAACCAAACGACTGGTTTGTCACGATTGATCTGATGCATACTTTCATATTCAGATCATCAAGAGACACAGGAAGTTGCTCAGATTTGCAAAGCGTATCAATACCATTTTCTTCCTTTCAGATTAGCCCTGGCTCCACAATCCTCCATGGAATGCATGGACGCAGTTCTGGCCCCGTTGCGGCTCCAGGTCGTTTGTGTGCTAAATTACCTGGACAATTGACTGGTATTAGTGCAATCGCAGACTCTGATGTTAAAGACCTGGACTTTGTCCAAATTTCTTCGAAAAGGAGTTCGACTGGGGGCCTGTTTTCACTGCAAGACTGTCACGACCAGCCCACAGAACATGGACAGAGGCACAGCGAGGGTGGCACATAAACAGATTGGAGCTGCTAGCGGTCTTTCTAGCTCTCCAACATTTTTCAAGACTGCTGAATGGCCGTCATGTGTTAATCAGGACAGACAACACAACGATTGTGTTATATTTTATTCACCAAGGAGAATTATGCTCTCGCCCCCTATGCAGGCTGGCAAGGAATGTACTTCTGTGGTCTCAGAACAGGTTTCTGTCTATCCGAGCGTTTCACGTCCCCGGACACCTGAACTTCGGAGCGGATATGCTCTCAAGACAGAGCCTGGTGGAGGGAGAATGGAGGTTGCACCCCCAAACGGTGAGCTATATATGGCAAGTGTTTGGAGAAGCAGAAGTGGACTTATTCGCGTTGAGCACGACTATGCATTGCCCTCTATGATTCTCCCTATCCCCCCCGGGACTATCGGTGCTATCCAGAAGGGCAACGACTACTGTTGGTAGCTCCGTGGTGGCCCACTCAGCTGTGGTTTGTGAAACTGATCAGTCTGTTAGCGGGCTCTTCGCCAGTTTTATGGAAACTGTGGGCATGGCCTCTGAGTGGAGTGAGTTAATATGTCCTGGTCTTTCAACGGAGGCTACCGAGCCTATTATTAATTCTAGAGTGGTTACTACATGACGTTTATATGCCTTTAAATGGAAACTTTTTTTACTACCTGGTGTAGACATCGTGATATGGATCCAGCTTACTGCCCTGTCGCTTCAGTACTGGAGTTTCTTCAAAGCTGTTTTTCAGAGGAAGTAATGCCAGCCACTCTTTAAGTATACATGGCAGCCATATCTGCTAAACGCGCGTACATAGATGCCGTTTCAGTGGGCCAACATCCCCTGGTCTCTCGATTTATGCAGAGTTTGCAATGGCTGTGGCCTTTCCGCCCTGCGCAAGTTCATTGTTGGGGTTTGTGTGTTGTGTTATAAGGGGTATCTGGATTTATTTTTGGTCCCTTGGAAACTGTGACTGAATAAATTCGTACTCTAAAAACAGTCCTACTGTTAGCTTTATCCTCCCTCAGGAGAGTTGGGGATTTACAAGCTCTTTCTATCTCACCTTCGTGCATGGACTTTGCACCAGCATTGGTGAAGGTTTTGCTGTGACCAAGGCCTGATTATATTCCTAAAGTCGCTTCGAATCCTTTTCGCTTCAAGCAGGTGATCTTGAAAGCTTTCTCACCCACGTTGGCGGGGTCAGAAGATCTAAGCCTTTGTCCTGTGAGAGCGCTGAAGATCTATGTTGATCGTACAGCCCAATGGCGTGAGTCTGACCAGCTGTTCATCTGTTTTGGGAGTAAAAATAAAGGTTGAGTTGTCACAAAGCAACGCATGTCCCATTGGCTGGTGAAGGCTATATCCTTAGCCTATGAGGCGCGCAGGCTCACTTGCCTTTAGGAATCCAAGCTCATTCAATGAGGGTGGTGACTTCATCACAAGCCTTCTTTAGTGGATCTTCTATGGATGATATATGTGCTGCGGCAGGATGGTCCTCACCAAGCACTTTAGTCAAATTCTCCCGGGTTCTTTCAGCTTGAGCAGATGCTTTCCTCGGATCCCAGCTATCTGAGGTACATCAGGCATGATGGTATAGTGTTCCCATATGGTGACGTCACCGCAGTATTGAAGTGACCTATGAAAGGGAACATCTCGGTTACATATGTAACCACAATTCCCTGAATAGGGAAGGAGATGCTGCGGTTCGTTCCATACCTTTGATATCCTTTGATACCTTAGTCCATAAAATCTAAGCAAAATAGTACGCAGGTATATTATGCTTACGCATGCGTAAGGCGGTGGCAAGCACTATTTGACCAATAGGTTTGGCGAGATGGTACAGGGCTTCAGACATTCATCACACCAAAGGGTGACCAATAAAACTCATTATAAACGAGGCATTTGTTGCATCCAGTGGGGACATAATTACTGATTATTATGAATTATACTGTCTTTTTGTGCGTTGCGTATCGCTTTGCGTAAACATAACACCATTTGTCTGCATTTATGCATTGCACACACAAGGATATTTGGTTTGAACTGTTCTGGAACAGTAAATACAACTTAACCACTGATTTCTAGTTGTGTCCTCTTTTGGAAGGCCAAACAAAATAATTTCGCTTTCACAACGAAACAAACAGCATCTCCACAACATGGTGGCGGCAGCAATAATACTACAGCAAGAATAAAAGTTGTGACTTCTATCTTTGCGTGAACATTTGGGTGGTGTTATGCAAATCTTCCCACACAGTGACGTAGACATGTGGGGGCGTGTTTAAATGAGGCATTTTAGGAGGGCGTGGATGAGTCTTAAAGAGCAGGTCAGATGGTATTTTAAAGTGTCCCAATATTGTATTGGAGTTCCCTACATCAGGTTTAAATGCATCTAAGGTCAGAAAACATTGTTATTTTCTCAGAATATACATTTAATATTAGAGTCATTTGCCAATGATTAGGAAATGATTCGTTTCTAGGAAGTTCGGAGCAAGCCCCTCCCTTCCTCAAGCCTACTCTGCTCTGATTGGTCAGCTGGCCAAACCTGTTGTGATTGGCACAGAGATGAGTCCTTGAGCCAGTTAGCCAGCGCTACCATTGACAAAGCACCTTTACATAAAAAAATAATATAATCAATCCGTTCTTATAATGACATAAAATACAAAAACACTTATGCAAGCGAATCGTGCCCACAGCTAAAGTTTAGCTGCTAAACTGTGAACACTAGGTGGATACGTTAGCCGAGTGCTAACGTGACTAACTGATGAAACAATACAGTTTGTAAACCAAAATATGTCTACTGTAATGTTTGAAGAACGAAAGAAAAAAGACGCTTGGTCTTAACTTTTAATCAGAACGCAGAACAGTTGTATCACAGGAGCACCAGCCGAAATCACTCATATCTCCCGCATTAATCCTGTAACTGCCAGTGCAGCACAATAAACAGCAATTTCACAATTATTATAAAGTCTGTGTGCTACACTACATTCTTTATTATTAAACAAAGTAATTAGAACAACGTCAGTCTACAATAATCGACATATTCTTAGGTTCACTGCAAATTTTTAGAACTACTTCAGTAAGACAGTAATATCGTGCTTTACTTGGAAACCTAAAGCTGCACTAGGTATACATCACATATTGGCACAACAAAATTATATTTTGAGCACTCAATTGAAAATGTACACCTAATGTATCAATCGTACTACTTACAGGTCGTGGTTCAGAGAGCTTGTTGGTCCAAATTAAGAAGATTAGAAGCCAACGAAGATAAAAGCCCAGATTAGAGAAGCAGTTCTTGATAAAATGACAAGCACACAACAAAAGGGTCGAATTGTATTTCTGTGGTATCCCTGAACACCGCGTCTTCTCAACGATGTAAACGCACTAATAGCAGAAGTGTTTGTGGGCAGGTCAAACTCTGTTCATATTTCGCGGCAGGCGGGGATTATGCAAATGTGTACCCAGTGACAAATAGGCAAACAGGCAAAAGAGTCGAAAATATAACGACTCGTTACGGTGATTCAGAACCGACTCTCACTTTTGAGAGACAATATCTTTATTTATCATGCACTTTTTTGATTAACAACTTTGCAGATTGTTTTCATTTAAGGATAGCTACGTTATAAACTGCAAAAGAGAGATTTTTCAAAAACCCATCTGACCTGCTCTTTAACTTTGATAAAGAATATCTCTTTGGGTTTGAGACCTTAGTCTTTGCAATTTTAGGTATCTTATCTATGCAGGAACAGCTTGTAACACTCCAAAGAGAAAGGAAAACTTGAAATCATGTCATATGACCCCTTTAAAAATATAAAAATAACAATATTGGGTTGTGTTTATAAGTTTCATTATCACCAGTATTACAGTACTTCTGTTGTTCACCTGAGCACTGTGCACAAAGGGACATCCAGCATTGTTTATCAATGTGTGCAGCACTCAGGAAATGTTACATTGACTGAAAAATTACTGAAAGAACACTGTAAAATGAAGGTCACATATTACAAGCAGCACAAGCAAAAGGGGACTAAATGTCAATGGTGCAAGTTCTTCAGTTAGCAGAAAAACAATAGTTTCTAAGAGCTCACAAATAGAGTAGCATGTAATGGTCTTGTTTCTTATATTGCAATAGCACTTCACACTGGTATCTTAAGCTACACTCACTGACTTTTCAAACAACCTCCTTAAAAAGCTTAATTTAGATGAATTAAGCCTATCCCATTGTAAAGGCTACTAATAATTTATAACATAGGAAATATTTGTAAAGATAGACCCAAACAGACAAGAAAAAACTCTGTTTCAAAGTAAACATAATATGGTTTACTACAACAATCTGATGGTTTGACATGTAACCTACTGTAGCAAGCTGATCAGGTTACAAATACACACATCTTCCATGAGAGACAAAATGCTGAGTCACAGGGACGCAGCTCCATGTCAGCTCTTGGGAGTTTGCGGTTGTTGTTGCTGACACAGAGTGAGCTTTCATTGGTAATTTCTGGTAGCGACAAAACTGCTTCGTAATTGTGACCTATCTTCATTACTTTTCTGATCAGTCAGGTGTCAGGTATCTAAAGATGGTGACAAAGAGGAAAGAGGCATAAAATCAATAGTGGAATAGTATCGTATGTTATTTCAGGATTGACCCATGATATTTGCAATATTATACACAGGCTCCTATTAATATAGGGTTACTAGATTCCTACACACAACCTGGAACTTTTCGTTTTCCATTCATGGAAAATAAGAAAATTACTCCTGGAAAATCAATTGGCCTAGCTGATCTAGCAAAGAGGTTTATTATTAAAATAACACACTATATATTACAATAAAACAAAATGTATCAATGAAAATCCTGTAATACTGACTGTATTTTATGCAGTGTTACTGAAAGATGGCTGGTGACCTCTAGCCTATGCTTGATAATGCTATGAATTTTTATGTGTATGTATGTGCATTAACAGTTGTTTGTATAGCTAATGGTAATTAGTTTTATATAGCCTATATATGCAAAATCCAATATGCCTGTGACTGGCATGTAGCTTAGAGAAAGGATGATATATGAATAGGCTATAGTCTATAGTTATTTCAGGATTGACCCATGATATTTGCAATATTATACACAGGCTCCTATTAATATAGGGTTACTAGATTCCTACACACAACCTGGAACTTTTCGTTTTCCATTCATGGAAAATAAGAAAATTACTCTTGGAAAATGAATTGGCCTAGTTGTTCTAGCAAAGAGGTTTATTATTAAAATAACACACTATATATTACAATAAAACAAAATGTATCAATGAAAATCCTGTAATACTGACTGTATTTTATGCAGTGTTACTGAAAGATGGCTGGTGACCTCTAGCCTATGCTTGATAATGCTATGAATTTTTATGTGTATGTATGTGGATTAACAGTTGTTTGTATAGCTAATGGTAATTAGTTTATATAGCCTATATATGCAAAATCCAATATGCCTGTGACTGGCATGTAGCTTAGAGAAAGGATGAATATATGAATAGGCTATAGTCTATATGAATATATATATATATATATATATATCTATATATATATATATATATATATATATAGGCTATAGTCTATATATGAACACTTTATGTTTAAAGAGTAGTTACATTTCAGAGTGGAAAACATGCTTGTAATTGTGACTAGTGAACCTGTTGGACTTAATATGCTATTAATAATGAAAACGGAAAAGACTAAAAAACTTTTCATTAAACTTGATCTTGTCTTCGTTATCTAACCTAACAGAGCAGAAAGTCTAGTCACCTCGTTACTCAGCTCGTTCTTAGATTGGCTGGTTTTTTATTTCACTGACGCGTCATTCGCTGATCGTATATAAGATGAACGCGCACCTTCATTTCACTCACAGCTTCAGGAAGATCTGAAGAGGTTCTTGCTTCAACAGTGATTGAACGGAACTCCGATCTCGCCGGAAATTATTAAAGCCTATTTAAATTTCGTATTTATTTTGTACTAACATTTTGATAATAAAACCAGCCGAAATGGAGACTTCTCAGATTCGCCAGAACTACGACCGCGACTGCGAGGCTTTGATCAACAAGATGATCAACTTGGAGCTTTACGCTGGATACACCTACACCTCCATGGCAAGTGTTTCTTAGTGGTTTTTATCACTTTGATAAATAGTTTCACGACAGGTTGTTTCTCTATTGATTATTTGTCCATTCTTGACAAAACGTATTCGATTCTATCAAACGTTCGATGAAACAATATTCAAGAAAATAAAAACAAAAAGAAAATTGTAAAAATATTTTATAAAACCCTTAAAACTAGCGCAAATGCCATGAGCAGTAGCTATGCATCAGTGTCATGGGATCATCCAAGGCTGTTTACAGTTGTTAGGGGTGACTGCTGATCTGCATTCTTGTTCTGTGATGAGTTAGTTTGACTTTGAAGCTTTGTTCCTTAAGACATATAGTTGCAGCCATTCTTATTCCCTTCTTTGATTTCGTTCAGGCTTTCTACTTCAAACGGGATGATGTCGCTCTTCTGGGTTTTGCCAAGTTCTTCAAGAAGAACAGCGAGGAGGAGCGCGAGCATGCTGAGAAGTTCATGGAGTTCCAGAACAAGAGGGGCGGACGCATTGTGCTTCAGGACATCAAGGTGCTTTGATAATGAATTAAGGATTTTGACTTTGAACATTATAACAGAAACAAATCTGACTCTAGACCAATTTTTATGGAATGACCTTATGCCATGCTCAATACTCACTGATTGTGTCTCTCTTCAGAAACCTGATCGTGATATGTGGGGCAATGGATTGATTGCTATGCAGTGCGCTCTTCAGCTGGAGAAGAACGTCAACCAGGCTCTGCTGGATCTGCATAAGGTCGCCTCTGAGAAGGGAGACCCTCATGTGAGTGACCCTCATTGTTGAAGTTGAGACACTAAATCTGCCTGCATATACATGTCTCTCTTGACAATGTTTCATTCAGTGCTGAGAATTTAGCATCCTAAATTCTGTTCTGACGTCTTGTCCAACAGCTGTGTGACTTCCTGGAGACTCACTACCTGAATGAGCAGGTTGAGGCCATCAAGAAACTTGGTGACCACATCACCAACCTTTCCAAGATGGATGCTGGCAACAACAGGATGGCGGAGTACCTGTTTGACAAGCACACCCTGGACAGCTAAATGCAGCCCTGAGGTTATTTATATGCTGCAAAGCCTCCAGCCATATATCAAGCAAGATATTATTATAACAGCTCTTGTTTAAAATGTTAAAGTTTGAAAAGTTAAACATTTTTAAGTACCATAATGTTCCCATTAGACAATTCAGTTTTGCTCTCTTTATTACTTAAGTTGTTATAGCCAAGACAGTGCTTTTCTGTTGAATGTGCACTAATTGGTTTTAACATGGTGAATTTGATGAATAAACATTTTTGGCTGGATTCACTTGTTGTTATTTTTAAAATGAAGAGACCTGGTCTGTGTGCAAATTTTTAAGGTACAAATGTGTACTTTTGAGGGTAATGGCCCAAGTGAAAAGTCACATGTTCATAATTTAGGTTGCATGTTGTAATAAATGTCAATTAACTAGGAAAATATATATATATAAATAATTACACCCTAACATGCTTGTTGTAAACAAGAAATAAAAACAAGATGTAGATATATTAAGTGGAACTCAAAGTGAATGCATTACAGCAGTTACATTTCTAGTTTCTGTCATGCTTTTAATGGTGTAAGTCAGTTTTGAAATGAAGTGACAGGAAGGATCATGGTTTAGACTAATTTGATGGCTTCACACCTATCCTGGCAAAGTGATCAGGTTATGAACGTACTTGCGTCTTCCATGATGAGAGAAAATGCTGAGTCACAGAGACACAGCTCCATGTCAGCTCTTGGGAGTTTGCAGTTGTTGCAGCTGACAGAATGCACTTTCACAGGCAATGTCTAGTACAACACTGCTTAGTCAACATGTTTTGTCCCTCCTGAAGAAGTCTTTGATACGCACTTGACTGATAACTCTCATTTCTAAATGCAGTTATCAAGAGGAAAATGATCTTACGTCCATAGTGAAATTACATCATGTTTGTCTTGTGATAGTTGCCTTAGTATACACATGATCCTATAATATGTGATACCAGGGTTTCCGCTATATGAGCTGAATACTATATTTTGTTAAATGACACATTTTTCAAAGTAAAATGCTTTCCCCATGAAATTCATGGAGTAAACACAGTTGTGTTAGTGCTAGCAAATAAACACTTTTAACACTTTATAACTTCCTTTCAGTAAAGATCAAATATAGAAATGAATAATTATCTGTTTGTGTATTTGTGTGATTGAAATGATAGAGGTATCTATGCAGTTATTTTACTGGAAAAGTTAATTTATCATCTAAACTTTTTGTTTATCATTTGTCTAATTTTGTTTAGTCTATTGACACCAGATTTTATAACCCATATACTGAAAGTAACACAGTAGGCCTGATGATGATGTGGTTTTAATTTGCACTTTTATCTCATCAGGATCATCAAATACAGTGAGGGATCCTATAGCTCAGCATTCACATCTGTGCTATTTATTTAATATTTATAAGCGCACTGGACAATACATATCAATAGGCTGTTTTCCAGTTACAGTAGTGTCTATCTTGATTTTATCAAGACTGTATGATCTGATGATTCCTTATACATTCAGCCATTCATTCATCATACTATTTTATAGAGCTCATTCTAATATAATTATTATATTTCTGGTTTGTAACAAATCTGTCGGAATTACTTTGATATTAGTTATGGAAAAAGAAAAAAAAATATTCTGAGACAGCATTTCATCACCTCGTTACTCAGCTTGTTCTTTTATCGGCTGGTTTTTAGTTCTGGTACACTCTATCAGGAATGAGAATCCTGATAGAGATTAATTGAAAAAAAAAAAAAAATAAAAAATAAATATATATATATATATATATATATATATATATATATATATATATATATATATATATTGTGATCTGACCCTCATCGTCTAGCTCTCAAAGAATAAGTATATTCTTGTTTTGTAATCATTATGACCAGATTAATCGAAAGTTGTATTTTGATGCTGATCTTATGTTTCTGAACCATGCTAATAGCATAAGAGACATCTAAAAATAATATAATGTTAGATTTACTTCAAGTTGTCAGGAAAACATCACAGTCACTCACGTCAGCACAGTCATCTCCTTCGACACACACCAGATCCCAATCACCCGAATACTGATCACCTGCACCTGCAATTACCAATCAAGCCCACTATATCTTCTCACTCCTCTCAGTATTCCAGTGTCCGGTCTACCGTTCACTACCTTAACAATAACAGGCTCCTTACCTGTATATTTACCAGTTGTTTCCTTAACTCCAGTGTTCTCCTACGTCTCCACAATCCCAATTCTCCTCAGCACCCGTTCATCTCCAGGATTCCTGCAAATATCAGACCCAAGATTATCAAGAGCTTAGATACCCAGAACTTTCATATATCTCTCATACTCGCCTGCCTTCAATCCTCACCATTACACATTGTCAGTAAACCCTTGTGTTTACCGGCAGTCCTTTTGTCTCTGGCCTGTTTGTGACACAAGTAATGTTAAGGAGCACAAGATATTTTGAGAATGCTGTGGGCCAAACAACACTGGACCCCATTAACTTTAACTGTAAAGTCAAAAATTATCTTCTTTTGTGTTCCATAGAAGAAAGTGAAGAACAATCAGGTCTGGAATGACATGAGGATCAGTAAATAATGACAGATTTTGCATTTTTGCATGAACGATTCCTTTAAAATCTGTTTACAATAAATGGAATTAAAATACTGTAATCAATATGATGTGACATACTATCATTCTGTGGAGAGACAAGTGTGATATACAGTCATTTCACATATGAGGATTATTGGGCCTATGGGGTTAAATCTATAGTCTTCCTGAGAGAGACCCTATAGTGTTTATAGTGACCACAGAAAGTCCTTTTTTCAAAGGACAGGAAGTGTTATCAACATTATAATGTGACGGGGCATCAGGACACAAAAAGACCAGAGGATGTGCTCCTGTACAGACGTCATTAATACCTCTTCCAACAGCAGTCTCAGTTTCCCTATAAGGATGTCAAACATCCAGGTACTGGCAGGCTCAACTTCAGTGAGTGTGCAGTTGATACAATCCTGGCACATCGTTTTTCAGGCTAAAACTTAAAAAAAAATAAAAAATAATAATAATTAATTATCACAGTACTTCTGTTGTACACCCCAGCACTGGTGTGCACAAAGGGACATTCAGCATTGTTTCTCAAAATGCGCAGCACTCAGGAAATGTTACACTGACTGAAAAATCAGTGAAAGAACACTGTAAAATTAAGGTCACTTGAATACAAGCTGGACAAGCAAAAGAGGATCAGCAAAAGCCTTTCAGTGAGCAGAAAGACAATAGTTTCTAAGAGCTCACAAATACAGTAGCATGTAATGGTCTTGTTTCTTATATTGCAATAGCACTGGTATCTTAAGCTACACTCACTGACTTTTCAAACAACCTCCTTAAAAAGCTTAATTTAGATGAATTAAGCCTATCCTATAAGGCTACTAATAATTTATAACATAGGAAATATTTGTAACGATAGACCCAAACAGACAAGAAAAATTCAAAACTCTGTTTCAAATTAAAAATAATATGGTTTACTACAACAATCTGATGGTTTGACATGTAACCTACTGTAGCAAGCTGATCAGGTTACAAATACACACATCTTCCATGAGAGACAAAATGCTGAGTCACAGGGGACGCTGCTCCATGTCAGCTCTTGGGAGTTTGCGGTTGTTGTTGCTGACACAGAGTGAGCTTTCATTGGTAATTTCTGGTAGCGACAAAACTGCTTCGTAATTGTGACCTCTCTTCATTACTTTTCTGATCAGTCAGGTGTCAGGTATCTAAAGATGGTGACAGAGGAAAAAGGCATAAAATCAATAGTGGAATAGTAGCCTATGTTATTTCAGGATCGTCCCATTATATTTGCCCTATTATAAACAGGCTCCTATTAATATAGTGTTACCAGATTCCTACACACAACCTGGAACTTTTTATTTTCCATCCATGGAAAATAAGAAAATTACTCATGGAAAATGAATTGGCCTAGTTGTTCTAGCAAAAAGGTTTAATATTAACATAACACATTATACAGTATATTACAATAAAACAATATGTATCAATAAAATACTCTAATACTGACTATATTTTATGCAGTGTTACTGAAAGATGGTTGGTGGATGACAATCAGTGATCAGAAATTACCTCTATCGCCTATGCTTGATAATGCTGTGAAATGTGTATGTGTGTGCATTAACAGTTGTTTGTATAGCTAATGGTAATTAGTTTATATAGCCTATAGATGCAAAATCCAATATGCCTGTGACTGGCATGTAGCTTAGAGAAAGGATGAATATATGAATAGGCTATAATATAGGCTATATACATATGCATGAACGCTTCATGTTTAAAGAGTAGCCTAGTTACATTTCAGTGTGTGACTAGTGAACCTGTCATGCTATTAATAATGAAAACGGAAAAGACTAAAAAAACTATTCATTAAACTTGATCTTGTCTTCGTTATCTAACCTAACAGAGCAGAAAGTCTAGTCACCTCGTTACTCAGCTCGTTCTTAGATTGGCTGGTTTTTAATTTCACTGACGCATCATTCGCTGATCGTATATAAGATGAACGCGCACCTTCATTTCACTCACAGCTTCAGGAAGATCTGAAGAGGTTCTTGCTTCAACAGTGATTGAACGGAACTTATATTTCGTATTCATTTTGTACTAACATTTTGATAATAAAAACCAGCCGAAATGGAGACTTCTCAGATTCGCCAGAACTACGACCGCGACTGCGAGGCTTTGATCAACAAGATGATCAACTTGGAGCTTTACGCTGGATACACCTACACCTCCATGGTAAGTGTTTCTTAGTGGTTTTAATCAATTTGCTAAATCGTTTTACGACAGGTTGTTTCTCTATTGATTATTTGTCCATTCTTGATAAAACGTATTCGCTTCTATCAAACGTTCGATGAAACAATGTTCAAGAAAATAAAAACGCAAGAAAATTGTAAAAAAAAAATTTTTACAAAACCTTATAAACAGCTCAAATGCCATGAGCAGTAGCTATGCATCAGTGTTAAGACATATAGTTGCAGTCATTCTTATTCCCTTCTTTGATTTCGTTCAGGCTTTCTACTTCAAACGGGATGATGTCGCTCTTCCTGGTTTTGCCAAGTTCTTCAAGGAGAACAGCGAGGAGGAGCGCGAGCATGCTGAGAAGTTCATGGAGTTCCAGAACAAGAGGGGGGGGCGCATCGTGCTCCAGGACATCAAGGTGCTTTGATAATGAATTAAGCATTTTGACTTTTAACACTGTAACAGAAACAAATTTGACTATAGACCAATTTTTATGGAATGACCTTATGCCATGCTCACTACTCACTGATTGTGTCTCTCTTCAGAAACCTGATCGTGATGTGTGGGGCAATGGACTGATTGCTATGCAGTGCGCTCTTCAGCTGGAGAAGAACGTCAACCAGGCTCTGCTGGATCTGCATAAGGTCGCCTCTGAGAAGGGAGACCCTCATGTGAGTGACCCTCATTGTTGAAGTTGATCTGCCTGCAAATACATGTCTCTTTAAAGCAGTTTCATTCAGTACTAAGAATTTAGCATCCTAAATTCTGTTCTGATGTCTTGTCCAACAGCTGTGTGACTTCCTGGAGACTCACTACCTGAATGAGCAGGTTGAGGCCATCAAGAAACTTGGTGACCACATCACCAACCTTTCCAAGATGGATGCTGGCAACAACAGGATGGCAGAGTACCTGTTTGACAAGCAGACCCTGGATGGAGACAGCAGCTAAATGCAGCCCTGAGATCTTATTAATACATGAATGAATAGAAATACTATTCTCTTAAATATGTTCTTATAAAAACAGCTCTTGTGCAAAATTTGTAAGTCTGACAGGTTGAAAGGTTAACATCAAGTAAAGTTTCCTGTTACTAGTAAAACAATGCAGCATTACTGTTTTAAATAGTCACACTGTGATCAAGCAATGCTTTCCTGTTGAATGTGCAATGATTGACCTGGTGAATTTAAATAAAAAATCCTGAGCTGAATAACCTCGTCTTTTTTATATAAAATTGCAGGATCCTGTTGGCACCAATGGCCTTGTGGTTAGTGCATCAACAGACAGTGCAATTGTGCTCATGGCGACCCGAGTTTGATTCCAATCTTGAGGTCCTTTGCTGATCCTGCTCCACCCAGTGCTTTCCCATCGTCACTCTACTGTCCTATCCAAATAAAAAAAGTCATAACCCCCCCCCTAAAATTTCCTAAACTGGGTCTTTTTCCCAGCAGAAAACCTTTGAATGCAGATCTGTTGGACTGAAAAGTGGTAACAATAGTGGGATTGATTAATGTACAAATCTACTGTAACAGCGACAACAAACCTCATAGATAAAGTGAAAATAGAGGAGACACTTCACTCATCTCCATCCTGTAAGGACGATGTCAGTCACTGACACAACTGCACATTAGTATTTCATAAAATCTAATGTACAACCTAATATTATATAGGCCTACAGAGAGTTAATACAAAATACTTACAAACTTTTCGTGGTCTGCTAAATGAACAGATCTAAATATTCACATGAATTTCCAAGGCACTATAGGTGTAGGCTAGTATTTAATTTTACCACACGAGGGTGTTGTTTTCTCCATATGTCTAATAATCGCACATTGATCATAAACACTGAAGGACCAACGCCCGTTATGGTTCATTGTCTAATAATCGCACATTGATCATAAACACTGAAGGACCAACGCCCGTTATGGTTCATAAAAAAAAATTTTCAATTATTTTTTCGTCATCTACTGGGGAAATCATGTCTATTAGTAGCAGTGAACCACCGATAATTCGATTCAGAAAGGTCACTGAACGAAAATTATATTGCAAATTAGAATCGGATAAACATTATGCAGGAAATTATATGGGATACCTGCAAATTGATAAACCGGCGTACGAGATGGATGAAATAATTGTCACATGAGAAAACCCAGGGCACATAACAGTGAACAGAAGGGAGAGCACGATTAATCCAAGTGAAAGAGGGTTTGGCGCTTCAAATGCGCTTTGGGGAGAGAGAGAGACATATGATAAAGTGGACGACAAGAGTAAGTTAGAGCAGTGTGTGAGAGGGCTGCTGAGTAACTGCAGCTCTATAAATAAAGCACAGGTTTCTATCTAGTAAAGAGAGATCTGTAGAACATCATCAGGTAAGTTTGATTATTGTTTGCTTTATTGGCTCCACTTATTCACGAAAATATCATACTATCTTGGAATTAATTGACGTCAAGCAGTGTCATTTAAAATGATTTTAAACATAATTTTATGATTATTATATAGCATGTGCAATTTAATAGCATCACATTAATTCAAATACTACATGGAATAGTTGTAACGACTAAAAATGTCACTATAGTTTGAATAGCAAAATAATAAATTTTCACTAAATTCATGGAGACTATAGGCTGCAACACAGTACACAGACAAGCTAAATGAACAAAGACCGTTCACTTCAAATTTAATGTAATTATAAATGGAAACTACTTAGAAGTGACGTTATTAAACAACACACGCGTCGTTTTTTTTTTTTTTTTTTTTTTTTTTTTGGTTTGGTTTTTTTTCCCTTCTTGTTCGCCACATTTTGTAAAACAGTAGATCAAATATTACAGTTAAGAATATATAAGAATAATAAATAAATAAATAAATAAATAAGAAAAAATAACAGTTATAGCTTAGAATATATAAGGAGAAGAAATTATACAATAAATATTTTAAATAATCTTTTCTATAAACTCTCACAATAAGAGTGGCTCAGATGAGTTTTGCTCGACTAAATTGATGCTTAGCCTATGTGCGTAAACGCTCTCAGTCTCGGACAACTGTGTCCAAAATATTTATTAAAATATCAATTGTTCACTGTGAATGGTTGAATTTTTTGTAATATGAATTTTTAACTGTTATAACTGATGGTGTAAATAGTTGAGTTGACGGAAAAAAACAAGGCTGCATGACACCGGCTGATAGTCTGTGACGCACTGAGCGACAGGCCTTCTTTAGCCAGATTAGTGCAGTCACAAATTATGCTTCCTGACCTCTCAGATTAAGCACATTCAAGGTATCTGCTGTCTATGGAAAAGATAAGAAGATAAGAAATTACTTTATTGTTCCAACCCTCTTTTGCACACGTTATAAAATAACTGTTATAAACGTTTAATTCCCTTTTCTCATTCAAAAACTAATGCAGAAAACTTTTAAATATGTTGGAAGCTATGTATACTGTGTATAGCCTATATATTTTTCAGATGTCAGAATACTAAATATAAAAATCAGCAAAGAACTGCTAGGCCTACAAGAATGAAGTAGACCCCTGCCCTAGCTATTATTTGACCTAAATTTAAATAAATAACTTAATATTTTTTAATATTAATAATTTTATTTTATTTTATTTTATTTTATATTTACAATATTCTCCTGAGTGCTTGAGACACAGGTGATGTATATTCAGCTGCAGCAATGATGCTTCTGACCTACAAGAATGAAGTAGACCCCTGCCCTAGCTATTATTTGTATTTGATTTTAATGTATATGTTTTTTTTCATTTATATATGCACATAATGTATATGACTTGTTTACATAACTGGTGGTTACTTTAATATAATTTTATATATATATATATATATATATATATATATATATATATATATATATATATATATATATAAATGATATTAAAGTAACCACCAGTTATGTAAAAACAATCTTAAAATTATCTATCTTAATTATCTCGAAGTTATTTTTTAACCATTTTATTGGTGTTGGTATATATATCATGTGCATACAGAGTGAAGAAAATAGGTCATTCATGAGTTAATTATGATAACCCAGCAAGGTCAATAGAGAAAATAAAGAATTTCAACTTTTGAACTGTGACTCAGAAAAAGGTTTATGTTTATTGTCTTTCATCACTGTGGTCAGTCCATGTGGCTGATATAGAATCATCAAAAAAGTCCTGTCATAAATCCAACCGTGACTTTTCTGCTCAACATATTCTTACATACAAAGGAGCAGTGGCTATACCTGAAGTCTTTAGTCTTATGTAGGTCTGGTGGCAAGATGCGTAGGCTCTAGGGTGAAAGTGAGGCTGCAAGGGGACGGCTCTGTTCCTAATTTACTTAAACCCAAGGATTTTTGGATTAGCTTTGGCAATTAATCTCGTTACGCATCTGCTGAGAGTGACAAGAGGTCAGTTCAACAGAGTATTCAAGGATTAATAACAGACATGCTGAACTCAAGCATCAGAGTTTACTCCATCAAAAGTCACGCCAGACACAAACAGGACAGAGGTGGGGAGGGAAAGAGAGAGACAGTGTGGGCTTGAGACCGATCTAGGCACTATATGTGATTTGGGGCATGTCAGGACAGTGACAGTCTGTTTTATGTCTGTAGCTGATCAGCCATGCGATTGGTCAGCATGCAGCATCGTGTGCGGAGGGCAGCAGAATCAGAGGAGGAGCCCAAACCTGCTCCACCTCCTCTGCCATCTCCCTCTCACCACTCCCACAACTTCATAAACATGAAGAACAAGTTTTTCAATGATCTTAGCCATCTATCTAGTAAGTAATAATTCTATGTCAATACACCACACTTGACTAATCATACTCCAGCAAGCCACCATCGTTGTAAGACATGAGTATTCAGCTGAATGTAGGTTCAGACGTTGTTGATGATGTCAGGACAACACCGAATGCTAATGTCAGTGTGACACAGAATAATGACATTGATATTTTGACACTTTTAAGTTATAGCATCATCTCATGCTAACATCATATTGCCGTCCAACAGTTGTGAAGTATGATACCCAAACGCAACACTTGTTTAATGTGATAATCATAAAGGTATAGTTCACCCAAAAATGAAAATCTGTCACCATCTCTTCGAATTTTTATGTTTGGGTAAACTATCCCTTTAACATCCACACAATTTTAAATGCACAGAGTCATTAGACATTGATATTTTGTTGGTTTAGTCATGGTATAAAGTAACCAAAATTTAACAGCTCTCCAATGTTGCTTTTCACATCAACCCTGATTTTCATCTTTAACCGAAATTAACATCTGTCCAGTGCCTGTCTGCTGCCAGTTGGAATCATTCATATTTCATCACATTATCATTACAAAACACACATTCCCATTAAACTCTGTATGTGTGTGTGTGTGTGTGTGTGTGTGTGTGTGATCAATTAATTCCTCCATTTTTATTCAATTTCCATGTACATCTTTCATGTTGTATCTGTTCCATCAACAGACCCCAAGATCAGAAGTAAGTTCCAATTTTCCAAAGTCTTTTTCTGTCAGCCCTTCATCCACCTATACATCTACTTATTCATTTAGCAGAAAATGTGTAATTGGTTGAAATTCTGTCTTTTTTACTAACAGAAATTAAATTATCATTGTTGTTTTCTCTCTCTAACTTAATTTCTTCCTCCACTGCACAGTGCCCATGTGGGCCATTGGTGCTATAGTTGTGGTCATGCTTGCCCTGGTTTGCTGCTTTGCTTTCTGTATCTATAAAAAGTGTTTGGGAGGGAAGAAAAAGGCTAAAAAAGTCAGAGAGAGGAAGGGAGGACGAAGAAGGATGAAAAAGGAAGGAGAGGAAGAAACAGGCGAGGTAGGAGAGTCTGAAAGTTTAAAGCATAGTGTTCAAAGAGAATAAAGCTCTTTCAGACCTCGATCTGTCAATTATTAATTTTAATCTAAGTATTAAAAAGAAAAGTGGTAATGTTTGGCTTAAAGTTTTGCTTTAGTATTTTAAATTTATACTGCCCATACTTAGGAACAACCTAAAGAAGGAGATGGCGAGGGAGAGAAAGAATATTATGGCAAGTTGGAGTACAGTCTGGACTATAGCTTCACTGACAATCAGGTTGGTTGAGAGTAGATGTTCTTTATATTCATTTTGATTGTGAGTTGATATGATTCATTTTTTACAAAAATCAAGAAGTGCTATTCTAAAAAATGTGTGACTAGCTGTTGATTTTGAAAACCTGACCCACAACCTTTTCTTCAACAACCTTCAGCTCATTGTTGGTGTATTGCAAGCCCAAGACCTTCCTGCCATGGATATTGGTGGAACATCTGACCCCTATGTCAAAGTTTATATGCTACCAGACAAGAAGAAAAAGTTTGAAACCAAGGTCCAGCGCAAGAATCTGTGTCCTGTTTTCAACGAGACATTCATATTTAAGGTATTGCAGTTACGTTTTTATAAACATGCATTTTTTGGGATTAGCCTAAAGAAAATTTGTCATATACTTAATTGCTTAATTTCACAGTAGAATAAGTGCATCATACCTTTTTTTTTTGTTCAAAAAGGCATTCATGCATCCTGATTTTTTTTTATTTCTGTTTCTAGATCCCCTTTAATGATCTAGCAGGACAGACTCTGGTCCTGCAGGTGTTTGACTTTGACCGCTTTGGTAAACATGATGTAATTGGAGAGATCAAAATCCCCATGAACAGCATTGACCTGGGCCAGCCCATACATGAATGGAAAGACCTGGTCGGAGGAGAGAAAGAGGAAGTAAGGTTTTCCATCAGGCTGTTTTAATTATTTTTTTTTTTTTCTGTCAGCTGCCATTGTCTGTTTTTTGATGCTTTTAAACTAAACACTCTCCTCTTCCTCCCCAACAGCAAGAAAAGTTAGGAGACATCTGTATCTCCCTGCGCTATGTGCCCACGTCTGGTAAACTGACCGTCTGTATCATGGAGGCCAAGAACCTGAAGAAGATGGACGTAGGTGGTTTATCAGGTTAGTGTGGTAGCGTTATTTTATTAAAGTTACATTTCCTTTCTGTTGTACTTGATATTAAATTGAAATGATTTTAATATAATAAGATTTTTATGTGGAAATGTGGTGCTAAGCTGCATTTCTTGTCTTTATCCATATAACAATGCCTCTTTCTTACCTTTCTCTTTAATTTGCTGTTTTAGATCCTTTTGTGAAAGTGGTTTTGCAACACAATGGAAAGCGTATCAAGAAGAAGAAGACAACAGTTAAGCAGAACACACTGAACCCCTACTTCAATGAAAGCTTCAGCTTTGAAATCCCTTTCGCTCAGATTCAGGTAAACATGTTTGAAACACAATCCTTTGACTACTTGCATATCTAATACATTTACAGATTTGTATTTTTGGTCCTTTAATGCATCAAAATGTGACCTTTTCACTGTATAGTATGTTTAAAGAGCTAATGTTACTACACTGTAAAAAAAAAAATATATATATATATATATACATATATATATATATATATATATATATATATATATAAATATATATATGTACTGTATATGCAGTACAGGTCAAAAGTTTGGAAACATTACTATTTTTAATGTTTTTGAAAGAAGTTTCTTCTGCTCATCAAGCCTGCATTTATTTGATCAAAAATACAGAAAAAAAATGTAATATTGTGATATATTATTACAATTTAAAATAATTGTTTTTAATTATAATTTTATTATACTTTAAATTATCATTTATTTCTGTCATGCAAAGCTGAATTTTTAGGATCATTATCACATGATCCTTTAGAAATCATTCTAATATGATGATTCATTATCAAAGTTGGAAACAGTTCTGCTGCTTGATATTTTTTCAGAACATGTGATACTTTTTTAGGATACTTTGATGAATAAAAAGTAAAAAAAAAGAAGCTATATTTTTAAAATATAAACATTTTGTAATAACAATATACACTACTGGTCAGTAATTTGGGGTCAGTAATTTTTTTTTCTTTCTTTTTTTAAATAAAATCCATACTTTTATTCAGCAATGATGTGTTAAATTGATAAAAAGTGATAGTAAAGAAAATATATTATTAGAATATATATTATTAGATTTTTTTTTATTATTTTGAATAAATGCAGTTCTTTTTAACCTTTTATTCATCAAATATATTAGACAGCAGAACTGTTTCCAACACTCATAATAAATCAGAATATTAGAATGATTTCTAAATGATCATGTGATAGACTGGATGTTACATGTGACACTGAAGGCTGGAGTAATGATGCTGAAAATTCAGCTTTGCATCACAGGAATAAATTATTTTTTAAAAGTATATTCAAATAGAAAACTATTATCTTAAGTTGTAATAATATTTCACAATATTACTGTTTTTTTTCTGTATTTTTGATCAAATAAATTCAGGCTTGATGAGCAGAAGAAACTTCTTTCAAATTCATTAAAAATAGTAATGTTTCCAAACTTTTGACCTGTATATATATATATATATCAAAGTTAGTTATATTTTAGTCTTTCTACTTCAGAATTTTACATTTAATTCCGTGTTACTTTCTGTTTCTTATTTGTGAATTTTACTAGCAAAATCTTAAATTTTGTCTGTTTCTGATATCAAAGTAAATCCAATATTTTTGCAGTGTACTAAAATAATCTGTGTATACAATGGAAAGGTTTGATGAGAAAGAAGAAAGTGGATTAAATATTGACCTATTTTTCTCTGTTCCTCTGCCTTCTTGTAGAAGATCCAGGTGTTGATCACGGTCTATGACTATGATAAACTGGGAAGCAATGATCCAATTGGGAAGTGCTGGATTGGGTTTGGTGCTAGTGGGGTGGGTCTGCGCCACTGGTCAGACATGCTGGCCAATCCCAGACGACCTGTGGCTCAGTGGCACACCCTTCAGCCTGAAGAGGAAGTAGATGCTGCCCTTAAAGCACCTATACGCTAAATATCTTATCCGCCCCTCAACTAACAGTTTTCACTCATCTGGCAAAACATAATTTAAATTTGATCCGTCCTTTCACTGAGGAGTTTCTGTCTGTTACATTATTGATCATCATCCTGTACAGTTCTTTAGTGTGAAACAAAGGAGGAGTAACTTTTATAAATTTTATTATGTATATTATGTTTATCTGAATTGCCCCCCACCCCCTTTTAAATGTGTTTGTATGATTTGGATAATTAGTGTGTGTGTTTTGTTTGAAAGTGTTATATGTATGTATCTGTCTATAACTCTATAAGAACTGTTCTGATTTGTCTCATCTTTTTTTCTGTGAACCAAGATGACTATAAACACAACAGCTGGATACATAATCACAGATTTTAAGATGTCTGTATTTCATATAGGATACAAATGTGACCCTGGACCATTAAACCAGTCTCAAGTAGCACAGGTATATTTGTAGCAATAGCCAAAAATAAATTGTATGGGACAAATGTATTGATTTTTCTTTTATGCCAAAAATAATTAGGATATTAAGTAAAGATCATGTTCCATGAAGATATTTTGTAAATTTCCTACCGTAAATATATCAAAACTTAATTTTTGATTAGAATATACATTGCTTAGAACTTCATTTGAACAACTTTAAAGGCGTTTTCTCAATAGTTTGAATTATTATTATTATTTTTATTTTTTTTTTTTGCTCCCTCAGATTCCAGATTTTTCAAATAATTGTTTCTCCGCCAAATATTGTTCTATCCTAAAACAAACCATACATCAATGGAAAGCTTATTTATTCAGCTTTCAGATGATGTAGCTATAGGTCAATTTAAAAAAAAATGACCCTTGTGACTGGTTTTGTGGTCCAGGGTCACAAATAGACATACAATAGTTGTAAAATTGTTGGGGGTAAAACCTAGTCATTATTTGACGATAATAGCCTATTTCATCATAATAGAAAGGGATTTATTAACATGGCAGCCATTATTGTATGCAAGCATATCTACCAAAAGCAATTGTCTGGTTGGGTTCAGTAGTTTAGAGCTGTCCAGATGTAGGTGGAATCCTGGATTAATCTTGTGGCGTTTTTGGCGGCTGTTTAAGTGCAGTGCTAGACTAAACTATACACATGAGCAGGGCATTAGTGCCAGTGAAGGGCGGGAGTGCACAGAAGATGAAGGAGACCAGAAAGGTCAGACAAAGTCATACAGAGTGAAGGAGAGAGTTTGGGGAAGGTTGGACAGATAGAGAGACAGTATTTTAAATAAAAAGTAAGTTAACTGGTTAAATATGATTTGATTAAAAACTACAGAACAGATAAACACATGCCGAGATGCAAGTCGGTGCATTGCAAAGCTAGCAAAAATGATAGCAAATGACCATGACTGCATCCGACGTTTAAGATATTAACATATAGAATAAGTTTTGGTTTTAGATTAATACTCTCATGTAAAATATTCTTAACAGTGTTTATCTATATTAGCATGACATCTAGCGAATTTTATACTGTCACGCTACAACACTGCCGCTTTGAGAGCTAGTGTAATGATTTTCAAATCAGTTCCTCGAAGGCTCATACTTACCAGCAGGAGGCGTAGTGTTAACATGAAGATTTGCTAGTCTACTAATATATTATGAACAAACATGCGCTGACGGCCACCAGATGGTGGTTGCAGATCAACAATAGAACTAATGTCAGTCATTCTAAATACATTCCCTGGCTTGAATGGGTGCAAAAGTCCTAATATAATGAAGCAGACTTTAGATTGTGAAAAGGAGCATCCTTCAGATGAGGCACTTGGCTTCATGACATTCTGTTTTCATGAATTCCCCACCTCAATTACCAATTTGACTGCTTTTTTCTCTCTCTTTTTGTTTTTTTTTTCTCAGTGGAAGCACATTCTGATGGGTGATCATTCCTTGACTTGTATGGGTCCAAAAGTCATAACGATGCAGACTGTAAAAAGAAGCAAACTTTTGATGATTCAGATGTTATTCAGATGAGCCATTAAACTTTCCTCCTGATATTCTGTTGTCATTAATTCCACACCTTAATCATGAATTTGACCTCATTGTTTAAGGTTTTAGTGCTTCCTGATGGCCTTATTGAGCTTGTCAGGATGTGCTACCTCTCTATTAGAGCAGCTTTATTAAGGCATATATATATATATATATATATATATATATATATATATATATATATATATATATATATATATATATATATATAGGCTATATATAATGTACCTGTTTTCTATTAAGTGTGCTTAACAAATATGTACTAACTTTTAAATCATTTGATAAAATGTACTGTTCATATGTGTACATTACTTAAATTTTAAATACCTGCATGTATGTATATCTGTAATTAATTTCTGTAGGATACTTGCACCTATAATTTCACTGCTGACACTGCCTCTTTCCCTTAACCCACCCTAACCACAAAACCTGTCACTAAACTTAAAGGTGATGATAGACGAGGCAATTTTTTGAGCAATGATGTTACCTGTTACACAGGGCCCATGACCGATCTAAAGTATCCAGATAGAAATTTGTTACCCATTCTCAATGGGAAAGTGCCCAAGCATCATTGCTCAAAAGAGGCCCAATGTATCAATACCTTAATAACCTTTACCTTAACCCACCTCAGTATAGCAGTGAAAGTGTTTTGCAAGAGTACATTTTACTTTACTAAAAACCTAATATGAAGTGTGACCAATTTAATTACATTTAGAAAATATATATTTTTTATATAAATGCAGACAACTGGATGAAATAATGTGAAAAATTTTATGTTAAATCATAGCCTAGCCTTCTTTTAAGACATAGTGTAGTGTCAATGTGGGCCTGTCGATTGCCTTCAGCAAGCCTTAACAATTGCAGTACACACCTTTTGACAATTACACTTGTAATTTTATCATAAATATTTGCTGGGAGCTACAGCATAATGGCATTTTGTATAAGAGAGGTAAACACTCATTGCAAAATCCTTCCTCATACAACCTGTTCTTTACTATTACGTCACTCCACCACAACAGGCTTCAGGTCTGATGTACATAACAGTTCCAACTTTTGGGTTCCTTGATAACATCCCTTTATACTTCAGCAAACCTAATGAAAACTGACCAAAAGACATGTAGGAAAGTACATTTAAGGAAATGACTTGTGCTATTAATGGCGAGGCATGTGAGCTTTTTGTGCAGCATCATGAAAACAGGATTCTCAGGCCACGTTTTAAACACTGTGAATGAAAACGGACATCTTTAAATGATGACACTTCTGTCTGACACACAACTTATTTTCATTTCCTCAGCACACATTCCTCTTCCCTTTAGGAAGGAAATTAGTTTCTGATGCATTAGCAGTCTGCTTAGCAAAGAATGAATTATGATTCAGATGCATTTTTTCATTTTTACATTTATTAATTTAGCAGACACTTTTTTCCAAAGTGCCTTACAAATGAAAATAATACAGTAGTGATTCATCCAAGCACATCAGATCTGAGAGGAGTTTTGAATACATTCAGAAATATTCTTTTGCAGAGGCTGTGAAATTGTCAGAAGAGTCAAAAGTAAAAGCATCCATGGTGTATTTTCATTATTTTCCCAATTTCTTATTTCCAGCGACCTCCAACCTTTCCTTTACCATGGCCTTTTTTGCTGTGATAAAGAGAGAGGTGAGACATAAGCATAACTGAGACAGATTCCTATGTTGTTGTTTTTTAATATTTTTTCACTGAAGAACAATGGTTAAGAAATAAGTGTTGGTTCGTCCAAAATTAAAAATTCTGTCATCCAAAACCTACATGATTTCTTTCTTCTGTGAAACACAAAAGATGATATGTTGGTGACAAAACGGTTTCCGTTCCTATTGACATGCACAAATACAATGGAAGTCAACAGTAACCAAAACTGTTTGGTTATCAATATTCTTCAAAATATCTTCTTTTGTGTTCGACAGAAAAAAATAAAAAAAATAAATAAATGCATACAGGCTTACTAGACAAAATAAGGGTTAGTTACAGATGAGATTAATTTTTGGGTGGACTATCCCTTTGCCTAGCTTTTTGCACTGATTTGCAGTCTGGTGGAGTCGACACTAGTTGCCAAAAGTCAGAGCCAGTCGACAGAATTTGAGCAGTCAGTGTTTTAGCAGTCTACGATTATTTAGCCTCACACTATGATTTTATCCAGTCTGAGAATGTCCAACATATGGGCTCATTTCAAACATATTGTTTTCATTTGACTTCTTGCAATGAGGCGCATGTTTCTGACTGAGTTGTGTTTGGACTTGAATGTCTGAATGCGTGTGTGTGTGTTCCTCAGTCATTTAGTGTATGATTCCCAGTTATTCTTGATAACCATTTAAAAAATTTAGTGTATGATTCCCAGTTATTCTTGATAACCATTTAAAAAGATGGCAAGCGAATGAGGAAGCAACTTTCAGATAAATACATTCTTTCCACTCTATCTGTTTTCCTCTAATTCAACCAAGCACAGATTAGTATTTGCCAAAACAAACACAGACAGATTTAATACTGTATAATCCTTCATTAGTTGCCAACCCTTAGTTCTCGCTAACTTCAATTCTCCCTCAGTGAATCAAATCACCACACCTCATACTTCTGTCTCTTCATCTGATCCAAGAGGTCAAACTTCTCTGACTCCAGCTGGTAAATCCAGTTCCACATCTCCTGAGCTCGTTGCCTGTTTTGTGAGAGTAAGGAACAGATATGATGCAAAACTGTCAGGTTTGAATAGACATCTATAGTGGAGCATGGGGAGAAAAAAATGGAGTCTAAAATGGAACACACACTTTTCAATGTAAAATTAAACATCCTGTGCACATCCTGAATAACAGTAAACATATGACTGTATTTGGATGTGTGTGTGGGTGGTTACCTTAACACATCTTCTCGCAGATTTTCGATGCCAAGAGGAGAGCGCCTTTCTGAAAGAGTCTTTCTCTTGATCTCTCTTCCAGTAAGACGTTTCCCCCGTTTCTGCTCTGCCTACAACACAAAAATGCATATGTACTGTACAAGCATTATTAATGCATGACATATGGTCAGAAACATTAACACAACAGTAACTTGCCTTGGCTAAGAAGCCACCAAAGTTTGCCCCCATGTTGGACAAAACCTTCTTCTTCTTGGCCTCATCTTCTGCTCTCTTCTTAGCCTCCTCATCCTCTTTCCTCTGACGCTCTTCCTGATGTGAGAGTGTAGATAATACATTTTCACATCGATTTTATCTTGCAAGTGTCCTGTATTCAGTTCCACATACGACTTAAGAGAGCATCTGAGTATTTCATTTACTAAGTTTTACGTTTTATTTCTGATTTACCGCAATCCTCGTCTGTCTGTCTCTTTCTTTCTCTGCTCTAACACGCTGCTGCTCTGCTCTTTCTGACCGCCGCCGCTCCTGAGAACCGAATGGCCGTTAATTAGGGCAAAGCAAAGAGAACAATGATTACAGAACGTTTCTTTTTTTTTTTTGGAAAAACTGTGATGATCAATATCAGGAATTACAATTCTCTCCTTGAGACCGATCAGTTCTTCCTCCTCTTTCTTCCTCTGCTCAAAGTGGACATCAATTAAAGTCTGCAACTCCAGAAGGTCCTTCTCCATCCTTTTTCTGTGAATATCCTGAGAGAGGAAATTATATAGATTTGAATAAGGTCTAAACAGCCTAAAACATACAATGGTATGTTTTCATGTCTTCACTGAACACACCATATAAACATTTACCCTGCATGATGGAAAAAAGTAAACCCACCATATTCTCAGTTTGCAGTTAATTTTAAACAGATGAACTGAACTGAACTGAACTGAACTGGTTAGAAATACTGCAGTGAATTGTTACTTACATCGAAAAAAACCCGCTCACCCTCTGGAATCTTTGGAGGGGCAAGTTGTGGAACCATGGGTCTGTGTGAGAAAGGGGAATTACTGTAGCACGAGATTGAAGGGAATGAGTGCAAGAAGACATTAGGAAAATGCAGAGCATGCTTGTGAAGAATCTGAACACTTGCTTGGGCCGGGGTCTTTCCTCCTCTGCAAAAGGGTGCAACCAACAGGGAAAAAAGAAACAAGAAAGATCTTTTCAAAGGTAGTCATAAAGTCCTTCCTATTCACACAACTGTACAATAATCCACTAGTCTTGCTGACTTTTGCGGGGCATCATACTGAATTACACTGGTTGTATGAAATGTTTTTCTGCCTCCTTGTGACATTTTCCCAAAAATATCTGGAAATTCTTTTAAATAAAGCTGGCCCCTCTGATGCAACACAAGACTAAAGGACACAGCTGTCACATGGTTCCTTTAAGAACTCTTTGGTGATTTATTACAGTTAGTATAGCATTTTGTGTTTTTTGTGAAAAAACATGTCAGTCTGGCGAGTAACACAAAAGAGATGCAAAAGTTGAATTTTATCAGATATTTAGAGCCTCATCTCAATAATCTATAAAATAAGAGTTAAAGTTAATATTTTAAAGTAAATATTTGTAACTAAAATCCCTCACCTTCTTCCTGAGTATCCTCTGATGAAAAAGAAATACACAAACATATTACAGAGAACACGTGGAAATAGCATGGTGATAAAATTAGTAGATAAGCAGACATTTGACAAATAATGACAATGTGTGAGAAAAATACTGTTGCAAATCTCCAGTCCAATTTCCTATTGTGTGACTGGACATGCAACCTACTTTCACTCTCATTTCATTAGAAAACAAAATGTACTGTACTCCACACTGTGCAGCCAAATGTTTACAAAAACACAATTTCCTGTTGTGTGATTTGACTTTCATTTTATTTTAAATCAAAATGTACTATGTGATTTATTAAATATAACAGCCTTTACATGTACTGTACTCCACACTGTGCAGCCAAATGTTTACAAAAACACAACAATTTTATATTTTGTTTTTACCTGTTGCTGTTCTGTAATATAGAGTCAACAAATAAACATGAAAACAAATCAAACATATCAATATCTTTAACAGATACAGAGAATCTTGCAATTCAGTATTCAGTAATCCTTATCTGTCCTTATTTGCCTTTCTCCTGCTCCGTTTCTGTCCATCTTTTAAACATGATAAAGATGTATGTGTTTTGATCAAATGTGGATTTTGACTTTTTGGACATCAATATACTAATTTACTATGTTTTTACTACCATACGATTATTTAAACCAAATCAAATGGTATTATCAGTTTTATTAACATTATTACATTACACAAAAATATTGTGGAAAGTTTATTACATTTTGCCAATTGTTGCAGTGCAGCTGCTTATTTCAGCAATCCACTTCTCTTTTATTTCTATTTCTTTCTATTATGTATTATAAGTCCTCAAGTATACTTTGTCTGTCATGAACATCAAGAAAGATATGTTTGTCACAGTCTTCAGCTGGTCTGCCCAGGATGGCCACCAGATGACACTGTGTTTTTCTGTGAGCACATGGCTTGTGTTGTGTTTGTTTGGTGCCATGTGCCCTCTCCTGTCTATTGTCTGATCCCGCCCATCTTGTTACAGTATGTCATTATTGTTTTAGTTGCTCCACCTGTGTCTCCCTCGTTAGCCTCCTCGTGTGGTTCCCTATTTATTCTCCTTGTGTCTGCAGTCCTGTGCTGGGGGGAGACAGCTGATATGTGACTGGAGTGTGCATGGTAGGAAGTGGAGTAGAATCCGGTAGCGATCCGGAAATGGAGGATGAAAATTTTGGCGCGGAAGGTGGAGATAGTGAATGGAGTACAGTAGGAAATCGGAAAAGGAAGAAAAATAGAAGAAATGAATCGGAAACTGAAAGTGAGAATGGATTACACGTGATAAGGGGAAGGAAAGAAGAGTTTAAGGTATTGTTGAAATTAGATGCTGGATCTTTCAGTGTCATTAATCCACTGAAATTATCTAAAGTGATTAAGGAAAAAATAGGACTGGTTGAAAGTGTGTGAAGAAGTTGAGGGATGGTAGATTGATTGATTATATATTGTAAGGACAGTAGACAACAGAAAAAGGCTCTAGAAATTAAAACGATCATGGGACAGGGTGTGAATTGTTCAGTTCAAGAAGAAAAGAAATGGGTTAAAGGAGTAATTACAGGGATCCCTACTGATGTAACAGAGGAAAAGATTAAGAAAGGTCTTACGGGAGGCGCAGTAATTGGCGTGAAAAGACTTAAATGTAATAGAAACAATGAAAGGGGAGATAGTCTATCAGTGATGATTCAGTTTGATGAGGATAAGCTGCCAAGTAAAGTCTTTTTAGGATTTATGAGTTTCTCTCGGTTAGGCTTTACGTACCCCCTCCACTAAGATGCTACAAATGCCAAAAGTTTGGACATGTAGCGGCTGTATGCAGAGGTAAACAAAGGTGTGCGAGATGCGGTGGAGAGCATGAATATGGCAAATGCGAGCAAGGAGTTGATCCCAAGTGTTGTAATTGCGGAGGGGAGCATAGTGCGGGGTATGGAGGATGTGAGGTGAGGAAAAATGCAGCTCAAGTGCAAAATGTAAGAATAAAGGAAGGATTGTCATATTCGGAGGCGGTGAAGAAAGTAGGAAATACTTTGGAATCAGGGGATAAAGGTAAAGGAATTCCTCAACAAAAGATGGAAACGGCTCAGGGAAAAAACTAAAGAGAACTTTGGGATTAAGAATAATGTGGCATTTGTAACCTTTATAGCTGAAGTGGTGAATTGTTCTGCGCAAACAGAAAGCCGGACTGAAAGAATCAGAATAATAATAAAAGCAGCTGGAAAATATCTAGAGATTGAGGGGATTTCTGTGGAAATGATTAGTGAAAAATTAAAGATGCAGTTAACAAATACGCAAGCAGGATGTGGTGGTTCATAATGGTGCTTTTAATATTCCAGTGGAATGCGAGAAGCTTAATTGCTAATGGACAAGAGTTTAAAAAATTCATCTCTGATCTGGATAAAAGACCAGATATTATATGTATACAGGAGACATGGTTTTAAACCTCAGTTAAATTTTGTTTTGCAAGGGTATCAATTAATTAGGAAAGATAGGAAAAACTGTAATGGAGGTGGGGTAGCAATATTTATAAAACAAGGGGTGGGATACAGGAATGTACAAGTGAGTGAGGATCAAGAGGCGTTGATGATGGAAGTATGGGAAGGGAATCAAAGTATAAAAATAATTAATTTTTATAATCCATGTGAAAAGCTATGTAAGAATGCAATGGAAAAAATAAGAGGTAATACTAGTCAGAAGGTAGTATGGTGTGGTGATTTTAACGCACATAATACATTATGGGGGAGTGTTAAAACAGATTATAATGGGTTAATAGTGGAAGAAATGCTAGATTGGGGACGGTTAGTATGTATTAATAATGGAAATATAACAAGAATAGATGTGAGTAATGGGCGTAATTCAGCATTAGATATTACTCTAGTTTCAGAAGATCTAGCTAGAAAATGTGAATGGAGTGTAAGCAAGCAAAGTTCAATGGGAAGTGATCACTATCCAATATGGTGTCAAATTGGTGTGGATATTGTACAAACTGTGGTGGAGAGAATGCCAAGATGGAAATTTAAGGGAGCTAATTGGGAGCTTTTTAAAGAACTGTGTAATAACAATATGAACGAAATGGGAGAAACTGAAGAAATAGAAGAGTTAAGTATGAAAGTAATTAAAGTGTTAAGAAATACGGCAGAGGAAGTAATAGGAAAAACGAAAACTATAAGTAGAAGAAAAGCCAGTCCCGTGGTGGAATGAAAAAATGTAGTAAGGCAGTGAGGGAAAGAAATAAAGCAATGAAGAAAGCCAGAAAATCTGTATTGTTTTTACTGATTACATTATTTTTAAGAGAGCTCAGGCTATGGTTAGGAGAGAAATAAGAATAGCAAAAAGGAATGTTCTGGAGAGAATATTGCAATAGAATAGGGGAAGACATTGAAATAAATGATGTTTGGAACATGATTAGGAAGATGGGAGGGATTCAGAGAAATATTAATATTCCAGTTTTAGTAGGACATGGGAAAATAGCGATAAAAGATAGTGATAAAGCAGAGATGTTAGTGGAAGCATTTGTAAAGGTGCATAGTAATGAAAAATGCCCCCATTTAAAATTGTTATGATATTTTGATTGTTTATTTCAGTGGAGAAATTGGTTAATTGTTTTATTAGGTCTTTTTATAGAGTTCATAGCCTGATTTATCTCTTAGCTAATCACTATTAGCATGTAGCTATTCACTGCTAGCATGACTAGCATGCTGGAATTCCAGTTTGCTAGCATGAGTCAAAAGAGCCAACCGCCATGTCTTTACGATGTTCTGATTCAGAGATATAGGTCTTGCAAAACGGTTGCTAGGGGGGTACTCTGTTTGGTTGCTAGGGAGTGGCCTAACAGCCCCCAATGACGATACTCCAAAGGATGCTTGACAGTTTAAGCCAAACCCCATGTCTGTACATTGTTCTGATGCAGAGATATAGGTCTTGCTAAATGGTTGCTAGGGTACTCTGTTTTGGTTGCTAGGGAGTTGCCTTGCAGCTCCCAGTGATGATACTCCAAAGGATGCTTGACAATATAAGCCAACCCCCATGTCTCTACGATGTTTTGATGCAGAGAGATAGGTCTTGCAAAAACGGTTGCTAGGGTACTCTGTTTGGTTGCTAGGGAGTGGGTTGGCAGCTGGGAATGATGGCTGCTTTCCAATATGAATGATATAAACCAACCCCCATGCCTTTATGATATTCAGATTTGAAGATATCCCTCTATGCATTGGGTTGCTAGGGTGGTCTAAATGGTTGCTAGGGCGTGGCTATGAAGTCTTGAAGGTGATTCGTGATTGGTCGTTTGCTGCCCTGAGTCAAACGAGCCCACCCTCATGTTTCTATGACACTTTTATCCAAAGATATTAATTTGATCTTTTTCAATGAAAGTCTATGGAGCTTGTTACTAAGGGGCCCTAAATGGTTGCTAGGGCGTGGCTTGATAGATTCACAATTATCCTGAGAGTCTGATTGGTTGGCTGAGTAAAATGAGCCCACCCACATGTCTCTATGACATTGTGATCCAGAGTTATGTTCAATGCAAAACTCCTATGTAAAGTACCATAGTAGGAAAAACACACTGTTTCATGGGTGATCTCTCACCATAGTATGTCTATGGGGCAATTTTGGGGGGCTCTTGCGCCCCAGGGGTACAACTTATACCCCACTGCGGGGTATGTTCTCGCACAGCCTGATAGCCTCTCCAAATGTGGTGATTCACATGTTTCTGCGAAATTTTGTCTAGGAGCTATGATCCGTCAAAGTTGGCCGCAATGCATTGTCTATGCGATTTTTCGGGCGATATTTCGCCCGGTGTACGAACATCGTACACCCGATCGCTTATAAAAGTCATAGCACACCATTCCCGAATAGGGCGCACGATTTGACACCTCTTTTGTGGGTCTGTGACAAAAACTGCGGGACTAGTTACGCGCCGAAATTTGTACGGATCTAGAAGAAGAAGAAGAAGAAGAAGAAGAAGAAGAAGAAGAATAAGTATGTGAGATAATACAAGTGATGCTTTGCCTTCGGCAAGCACCACTAATAAGTATGTGAGATAATACAAGTGATGCTTTGCCTTCGGCAAGCACCACTAATAAGTATGTGAGATAATACAAGTGATGCTTTGCCTTCGGCAAGCACCACTAATAAGAATAATAAGTATGTGAGATAGTAATAGTGATGCTTTGCCTTCGGCAAGCACCACTAATTACAGATAATATGAAGAAGTATAGGGAACAGAAAGTGAAAGAGAATGAGCATATATATGAAAAAAAGAAGATTCCGTCAGGAAGTAGGTTAGACTCAACATTTACTTTATATGAGTTTAAAGAGAGCACTTGTAGGGGGTTAAACATACTTCCCCAGGAAAGGATTGAAATCTGTTATGAGATGATTAAGCAATTGTCAGATGGATCATTGAATATAATTTTAAGACTTTTTAATAAAATTTGGGATTCAGGGAATATTCCTGTGAGTTGGAAACATGGAGTAATAGTGCCAATCGCTAAACCTGGGAAAAGACCATTCCCAGCCAGTTAGTTATAGACCAATTGCACTTGACATCCAATTTATGCAAACTTATGGAACGGATGGTTATGAATAGGTTGACGTATGAAATGGAGAGTAAAGGTATGCTGTCAGCATGTCAAAGCGGATTTAGAAAAGGGCGAAAATACGATGGATTCAATTCTGAGTTTGGAGGCGGAAATTCGAAAAGCTCAAGTTAATAAAGAAATGTTGGTGGGAGTCTTTTTCGATGTTGAAAAGGCTTATGATATGTTGTGGAAAGAAGGGCTGTTAATGAAATTGGAAAGTTTGGGAATTGAGGGAAAAATGTATAACTGGATTTCAAGTTTTTTGTTTGGAAGAACGATTCAAGTTAGAGTAGGGTCTGCATATTCTAGGATTCTCTCAATTGAGAATGGAACTCCCCAGGGAAGTGTGAGCAGCCCTATTCTTTTCAACTTAATGATTAATGATATATTTAGAAATATTGAGACGGGAATAGGAAGATCATTGTATGCAGACGACGGGGCATTGTGGAAAAGGGGGGCGTAATAGGCTGTTTGTAGAGAATAAAATGCAAAAAAAAGGCAGTGAAGGAGGTGGAGAAATGGTCAAATAGGTTGGGGTTTCCGATTTTCTGTGGTAAAAACACAAGTAATTTGTTTTTCAAATAAGAAAAATAATCCTATGTTAAATATTAAAATGTATGGTAATCAGCTGGAACAAGTCAATGTAGTGAGATTTCTGGGTATGTGGATGGATTATAAATTAAACTTTGGAGTTCATATTCAGAAATTGATAGAAAAGTGTAAAAAAGGAATAAATGTCTTAAGATGCTTGTCAGGTGCGGATTGGGGAGCAAGTTGCCAGTCACTGAAAATAATTTATTATGCAGTGATCAGGTCAAATATAGACTATGGAAGTATGGTATACAGTTCTGCGAATAAAAACTTTACTTAAAAAAAAATACAAGTAATACAAAATCAGGCATTGCGAATTTGTTGTGGAGCATTTAGATCTTCTCCGGTAGTATCATTACAAGTTGAATTAGGAGAATTATCATTGGAACAACGCAGACTTCAATTGAGGATGAGATACTGGTCTGGTGTATGTGGACATCTGGAAAGTCATCCAGTAAAAATACTTTTGAAGGAATGTTGGGAGTATGTATACAAAGAAATAGAAAGCTTTGGTTGGGTAGTAGGGAAGGAGGCAAATAGCTTGGGATTGAAAGAATATTTAATAGCCCCTTCTGTTCCAATACCAGCAATTCCCCCTTGGATGTATCCTATGCCATTAATTGACTTACAAATACATAAAGAAATAAATAATCAAATAAGCATACCAACTAAGTTAGTAGTTGAACAGTATGTAAATCGAGAATATTATTCAGTATTACAGGTATTTACAGATGGGTCAAAGGAACCAGAGTCTTGTAGAACAGCAGCAGCAGTATTCATTCCTACATTTAATATAAAAAATTGCAAAAAGATTATCGGATCATGTGTCAGTATTTACTACTGAATTACTAGCTATCATATTAGCAATACAGTGGATTGAAGAAGTTCAACCATCAAGAATTGTGATATGTACGGATTCAATGGCTGCTCTCACCAGTCTTATGAGTGGAAAATCGGAATCTCGACAAGATTTAATATTTGAAGTTTTGCAAGGTTTATTTAGAGCAAGGCAGTTAGGGGTATTGGTATTCTTCCTCTGGGTGCCAGCACATGTGGGTGTGGATGGTAATGAGGAGGTAGATAAGTTGGCAAAGAAAGCATTAAAGCATCCACAAATAGAAATTAATGTATCATTAAGTAAATCAGAAATCAAGAGGTTAATAGCAATTGAAATTAGTAAAAAATGGCAAAAGATATGGAATAATGACTCTAAAGGAAGACATCTTTATCAAATTCAGGAACGGGTTGGAAATGAGAGGAAAAGATATGGAAATAGGAAAAAAAGATGTCATTATTACAAGGTTAAGAATTGGTCACACTGCATTAAATTATAGTCTTTATAAAATAGGGAAGCATGATACAGGAAACTGTGACAATTGCGGGGAGTTAGAAACAGTGCAGCATATTCTTTTAGAATGTGCTTCATATGAAAGGGAGAGACAACAGTTAAGTCAAGAGTTAGGAAGGATGGGAGTTGATACAATTTCAATAAAAGTATTACTAGGAAATGGGACAAGACAATCAAGAATTCATGAAATTATTATTTAAATATCTAAATAAAACAGGAATAGTAAATAGAATTTAATTTTTTTTTTTTTTTTTTTTTTTTTTTTAATTAAAAAGCCAAGTACACTCCACACTCCAGATCAGTAGGTGGCGGAAATGCACCATTTATGTTGGTCTGCCAAACCGCCATTAAACTCTAGAAGAAGAAGATTTATTCTCCCTGTGTCTGGTTCAATGTTATGTCTTAGAGTATTGTTGGATGGGTTCCTGCCCTGCCCTGCCCTGCCCTGCCCTGTGCTGTGCTGCCCTGCGTGTGAATGTTTTTATTTTTATGTGAATATGTGATATAGAACTATTGCCTATTTTTGTATGTGCCTTTTTGGACCATAATTTTTCAGAACATCACAAACGATGGCTGCAGATTCAGAGATGCAGCTTTCATTTTACAGATCACTTCTAGTTCATTTTGATTCACATTTAGCCAGAAGTAATGCTGTCTAACTGCATTGGTGAGTTGGTTAATATACTTGTTTCCCAGAAATATTTTTTTTGCATAAGGAATTTTTAAACCGTTATGAGCCAGGAGCCAAACCAAACAGTTACAAGCTGAATCACAACATTACAAACTTTGATTTGAAGCAAAAAGATGTAAATTTCAAAACAAAAAGACAAAGGTACAAGGCTGTCCATAACATAATCAAAATAACAATGGATACACACAGAATTATTGATTTAATTAATGAATTATTGCTAATTTTTGATTTATTTGTGCAGTATAATGTAGGTAGAATTATTGATTTTATTTTTTAATTATTGTTGTTCCGCCGCCGCGGCGTCTGCAAAGTGCATTTTGACAGCTTTTGACCGCTGAGTGGCGCTTTAATCACAGGTTTTCAAACAAGCGCATCAAAGCACATTTTTGCAAATAGACGTCAGCTTTGCCTCACCGAAGTGTTATATTTGATTGCAGTAGGGGAAAATGAAAGAAAAAAAATATTTAATATTCACAGATGAAAGTTTAGTCTTTATGAAGATATGTGCGTTTCTTAGAACGAATTCAAGCAGGATAAATGTCAAGCCTATGAGCCTGTGCTTATATTTTCTCTACACCATATTTTAGATTAGACACATTTAAATATTGTGCATTATTATTTATATAATATGAATTATGTGTTATATTATTAAAAAGAAAATGTGGTTTACTTTGCATCGGAGCATTAAAAGTGATAGCCTATTGTGAGCTAGGCTTGTGTGTTTTATAAATTATTTTCTTTATTTTAGTAAAACGTAAGGCACTGTATAATTTCGCTCCCATTATTTAGGCCTAATTAAAACAAGAAACGAATAAATTAAACCTGCACGATTTAACTAAATCATTGCAAATCTAAAGAATGGATGGATTAATAAAACGTCCTCACTTATATGTATAATGTGCACACGATGTAAAAAAAATAAAATAAAAAAAAAAGAGCTTCATTAATTGACAACTTCAGTGATTTTAAATGGAGTCTTCTTTGCTTGCTTTCATATAATTTAAGTAAAGTAAAAATAAATAAATAAAATAAATAAATAAATTGCAGCCCCATTTAAATGCAGGTTTGTATAGGCTAATATTCCGTAAAATATCAGTGCAAGATTTGGTCTGCATGATGCTGAGTGCACGCAGCATTTATTCTTATTTGTCTACATATTTTATCTTCATTACAAATCTTGTTTGGTTTTATTTTGGATAATTGCATGTAAAAAAATTATTTACTTTGTGATGCATATGCAAAATGTGAATTATTATTTATATTCAAGTGTTTGTGCAAAAATTATTAATGCGCATGCATGACAGGGAGGCGCCCTCTCCATCACTTGAATTTTTTCCTGATAATTAAATAACTAAAATTGTGACGTCTCACATACATGAGAAATATATCTACAGAAAGATTGAAATGTCTTTTAAACGAATCATTTCAGAACGAAAGCATTATGTAATGTGTGAAGGTTGTATTTCTGTTTAAAGGCGCGTCCATGTGGAGAGAGTCGGCACTGTGAATTTCATCTTGCAGCCGACAAGAAAACATTTGTTTATTAATAAATAATTAAAATGTCTACTTTTTCATAATTATTAGGCTACTTCTGCATGTGCTTTGTGACGAACTTAATGCATGTTCTTGAGCGTGGAATATATTAAGGCTGGATTATAGTTGTAAATTTAATATAAACTTGTGATTAGTTGAAATAATGACAAAAATGAACGACTAGTAACTAGAAAATCCCTTATGTGGGAAGCAGACCTATTAAATACCATCTAGACATCTCTGTTAAAGTTTTTAAAGAATTTTATACGCGTTTGCATAAATTCTTCCTTCAGAACGGTCTGTAATGGAGAGATGCCTTAACACTGATTTTTCCTCTGAAACACAAAAACGAAAATTGAAATAAAATAAATATTTTATGTTTTGAGAATGACTGGGCTCAAGCCTCCCCCGCGCGTCTGAGACACGCTGCAGAGCAGAGTATGAGCGGAGCGGAGTGATTCTGACTGAAGAGGAGGGGATTTTTTAAAAGTCAGGAGCGTCGTGGTTTTCACTCGCTCCAGCACCGCTCCATCACGAATACAATTCATGCCAACATCCCGTAATATAACTGCATATTTAGCAAGAATTCACATGATAAACATATTTAGCTATATCTTGATATAATCTCTCCGATCAGAAAATGACGGCAATAGTCGAGCGGGATGTTACAGGCTAGTTCTCAAGGAGTTTGTCTTTATTTTACTGATTATTTTAGGGTTAAAGCATGATTTAAACAGATACAGCACATTCACACGTAATCGCTGTCGCAATAATGCATTCAAACAAATGTAATCTTACAGTAGGCTACTTCATCTGTATCTGATTTTGAATGAGCAGAAATCTGTAACAAATGCATCGATCTGTAGATAAAATAACTGACGAAGATGTAAACTGTTATTTTCATCACAAACAAAATTTGCACAGCAGAAAGCAGCAGTTATACCTTTTAATGCTGACAATTTTATTAGTTTGGTGTTTGGTAGGACAAAAAGTTTGCACACAATAGCCTAATCCCCTTTTAAACTCTCCTGTAATTTTATTTATTTATTTATTTTTATTTTATTTTTATAAGCTATTATGAACATAACATTTCAACTTTAGCCACGGAGTGAAGGCGGAGCAGTGTTTCTGGTATCAATGAACGCAGGAGCTTAGTGATTAGAGGGAAATTGTTGCTGCTCCACTCCGCTCACATAGGCCTACTGTACTGCCGAGTGAGAGAGATGTTTTTCCCTATATGAACAAGGCCGTCCGGTGTAGACACGGTTAGACAGTGTCTGCTATATTTTCAAATAATTGATATAAGAAATAAAAATAAATACATAACCTAAACCAGCGGCGTAACGAGATGAAAATATAGACTAGAAAACTGATTTAGGCCTACACTTGGTCTGTCCTCCGTCCATGACACTGACTCACTGCGGAGCAGGCAGTTTTAATCTGAACAGCTCTTAACGCCGAGTGGATGGCATGATGGGCTAGTATTAAAAAATAATTTATTTTTATATTAAAACTTGTTTTGAACAATTTCTTTGTCATTTGAATATTGATTTTCAGTAGGATAGGGAGGAAAAATCGATTTATTTTGTTTTTCGGATTTTTTTGTGAAATCGGAGATCGGAGATTTTTTTAGGCCATATGCCTATCGCCCAGCCCTAATGCAACAGTTTTTTTTTTTTTTTTAAGTTAAGGCAACTTCCTCTGAAATGAAGTTATAATAACTAATTAACTTTATTGCGCTATACAGTAGTCAACATTTGAAGTGATCAAACCTTTCTTTAAAGTTGTCCTAAAACCTGTTCTGCAAGTTTGAAACCCTCATAAGGCACTGTCCATATGAAAGAGCAAGAGATTCACACCTTTATCTCGACCCCCACAAGTTATACAGAACTACCCCAGCCCCCTCCAGCTGAGCTGAACTCGGTCTGTTTTTTGGCTGAGGAACGGTGTGTGTTGTCATGTTACTGGGTTGAAACATGCCTGCACTCACAGCAGCCCTTCTCTTTTTATTCATTATTTTCCCGCAGCCCATATTATTATTTTCACTAGACCAAAATAATAACAAATTATCAATTGATAATTAATCATTATTTTTTGCCAAAATCATTGTTATTTGTGAACGTAGGCGTTTGCGGAAGGCTTTAAGACCAGGCGGAATCCTCCGTAGGCTGCTCCCGCTTCACAGCGCGCGGGACTCGCGCTCACTGACCCAACATTTAGCAAGACAGGAAAACATTCAGTCTGCCTGAAGGAAGACGTATTTCATTGTAAGTTAATGCTGTTAAATAGAGAGTAAAAAAATATATATATATACAACTAGTGTAGGCTATCCTTAAACTTGGAGCTCATTATATTGAAGTACAAATCCAAACACCAGAAGCAACCTACACTCTCAGTGTTCTTTCACTGAAAAGTATGCATTTTATTTATTCACAGGCTATATGGCTGAAATAGTAATATTTTAGTTGAAAACTTTAAGTGCCATTGTTTAAAAAAATGCATCAAATGTTTCATAGACCTTCAGTTGTCATGCTTTAAAATCCCATGCCATTTGTAATTTCACTGTATTTTAACCTCCTAAATTACTACCCCAACTCTATAATGGTAAAATTTATTAAGACCGATGGCATTTTTTATGACATTATTTATTTTTATTTTTAGAATAGGCTAATTGTAACATAAATGGATGAATCAAAACAAATATAACGTTTTAACTGCAGGCAGATATAGGCCTATATTATTGTACATTACAAATATTTGGATCCCTTATTTTTTATTAAAGAATAAATGCTTATTTTCTTCAAGAATAAACATTATAAATAAATAATAAAAGAAAGAACCTCTATTAGCCCTTATTTGTAGGTTGTAGGAGATATGCGAGCGATTCATAGATTAAAAAAAAGAAAAAAAGTGGGTGCTTGGTTTCAGAAAACGAATACAGCTCGTAAAAAATGCTATGATGAAAAAGTCATGCTAACTTATTAATTCATAGAAATAATTTAATTAAATTTTTTTTTCGAGATTCAACTTGAATTTCAATACTATTAAACTGACTTTAAAATATCAAGGAGTTTATAAATTGAAACGGTAAAATGTCACAGTGCATGCTAGCCTAAATGAACTTGTATCTTGTATAGTATCCGAAGACTTGAGTGCATGTTAGCATAAAACTAACAATATAATTAGATTTTTTTTTAAATGAACAATTCCTGTATAAAATGTGACAGCAACCTTTATATCAAACATTTTGAAATCGTCCACAGCTGAGCAACGCAGGAGGCAGATCTGAAGTTATATTTGTTTGTTCACGAAGTGAATGGTGATGCACAAAGTCAGTTTTAGATGCAGTGGAAAAATAAAGCTGGATAAAAACATACAAAAACCCGCTAAAAAATAAATTACATTTGTGAGAGTTGCATTTTAATACATTCAGAAATAATAACGGCAGGCCTAATAATGCTATAGGCTAATGTACCAACAGGACATTTTTAGTTCCCTTCACTTTACAACAATTCCTTTAAATTTAAAAAAAATTATCAGAACAGAACAAGAATTACAAATATATAATTCTAATGGATAAATATAATTGCAGCAGGCTATATAATAATATAGGCTTATAAACAACAACAAAAATAATAATAATTAAAAATAATATAAAGCGATACATTATGTTGGGCTTATCTCTCTCATTCTTCGGGACAAATCCAAACATGTTGCCCATTTGAAGCTAAACTCTTATTCATTAGGTCAAATAGGCTTTGGATTTCACACGTGTTTCAGTATTGACGAAAAAAAAAAAAATCATAATTAGCAAAATTATGCCAAAGTGGCCCGCTGCTCGCGCCGCATGGCTCGGTGAAGGACTGCTGTTTCCAATGAATATGTGCGCGTGAGGCACCAGCGCGATCAAAGTTACAATTCACAATTATTGGTCACACAGTAAAGGCATAATTCAAAAATGCAAAGTGTTAGCAGTTTAAAAAATATCAAGAATAACAGAGTTAATAAGAATTATTTGTAAATGCTGGACCGTTCTCATTTCGCTCTGCAAATGGAACCTGAAGATTATTATTATTATTATTTTTAAACCAAGAATGAACCGAAATGAAAACATTTTAATCCATATATATATATATATATATATATATATATATATATATATATATATATATATATATATATATATATATATATATATATACAATGACTGTTTAAAAACAATAGCATGCATAAGAGCCTTTGTGTAAAGGTTTTTTTTATTTTTTGATGAGTAGATTGTAGCCTAAGACTATCCTATTTTTAATGGCTTTTAAGGATGTTATAATGTATATTATAATGTTATTGTTGTTGAACGTCTTCCTTTCATTTTACAATTACATTCAGTTCGCAACCCGTCCCTTTGCGCCACCTGTCGTTAGTTTCGCGAATGATTTTAACACGCGTCTGATTTGCAGTTAACGCCGCGGCGGCATTAACCATTTTGGTTGTCTACCATCTGTTTATTTTTTTGATGAATTATTGCTAATTTTTGATTTATTTGTGCATATTTTTTCTTTAATTGAGAGCAATTTTGTCATTCGTAGCACGTTTTTGCAGTGGGTGGGCGCCAAAGAGGTTTTTTTTTTTTTTTTTTTTTTTTTTTCTGATTCTCTGGTTTGTGGAGAGTTCTTTGCAGAATCACCAGGAATTCCACTATTAACAAGATAATTTAGGCTCATGGCTTCAACAGAAGCATATATTGATTAACTAGCCTGTAGCTCAGAACCCAATATTTGAACTCTACTGGTTTGTCCATTTCCACCAGCTTGATGGATTAGCGGACCAGTTATGAACATAACCAGTGGAAATAATCCCAAAACAATTTGATGAGCCAGTCAGCACATGATTGAAGCTCTACTTCTGGTCATGTGGCTTTATTTTACAGCTACTGCCTCACTTTCACACTATTTCGGCTGGTGTCGCATTCGGTCAGCGTTGCTTGAGTAAAATAACTGCATTACATACTATCTCATATTTTGTAGTATTTATTTTTGTATGGCCTATTATTTTCTAATTGACTTTAAATAGACTTTGTTTTGAACTCTTGATGAGGAATTATTTTACCTGCTCCTGCAGCCTCTTCCTCCTCTGCTTCTCACAAATAAAACAAACCACAATGACAAGATGATGAAGGAAAAGGAAAAATATAAGTGAATATCAGTTCTATGTCCAAGAGAGCACGTGGGGACAATCAGCAGATAATATGAGTATGTATATAAATAAGTGTGTGCAGAGGATTATGTAAGTGTACACCATTTGTTAGGAATGTACACCAACAGCAACATGAGGTCAGTCTGTAATAATAACCCTTCCAAGAAAAGACATCGTGAATAGCCTAAGCACCTAATCAGACTCATGCATAGCTCCATGAAACCAACTGAAGCTAAGCAGGGCCTCCAGAGACATCTATAACTGGCCTCTGGGTACACATTATGCCAAGGATTTACTGATAATCACTATAGTTAAAGTTTAAGAGCCCCCTGCCCCCCACCCCTGGCTTCTTAGCCAAAAAAAAATAATAATAATAATAATTCTACTCACCCTCTGCTTGTTCACTAAGAGGCCATTTAGGGAGGAGAGGAGAGGAGAGGAGAGGAGAGGAGAGGAGAGGGAGGAGGAGGAGAAGAGAAGAGGAGAGGAGAGGAGAGGAGTGGAGAGGAGAGGAGAGGAGAGGAGAGAGAAGTAAAAATCACAGTAAATGTAATGCTTTATTAGTCCAATAATCAGTAATGATAGAAAAAAGCAACATTACTCACTCATATTCCTCCTCTACATCAAACATGGTGAAACTGGATGAGAGAAGGAGGAAGAGAAAGTGAGACAGACAGTACAAGGGAAAATAGCAGATCCACATAGCTTAACATTTCGTAATAGCTTTAGAAAGAGGATGAGAGAGCCGTGAGAGTGAGAGAGACATGTTCTTTTCTTATTTTGCTCTCTGAGAACAAGAAGCACCTAGTTCTGTTATGCACAACTGTCAACTAAATGAACAAGGCAGCAAATTGCTGTGAACCTGGCCTTGCTTGTTTTCCCTAATTGGAACTTATGGATTTGATTGCAGGAATTGCAGTTAATGACTGTCAGTGTTTAACTGCGGTCATTAACATTCCGCTGTCAGATTCCTTTCCCTCTGCCTTATCATTCACATCAGTGTCATAACTGCTATTTGAAACAATTTTATAGCTACAGTGTCATCGCCAGAGAGAATTTATGAGGCATGTAGCTGTCACAACCCCTCTTGTACTTTACTGTCTCTGGACAAAGGCTTGCAAGCACAAGTGGTGCCCATCTAAAACCAGCGTCCTTTCAGCAGTTCACCCTGCTGCTACTTTGCTAACAAAATTCTCAGCATCTAAAGAGCACGAGTCTCTCAAATTCTGCATGAAAGGATCAAATTACAAACAGAAGATGCCCCTCACTCTGGATCGACCCAAGTAGGGATAGACAACAGGATGAGAAAGTGGCACATAGAGAGTGTGTTTGAGGGGCGAGTAAGGTTATGGGAGGTCATAGCTACATTAACCACAGAATTCTGATGGGCTAATTTTAGCCAAGGTTGCATGGGGAGATTATATGAGTTACGGCGAATCTTTATTGCTTTGAAAGTGAATTTTATTCATAGTATCACAAGTCCATTTGGTCTAGGACAAAATCAAACACTACACATATCAGTGCAGACTACTACAAGCAATTATGTCTGGAAGAGGTATGCAGGTTATGACCATCATTGGTGAACTACGTACTGTTCTGCCTTTAGTTACTTAATTACAGCAATTAGTCTGTCCTACATAACCACACGTCTGGTACACAATAATGGATAACTAACATTATTATACTGTAATTGCACACAAGAACTAAAAATCAACAGACCTTCTGAATAATACTGAAAATTCAATTACTTTTCTCCAGATGGAAAGAAATGACTGAAAATGCCAAAAAGACTTTTACCTTTTGGTGATAGTAGGTTGGGTTCACAGTGGATGAAATACAGGCACACAAAGGATGAGAGGAGAGTCCCTGTGAATTATGGGAGTTTTGTAATGCAGAACAATGGCTCATTTTTATATGAGGACAGGGACAGATGGAGGGTGTTAGCAGCTACAGCATAGAACCATGGATGGATTAGAAATGAACCCTGGGACAGAAAGATGACCACCACGAGGGATTAAGGGAGACAGTGGGAATGACCTCACACACAGAGATAGAAAAAGAGATAGAAAAAAACAAAGGCACAGTTGGGAACAAAAAATAGCACAAGGGATTTAGACACAATTCTTCCCTGAAGACATATTTTCTATTCGACAGAATGTAAAATAAGGTAATGGCTAAGACAACTTGAAGGTAAATGGATGGGCTCCCATTTCTTGTAGGTATTGTATTGAAAATACAATACCTACAAGAAGAAAGAAAGTTTTGTTTTTAATTCAGATAATTAGCCAAAATAGTAACCCTGCAGATAGTTGATTGAAGTTCCAGTAAATGGAAAAGTTGCTGATATTTGCAGTTAGGTCAAAGGCAACATGTTCAGCTTGCACAATTGTTGCCTTGTTGGGAAATTTCTTGGCCTTTGTTGGCTGAATGGCAATACAACAGACTTGATTACTATTCAGTTATTTTGTTGTAAAAGGAAATCTTTTACCAGCAGGTTACAATAACTTTGAGTCTTACAATGGTCACTTTCTTTCTGTGAACATGAATCACTATGAGTGTGTAACATATATTTCTAGTCACAGTTTTATTGAAGAACATATTTATTTATTTATTTATTTAGAATGAATCAATATTTGGTTCATAGTCCTTCCAGAGTCTGTCTATGTTGGGGTTCTGCCCTGGCAGCTGTGTTTGTTTTGTCCTTGTTTAGTGTTGCTTTGTTTGTCCTGTGTATGACCACATGGCTTTGTCTTTATTTATATTTAAGCTTTATTTATGTTTAAGCTTTACTTAAGCTTTGTTTATGTTGACCATGTGCTCCTTTCATAGTCTAGCTTCAGTTTTTCTTTTTGTTTGGATCTCTTTTTTGGTTTCTCTTGAGTTTGACTTGTTTCATTCAAGTTTTTTTTTTCCCTTTGCATTATTTCCTTGATTAGTCTTTCCAGTTATTTCTAGAACTTATTTTTTTTTATTTGATTCTTTACTTTTTAGTTTACTTTGGTTTGTCAACTTTGGTTGTTTTTCTAGCTCCCCTTTTCCTTATTTTGTTTATTATTATTATTATTATTATTATTATTATTATTATTATTACTACTACTACTACTACTACTACTACTACTACTTTTGTTGTTGTCTTGATTCGTGTGTGGTGTTTTGAGTTCTCTGTCTGTTCCTGTCTCCTACATTCTCCTTGGCCACTGGGTTTTCCAGCCTGGAGGTCGGACGTGTGTGGCATCACCTCCAAAGCCAAGTGCCCTTGGTTCCTGGTGCTGTGGTCTGGTCTCTAGTGCTGCCTCCTCCTTTACAGCCCTCCATTCGATTGTCACCCAGGGCCATTCTCGGAGGTCATCCCCCCCACCTGCCTGCTCTAGAGTTGTGTGCCCTACCCTGCTGTCTGGACCATCTACGCCATTCCCTCCTGTTGTGCCTGGTCTAATTTGTCAAACTTCTTCCCTTGTTCATTCTGCATTTGGGTCCTCTCCCTCAGTAACCCTGACAGTTTAAGTTGCTCACAGAGTTGTACAATTACATAGTGGATTCCAATCGATGCCAGTTCAGTGGTTCTCCAGCTCTTTTTAAAAAGTTTCTCTAGACTGTGACTTTCAAGTCATACTTCAAGAATACAAACATTTTTCCCATGTGACTTCACTAGAACATGCAGTGTTTGCTTCTACTTACATTGCGTTGGGTTTTAATCAAAGCACCAACAAAGTCCAACAGAGCACCAACAGAGCCTTTGCACTCATCAGAGCATAGAATGTCCTTCAACATAACTCTTTTTTGCTCTCTTTGCTGTTTAAAGAACACAGTTCTATGATAATCCCTGGCTGAAAGTAGATGGCAACAAAAGAGACATTGTCAGAAATGTATCTTAAAAATAAAATATATATATATATATTATGATAATCCCTGGCTGAAAGTAGATGGCAACAAAAGAGACATTGTCAGAAATGTATCTTAATATATATATAATTTATTCCACCTTTATATAATTAGTTACCAATTAAATCTTACTGAGCAACATGCATAACACTTCCTGTATACAAAATGAAGTTTATTATTCCGAAAACGTTTCTGGTGCGACACGTGACCTGGTGACCTCGTTTCTGGTTCCTCCGGTGTTCTGACGATTCGGCGTTTCCCGTAAAGGATGTCACAAACCAAACAACAGAAACGCCGCCCTGCCTTTTTAATTACTGAGCACATTGATTCCAATGATGCGCATTCCACAGACGCGTCGCGTCTTTAACGGCCAAACACATCCTTTTCCACGACTCTATGCGCACTCGCATCTTTGATAACTGCACGTTGTTTTGTCTGACTGTACATGTAATGGCAGCGTGCAGCTCCTGCCGCCACTAAATGGCATAATATTTGTCCCATATTGTCATTAATATACATACTGACTTCATCTTGTACCACTAAATAAACAAACTGCTATTGTTATGTAAGTATGAGAGTTAGATTATTTAGTGTACAGGTCAGTTCAAGAGTGATAAACAGAGTGATAGAAAATATTTGTTTTCATGCATTTTAAATGTTAAAAATGTGGAAACCACTCATTGCATCACAGCATCTCCTGACTCCATTATTATTTGTAAAATAGGGGCTTTATGGAGTGTGTGCATACATGGTTATAAGTATAACAGTTTATATTTCATTAATTTAGGGAAATGAACAAGTGTCTCTGTCCTCAAGGGACTGTTTGGCCAACCAGCTTATTCCTGCTTGAAAAGCAAAATGTTACTGATAGTGTAAAAAACATCAACTTTGAAGCACATGCTGATTGATGGACTTGCATTACTCAACATTACTTACTAACTTCCAGCAACACTACATTCAATGAAGGTAAAATAGTAAAAAACATAATAATAGTTCATTTAAATGGAACAAGAACCGGAAAATTTTTTAACAATACCCAACCCTACTTATGAAGATCCGTATACTGTAATATATGTTGAATTTTGACATTGCCAACCTTTAAATGTGTGCCTGCTTTGCTTTAACATTTGTTTGTTTTATTTTCTTTAGCTATATATATATATGTATGTATGTGTATATATATATATGTGTGTATATATATGTATATATATGTGTGTGTATATATATGTATGTATATATATATGTATGTATATATATATGTATATGTATATATATATGTATATGTATATATATATATATATATATGTATATATATATGTGTATAATATATATATGTGTATATATATGTATATATATGTATAATATATGTATGTATTATATGTATATATATATGTATATTCTGTATATATATATATATATATATATATATATATATATATATACATATATATATATTTATATATAAATATTGCTACTTCTGTATGATAATATATATAATGGAAAAATAATTGTAAAAAAAAAAAATCAAATGTTCAAATCCTCAAGCTTCATTTTGTCTGTCTACCCAATCTATCTATCACCTGATTAAATCGTTATAATAAAATGCTGACTTTTGTCAACTTTTGTATTTTGTAAAAAACAGTCAGTAATACAGGTCTGTGACAAAATAAAGGATGAGAAAATGATGATAGCATTTTCATTCTCGAGTGAACGTTAAATGTGCATTTTTTGTTGCACATGAAATTAAACATTTACTGTGACACTCGACTTTTAAAGTGTAACGTTAATAGGTATTATTACACCACTTCGAACATACAGTATACATTTCAGGTAACACTTTACGGTAAGGGTACACAAATTACCATGAATTAATGCATAAATTAATGTGTGAATTTATGCTTTACTTCATGCATTAATATCTCATGAATTATCAGGAACTAACATGAGTGCATAGTCTTTCATTCATGACTTCATGGATGAACAACACCTTAATTAAGACATTAAGTAAGGTGAGTACATCGTCATGATTTATGATTTATTACACATGATCAGTTTTCTTTGTTCACAAAAAACAAGGTCTTTACAATACATTGTGGATAAAGCTATGCTTATGGTACATGATTCAATACAATACATTGTCGTGCATGTAAGACTACTTAACATGATTCAAATTATTAAAGGAATATATAAAAATCCACATTATTTCATGCATGCATACAGGCTAGAACAGTGTATCAATTAATGTGAGAACTAATGTTTTTCATTAAATATGATATGAGATATCAAGCATGATCATTTCTTCTTCATAGTAGCCTGCAGGTAAATGGACAGACCCCAACATTGGCCAATCACAGCACATAGTTTGTGAATTATGTTAAAATCCAAATACAGTAGTCATCATTAACTAAGCATTAGCTTTTAAAATTAGAAAAATAAGATTTTTGAAAAATTATATTTTATTCATGTTATGCCATGTCAGGACATTGGGAGTTTAAAAACTATATATCAAACTATATAAAGATGATTCTCAACTATATTATGAAAGATATTTAAAAAAAAAAAAAAACATTTTTACTTATGCAAAATGTGTGTAAAATGGCCATAAACAAGCTTTTACATTAAATACAATGGATCTATAAACTGTATCTAATTTGCATATAAATGTGTTTTTGGGGCAACATAGAATGAACAAATAAGTGAAATAATGAGTGTAATAATTAGCAAGATTTTCAAGGTCTCCCAAAATGTGTAATAAACATGCTTTAAGTCTTGGTGTCCTCTACAGTGGACATGTATGAAATCGATGTCTTGTTCAGAAGAGAAGCTCATACTTTGATTTGAAACCCCATAACATTTTCCTGAGATGTTGATTTATGACAAACAATGTGAAAATTAGTCAGATTTAAATGATAATTACAAAATATTATATTTCCATAAGTTTGTTACACTTGATCACTAAATTAATGTCAGCCATATTTAAAGACCAAGGAGAGGGAGTGTTCATGGTGAAACATCCAATCATTTGGTAATTCTGAAAAGCCCTGAATGTGCTTTGTACAGGACATCCAGAATTAAAAAAAGTGAAAAAAAGTGTGAAAGTGACGTGACATACAAAACTGTGGTATTTAACGTCTTTAGAAATTACTAAAACATAATGTCCTCTACAGAGTACAAAACTCCATAGCTGACTTGTCTGTTTCCATGACTACACACACGGAGCTATCAAATCAACACATTTTATAACAACAACCACATTTCAAGTGAGTAATCTGAACAGCTATCTATCCGAAGTGTCGGCCGCCGTGATTTTGGCAAGTAAGACATGTTCCTGGATCAACATCTTTTGTTGATCCTGGATCAACATTACTGTCCAAAAATACAGACTTAACCCAGTCCCTACCCCTAAACCTAACCTTACCCATAATTTATTCCTAAAATCAGTGGGAAATGATAGCTGGTTAACAAGGGTGTAGAAGCACCTAACCCTGATTGTACGCCTAATCAACAAGGATGCTGATCCAGGAACATGTTGTACTTGGTGAAATCACACTCACCCCAAAGTGTCGACTGATTGTACGCCTAATCAACAAGGATGATTATCAAATTAAGACCCACACCATCCAAAAACCCAGCTACATCTCTGATTTGACTCCCACTCCGTGTAATATAGTGTATAACTGGTCAGACTTTTACCTTCTCAAAAAATCCTAGTGACTTTTGTTATCTGAACAATGAAGGCCTTATCACTTAATGTCCACTGTGTGATTTTTGTTATATGTAATTTTTTTGCATTTAGGAGCACAATTGATTAAGGAGATTGTTTCCAATAAACAGGGATCAGCACATAGGGCAAACCTAGTGACAATCTTAAAGGATTAGAATGATGAATGAATGAGTAAGTAAACACTCATGTGTCTTATCTGCAGAGGTACCACCCACCCCATCTTTTAATATCCTAACCAAAACACAGTAAACTAGAAGGAACAAATGTGGTGCTAAAAAAGTAACATGGGTATTCAGTGCAAGAGTGTGGCCCCTATTCTACATCTGACTTGCTGTTTTCCAAAACATAATTTTTTTTTTTTTTTTTGGCACAAGCTGCAGTTAATGTTGACCTTTTATATTGTACCCCCCCCCTTTAACTCATTGAAGAACCTGTGTTCACGTCATGCTGCAGGAGTGTTGTGGGGTGTGAGGTCTGTATTGACCAATGGAGGGAGACCTCAAGGCAGTGCCCCATATGCAGATCTGAAGATTTTGTTTTTACAGATTACATTTTCTGTTGCACTAGGCAAGGCAAGGCAAGGCAAGTTTATTTATATAGCACATTTCGTACACAATGGTAATTCAAAGTGCTTTACATAAAAGAAGGTAAAATAATCATGAAGAAAAATAATAACAAAAATAAAACAAGCAATTTTAAAATACTGGAAATGATTTAAAAATTGACTTATTTAAAATATATTAAAAACAGTTAAAAAATAGAAAATGATTTTACATAGAATACAGTGAATATGTAAAATACAGTGCAATCAGTTATGACATTGCATTACTCATTCAATAAATGCACAGCTAAACAGATGAGTTTTGAGTCTAGATTTAAATGTGACTAATGTTTTAGCACATCTGATCTCTTCTGGAAGCTGGTTCCAACTGCGGGCGGCATAATAACTAGAGGCGGACTCCCCTTGTTTTGTGTGTACCCTTGGTATTTCTAACTGTCTCTAGATCCTAATGATCTGAGTGGTCTGTTAGGTTTATATTCAGTGAACATATCTGCAATATATTTTGGTCTTAGGTCATTGAGTGATTTATAAACGAGTAAAAGTACTTTAAAATTAATCCTAAATGTAACTGGAAGCCAGTGTAAGGACCTGAGGACTGGTGTGATATGCTCAGATTTTCTGGTTCTAGTCAGAATCCTGGCAGCAGCGTTCTGGATGAGCTGCAGCTGTCTAATGGTCTTCTTGGGAAGGCCGGTAAGGAGACCATTACAGTAATCCACCCTGCTGGTGATAAAGGCATGAACAAGTTTCTCTACGTCTTGACTGGAAACAAAACATCTAATTCTTGCAATTTTTTTTAGATAATAGTATGCTGATTTAGTTACTGCTTTGACATGACTACTGAAACTAAGGTCTGTCTCCAGAATCACACCAAGATTCCTGACTTGATTTTTAGTTGTTTGTCCCCAAGAGTCAAGGTATGCATTCACCTTGAAAACTTTGTCTTTGTTTCCAAATGCAATAACTTCATTACTTCAATAACTTAGTTTTTTCCTTGTTTAACTGAAGAAAGTTCTGGCACATCCAACTGTTAATTTCATCAATGCAATGGCAGAGGGAGTCAATGGGGCTGTAGTCATTTGGCATTAAGGTTAGGTAAACCTGGGTTTCATCTGCAAATCTCTGACAGGCAATTTGGTTCTTTCTCATTATTTGACTTAGTGGGAGCATACTGTATACAGGCTAAACAAGAGTGGTGCAAGTATTGAGCCTTGTGGGACTCAGCATGTCATGGACGTCCACTTAGACTTACGCTCTCCTATACTCACATAACCTCTCCTTTCTAAGTATGACCTGAACCATTTTGAGTACCATCCCAGAAAGCCCGACCCAGTTTTCCAGTCTCTCTAGTAGTATGTTATGATCGACGGTGTCAAATGCAGCACTGAGATCTAGCAATACCAGTACTGATATTTTGCCAGAGTCAGAATTTAGGCGAATATCATTTATTATCTTAATGAGCGCTGTCTCTGTGCTGTGATACGGTCGGAAACCAGATTGAAAATTGTCCAGGTATCCATTTGAGTTTAAGTATTTGTTCAGCTGATTAAAAACTACCTTTTCTAATAATTTTGCCTATAAAAGGAAGATTAGATATTGGTCTATAATTGCTCAAAATGGTGTTATCAAGATTGCTCTTTTTCAGGAGGGGCTTTACAACTGCAGTTTTCAGGGAGTTTGGAAATGTCCCAGAAAGAAGTGAGGCGTTCACCATTTACATTTAATCATTTAGCAGACGCTTTTATCCAAAGCGACTTACAAATGAGAACAGTAGAAACAATCAGATCAACGAGAAAACAACAACGGTATACAAGTGCTATGACAAGTCTCAGTTAGTCTAGTACAGAACACGTAGCCAGGTTTTTTTTTTTTTTTGGGAATATGATAGAAAAGAAAAGAAAAAAGTTAAGTACTAGTATTAGTTGGTTAAGTGCAGGCGAAAAAGATGAGTCTTTAGATGTTTTTTGAAAATGAGTAAAGACTCAGCTGTTCGCATTGAGATCGGGAGGTCATTCCACCAGCTGGGAGCAGTCCAGGAAAAAGTCTGTGAGAGTGATTTTGAACCTCTTTGGGATGGCAACACAAGGCGTCGTTCACTTGCAGAGCGCAAACTTCTGGAGGGTGCATAAAATTGAACTAGTGAGTTTAGGTAAGTTGGCGCCGTGCCAGTGGTCGTTCTAAACACCACTTCTAAACAGTTAAGCACACTTAGCTATTTTGTTTAGGACACGACACGTCTATACGGTGAGGTGGGTTTTTCGGTGTCGGCGGGTGAAGTGCGTAGGACACGACACTAGAGGCAGAGGATGAGGGTAAATTCCCCGAAGGGATGGGACGCAGGTGTGGCCCGCTCAGCCCGGTTTTATTAAAAGAACGTTGGAAATGTTTATACACCCTACTGGTGAGGTGGTGTTGGGGTGCACTTGCTGAATCAAGTCAAAAGTGCTTAGAACCGTCTTGTCTGTAGAGGTGCTGCTAGTGAAGTGTGGGTCCGTGCTCTCCTGTGGGGGCTGTGGGCTGGCTTAAAAACGTCACACGCTCCTGTCTAGAGGCAGAGGATTAATTATTTAATAGACAAAGTTAGCCGGCTCGTCACCGTGTGCTTCCGTCAGAATAATCTCTCACCTCTGTGCCCGCTTGCGGGGGTTTAAATAAGCAGCGGCTGATGGGACGCAGGTGTGGCCGCTCAGCCCGTGATGAGTAGGCGCAGGAGTGATCAGACAGTGAGGCTACATCCTTCCAATAACAATGGATGAAATGTTTATACCCCTACTGATGATACAATTTATAAAAAACGAAAATCTAGAGTGTGTCCACCTTTGTGTGTGGGTCCATGCACTTGCTGAATCAAGTCAAAAGTGTTTAGAACCGTAAACAGTATCATTTCTTTTGTAGTTTTGTTTTTCTCAAGCATTTTTGTGTATCTATGTGAATATTAAAATCCCCTGCAATAGCACATAAACCAGTCAAACTCTGAGGCAAAAATCATTGATAGCATTTCTGTGACCTCTTCAACAAAGGCTGGAGAGTATTTTGGAGGCCTGTAAATAATGTTAAACAGAATGCGTGGAGCACCTTTCAGCACAATCCCTAGATATTCAAAAGACAAGTACTGACCAAATGACATTTGCTTGCATTGATAGACATCTTTAAATAGAGCAGCTACACCTCCACCTCTCCTAACAGTCCTGCAGACACTCATGAAAGTAAAGTTAGGAGGGGCTGCTTCATTGAGGACTGTTGCACTGCAGCTGTCTTCTAGCCATGTTTCATTTAGAAACATAAAATCCAGATTGTTTGTGGTTATAAAGTTATTGATTAGAAATGATTAATTTTTTTAGTGAGCGAATGTTTAAAAATGCTAACTTGATGGCAGAGCTTTGTGTCTTTACAGCAATCTTAGTTTGATGCATTATAGTCCGCAGATTAGATGAGTTTGCCCTGAGTTTGCTTGAAAAGACCTTAGACTTTCTATCACGTGATAAAACTGAAATAGAGAAAGCTACAGGCACACTGGGCTCCCGCTTGTTCTGTAAACATCTGTGAATGTTGCTGCTGTTATAGCGGGGACCCGAGACCCAACACATATAGCTGCTATCAGTTGTTTTTGGTTCACCTACAACAGATGGAGGGTTTGGGCCCTGGCGTTGTGGCAGCGGTCGGAGAGCTCTCACTGGAGCAGGGCCCACAGGCTTTGGTGGTTGGGGGGCCCGCCATTTTTTTGGTGATATTTGCGGGCTTGCAGCGAATGAGTGAGAGAGTTTAGTCCCAGCATACACCAATTCCTCCATTTTCTGTGAGTAGCACAGAAGTGGAGATGCTGGAGAGAGGGATAATGTGTCCGGTGAGAGGGGCTGTGTCTCTGGTGTTTCCAGTGGCTGTGATATGTTGTCCTGGCTTCCCTGGCTGTTTTCCAGAAAGTCGTCTTTGGGTGCTGAGTCTTGTATCTGTTTTGATACATCACAGTCTGTCTGTGAGGAGCTCTGTGGGCAGGGCTCAGCCGGGATAGTGTCCATCAGCAGTGCTTGTTTGTGGCTGCATGGTGTTATCAGTGTCCTTGTGGGATATGTCAACCACATGATGACTCGGACCTGGTGTGTGTGTGCTGAATGAATTGACATACTCTGCTGAAGGATGGCGTAAGAAGTAGATATTGTCCTTAAGCACTCTAGCTCCAAGTTTGTTAGGGTGGACGCCATCCAGTTTAAACAGTTGTCTATGGCCCCAGAACAGATTGCAGTTGTCAATGAAATTCACTCCTTTTATATTGCAAGATCTTTGTAGCCATGTGTTCAGCCCAAGCAACCGTGAAAACATATTTGTTCCCCTTGCTGGGAGTGGTCCACTGATGAACGACTGAACTTTGAGTCTTTGAAGTGTTTGAAAGAGTTCACTGAAGTCCTTCTTAAGGAGTTCTGACTGCTCTTTCCGAATATCATTCTTCCCCACATGGATGATGATTCGATTTGCAGTCTTGTACTTCATCAGAATGTTCTGAAGTTCCTTGTTCACATCAGAAACCATTGCTTGAGGAAGGCAGCATGTTGTTGTAGTCCTGCTACTGATGTTTCTGATAATAGAGTCACCCACTATCAGAGTCCTGGGCTCGGCTTCGCTCTGAGCTGAATGCCGCTCTCTGCTCGACCTTGAGCGCCTGTTAGTAGCAGTGTTAGCTGCTGGCTGATCCGATACATGTTTAATCACATTTGGGGATTCCTCACCCGCATTCATTAATGCTTCAAATCTGTTCTCAAGATGTATAGGGGGTGGTGGTAGAATACCAGTATTTCACAAGCCTTGTCATAGTCGAATCTGGGGTAGAGGATGCTACGGCAGCAATACGAGAAACTCGTGACAATCTGATGTCTCGTGTTCCTTTGGGTCTCGTTCCCTGTTTGTGCCATCGATTAGTGTGGCGATCAGTTTCGGCTTGCTTCTCTACGCTTGGTATAAACTGTTGAGATTCAGAAGATTCATGGGACTCACCGGCTGTATGCTGAGAGGGTCCATGACGACGGTCTGCTGCTTGTTCCGTCTGTTTTGAGCAGACTTGAACTTGAACTTGAACTTGAACCACAATCCTTTGTAGAAGTTTGCAGCAGTTCATGCAACAAGTATATTCAACAGGAGGCATTTTCTCTCTCTTCTGTTTGAATGTAGGCAGTTGTTTTCCCGTCTCCGGAATGTAAGCTGCTGGCAGTGGGATAGTAGTAGTAGTAGTATAATTCCAGTCCCAAAGAGTTTTTAGTTTTAGTGTTTGTGCCAAAAATCTGTTGTTTGAGCACTGTGCTGATCTGCTGAAGTAAAAATCTTAGAAAAATCAGAGAAAAGTACAGAAATAAGAAGCAAAGCGCAGAGCAGTAAGCTAGAACGTCCGAACGGTAGCAAAGCCGGAAGCAATAATCGGAAGCACTAACTGACATACACCTCTAAACTAGGTTTAAAACCCAGTCCTGAACCTGGAGAACCATGTTCTGCAGAGTTCAGTTCCAACACACTTGCTTGGACATTGCTACTGATCCTGAAGACCTTGCTTAGCTTAGGCGTGTTTATTCAGGGTAGCTGCACTTTGCAGGACACTGGCCCTCCAGGAGCAGGACTGAGAGCCCTGACATTAGCTCTTTTACATTCATTGCATGTGATTTATCAACACCTAGTACATCTTAAAATATACAGCTCATGAAAAATAAAAGTTCCAGATTGACAAACATTAATAAACCAGTGTGAATAAACTATATCTTAAAATAAATTTGGATGGGAATGGGAAGTTTTAAGTAGTTGTACAGCTTGAAATGTGAAGTTTATTCTTGTACACAGATATGGCATATTCATAGCAGTACACATGAAATTCATGTATTTATGTGTCATTTAAACTGATGTAAACAGAAAAAGAGTAGACTGGATTTTTTAAACCTGTCGCCCCCTCTAGTGGACATTAAGTGTTAAGGGCTTCATTGCTCAGACAACAAAAGTCACTAGGATTTTTTGAGAAGGTAAAAGTCTGACCAGTTATACAGCAACGAGTCAGACAAGTCTGAAGATCTCAGCTGAATTTGGTGAAACATTAAAGTTCTAGTCGGTGTCAATTACTCTCATAATTAATAATAATAATGTTTAAATATATTTTGGCTTTCTCAAACCCAACAAAGAAGACTTAGAAGAGAAACATCAACCAATTTATTATGTGATAAAACTAATATTACTAATTTATTTCATAAATTTAACTTTATTAATTTTCACAATTATTTATTAATGTCACACACACATACTTAGTGCCTTTTGACTTAAAAGACGAGAGTGGTAAATGTTACAGACAGATTATCATGGAACTGTTCAGTCTATTTTTTTTTTTTATTTCCACTTCACTTTTATCCAAGGAGACAGAACTATTTGCACTGTATTTATCAGTGGGACAATATTCATACAATACTATAACCTAGAAATAATTTAAAGGGGTCACTTGCAAGTCACAGCAGCGCGAATTATGTGCCCAACAACATCTGATTCAATTATTATGCTAATTAACAGTGAGTGGTGGTTCAGACATTATAGTACTGACTCTTATTCTGCCTGAAAGAATGAAAAGACCGTGCTGAAGGCGGAGCGATTCGACCAATCAGATTTCAGAGAGTGTTTCAGCACTGCCCACAAGTGCGAATGAAATATTGAAGGCAAACCAATTTGTAAACCTCAAACGAAAAAATGAGAAATCGGGCCAAAATCTAATTTTCCGTTTGTTAAACTAAACGGAAAAACGAATAAACGAGCCATTTTTCCATTTCTTGTTATTGCATTCTAAATAAGAAATGAAATGATCAAAACACGGACCAACTTCTTCTTTTTTTTTTTTTTCTTTTTTTTAATAATCCTCTTTTCTTTATTTGTTCTGTTCCTGCTTTTTTTTCTCTTCTCTTCCATTTGTTCAGATGACTTTGGATGTATTGCTGATAAATTTTGTGTAATGTATGCAAAGTTGTATTTCATTAATGTCATCTTACACACACAAACACACACAAAAGATGTGACAGGTGCCTGGTTTAATTAAATAAAAGATAATACAAAAAAAAAATAGTTATTTTACATGAGAATATGGATATAATATAGAAAGGAACACATACTACTTGGTAATGAAGACACAAAATAATGAAAAATGACTGTCCATCTGTTTTATTTTTTATTTTATTTTATTTTTTGTTTGTTTGTTTTTTTAATGAGAACATTTTTTAGTGACATTTAATGAGGTCTAAGATACACATGATCATATTTCCTGTTTTACTGGGTGTGTTTTGCAGTAGACAATTGTCAAGTTTACACAAAAGCACAAAGATCAGTAACATAAAATTTACATTCTGATTTCTGAGATACCCAGAAAAGAGTCTCTTACACGCAAACACACCAAAATAAAAACATAGAAAGATATTGTATAAAATAATACAATAATATACAAACTCCTGAAAACAACAGGATATATTACTTTTATGCTGCAGTATCTTGGCTGTAAATACTTTTCGTTCCTGTCTGGCACAACCATTCAAGACCTGAATGCTAAAAGGGATAGATTTTTTCCCAATAATTTCCGTACTAGTTATAATTTTTTTGTGTAAACAAAAATATATATAATAGACAGAACAAAGAGAACTGGGGATGGATAAGCAGATCAAATCAAAACAATGATAATAAATACCAAAATAAATAAAATAAAGTGTGAAAAAGAGGGGGTTTCTTGTGTCGCAAATTATGGTATATTTAACGTATTTCTTAAAACATACCCCACAACCTGTGGGCTGGACAGACAAACCATTTTATTCCATATCATTCTGGGTCAGAAAACCATGAAGAGGAGTACCTGATAGATGACGGATAACAGTTACAGAGGCACATTCAAGACTGAAAAATACACAAGCTGTGTGAACATGTCAGTCACATTGCCAGTCACAGATTTAAAAACAGTACTGTGCCATGCATGGCATAGAGAGTGTGGATACCGTAACAGATGACTGGAGAATCACTTTGTAGCTGGAGAAACACATCAACAGGTGACTGACTTGAACAAGAAAAAAAAGATTAGATGTATAAAGAATAAATATAGAAACTTTATCATTAAAAATTAGATGAGTGACAAAAAAATCAGCTTACCGAAGTGCTAAAATTTTTAATTTACTGCCAGGAAAAAGGGGAAAAAAGAATAATGTAAACATGTCCAAGACAGCTGTAAAAGTATATATCCTGCTCATCTGAAGCTTTTTCCATAATCTACAAAAATGGTGTTACCTAAATCAGATGTTTACCTTACAACTCTGAGTGTGTCATCTCACTGGATGTTTCTGACTGTAAAAAAATAAATAAAATGAAAACCATCACAGAGAGTATACTGAAGGACTTAATCACTGATGAAGACAACTTAATTGGTTTCATTAACAAAGGTTCAAAATATGACATAAATAAAATAGTGCTGTCAAACGATTAATCATGATTAATCACATCCAAAATAAAGGTTTTTTGTTTACATAATATATATGTGTGTGTACTGTGTATATTTATTATGTATATATAAATACACACCCATACAGCACATATTTTGAAAATATTTACATGTATATATTTACATTCATATAATTTATAATATATATACATATATTTAATATATAAATGTAACGTTTTCTTAAATATATACATGCATGTGTATTTATATATACATAATAAATATACACAGTACACACACATATATTATGTAAATAAAAACTTTTATTTTGGATTGTGATTAATTGTGATTTATCGTTTGACAACACTAAAATAAATCATACTGATATAAAAGTTATTCTTATAGTTAAAACTTACAATAATGCCATAAATAAATAAATAAATAAATGCCATGTGAGTAAATTAAGGATTTGCAGTTAATTTAAATTTTAAAGAAATATTCCATAATAAATAAAAATCCATTATAACGCTTCCTCCAGTGAAAATGTCCATCCCGTGTTATTTGTTAAGAGCTGTTTTTGACCGTTTAAACTTTTAAACCATGCTTGACCTGTGCATATTTCTCTTCTTACTCAGACAAAAGTATTTTTCATGGAGAAAGCAATATTATGGATAGATGACTCGTATTTATCCCGAAGAATTGGTTTGAAGTTAAACCATGCCCCCTTACTCAAATATAAAAAACCTGTTTTAATTTTATACAAACTCACAAACTAAGTTAATGCTTAGAAATTTTTACCTTCCTGTGCATGTGAAACACCGTGAAGAGTAAAACAATATTCAGCAGAAATGACACAACCAGGAGTCCAAAACATGTTTTAATGGTAGCTTGGAAACAAAAAATAAATAAAAATAAAATGTCAGTTTTCATAGAGATTTGTAGGAAGAGAGAAGACTTGAAAGCAAAAATAATTGGTCAGAAAGACCCACAGATCTGACACTTACCCCACTGATTTTCATCTTTAACTGTAATAAAAGGGAAAACCATACAAAAACATGAGATATAGCAGCCAGTGTCAACTTAAAAGATAATGGCATAAATGGCATTCATAATAAAATAGAATGGCTTGTGATGTTAAAGATTATGCTGAAAGAAATAATATTCAAAAAGAATATTCATTTTTTATTTAACAAAACAATTAGTAGTTATGCACAAAATTATTAATTAATTAGTAAATGGCTATTTTAGTAAAATTAGTCATTTGTGACAATGCACAAGTTGTGTTGACTTCATTAGGTGCAACATGGTATATCTAATCAGCTAATCATCAGCAAGTCAGTACGTATAAGTTTGTATACATGGACTTCAAAATGACAAACAAATGTTGAGTTTAATTATTTAATGATTGTCTGAATTAGTATTTCATAAAAAGATGAGAACTGTGCAAATAGTAACAACAACAAAAAAGGGAAAAGGGCAGCATATCTGTACGGGTCTGAAAGGGTCAGCAGAGATTGGCTAGATGGGATGATGACTGAAAAAAGACACTGCGCTGCTGCTGAACCTTTCTGAATGCACAATATGTCAGATGGCCACTGAAAGTGACTACTGAGTGTATGCTGAAGGTATTATGCTGCTCATCACAGATGAAGCTGCTCTCACAAGAGACAAACTTACTGAAGGTTTCTGTACGCGCCGATGGATCTGCTGTCAAATCTACAAAATATTACATACTCATATTAAAAAAAAAACAGTAAAAGTAGGCCATATTAATCTGATGTCCCCATATAATCAAAAATTTATATAAAATAAATAAATAAAATTAAAGGGATAGTTCACACAATAAATGAAAATTTTATCCCCAGGGCATCCAGGATGTAAGTGACTTTGTTTCTTCAGTAGAACCCAAATGATGATTTTTAACTTCAACCGTTGCAGTCTGTCAGTCGTATAATGCATGGCAATGGTCACAGAATCTATGAGAGAGAAAAAAAACATGCACAGACAAATCCAAATTAAACCCTGCGGCTCATGACGATACATTGATGTATAAAGACACAAAACGATCGGTCTGTGCAAGAAACTAAACAGTATTTATATATATAATTGTTTTTTTGTTTTTCACTCAATTTCCAAACTGTTAGAACTCTTGAACGCGCTTCACAGCAGCCTGCATCATCTTCTTGTGGCTTTATGGCGGATCACAGACTTATAAGTGCATTACCGCCACCTATCTCTCAAATGGACCATTGACACTCCTCATTGAGATTGTAGATAGAGTATTAATGGTCTATTTGAGAGATAGGTGGCGGTAATGCACTTATAAGTCTGCGATCTGCCATAAAGCCACAAGAAGAAGATGATGCAGGCTGTTGTGGAGCGCATTCACAAGAGTTCTAACAGTTAGGACATTGCGTGAATCAGAGGTAAAAAAACGATATAAATACTGTTCAGTTTCTTGCACAGACCGATCGTTTTGTGTCTTTATACATCAATGTATCGTCACGAGCCGTAGGCTTTAATTTGGATTTGTCTGTGCATGTTTGTTTCTCTCTCATAGATTCTGTTACCATTGCCAAGCACTGTACTGCTGAGAGACTGCAACGGCTGAAGTTAAAAACCATAATTTGTGTTCTACTGAAGAAACAAAGTCGTCTACATCTTGAATGTCCTGGGGTAAGCAGATAAACATTACATTTTCATTTTTGGGTGAACTATCCCTTTAAGGATATTTTCAGTTAAATTTCTGTTGGTTTCCTTTACTGAATTAAATGCTCAGTGTATTACGTGCAAATATTCAGCATGTACTTAATTCAAGAAGATTAATGGGATCCTTACTTTCAGGAGCAGTGATGTTTGGGCTGACCAATGTTGTTAAAGATGTTATGCCTATGTGATTAGAAAATGTGGTTTGATGTCAAAAAACTCTGATTAACGTGGCAGATAAAGTATCTGTGCTGTAATCTGTGTTGATGTGAATATGAAATACAATACAATATTGAACTTTCATGATCTGTGGTGAATAAACTGACCGTTATGCCTGATTAATTAGAAAACAGATTACATTACACTTAGCTTCAAAAGACAGCTATAATACCACGCATGTGCTCAGAAAGCGGATATATGGGCAAGACTTTGAATGTGATGGTTTGCTTTTCCCTTCTATTATCTTTAGCTTCACATCTTCTTCAATAAGTAAAAAACCCAGACATTCTTGACAAAGCGAGATACTTTGTTTGTTGTCACTATTTAATAATTAGATTTGTTTAGTAGGGAATGTAGTTAGATCTGACATGAAACTTTGATGTAAATCATTTTATAAATACTTATATTTGAATGTACATGAATTTATGAATGATCTGTTTTTAATTTAAATACTTGTGAATGGCAGTTCAAATATCTGTGTTTGAGATGTGAAATAAGAAACTGAGTTAGCTTACTGAATTCAGGAGTTGGGCTGATCGTTGTTAAAGGTGTGCCTGTTTGACACAAAACATGATCTATTACAAAAGGTTTCAACAGAATAATTCAACAACAATTTCTGTACAACAACACTCAGAGATTAACGTGTAATACTGTGTGAGCTAAAGAAATCAGTTTCTTTGGAATAATTAACATTATAGTAAGAGCTACTAGAAACATCCAGACATTCACAGTTTTTATATGTGTGTGTGAAAAATAATCAGCTATTGCTTAAACAAGTTAACATTTTCCTTTCCATCAGCTTACTGACTCTTTTTTTTTTTTTACAAAGAGTAGACAAAAAGGTACATCATGGATATACTGTAAATGAGACAATGTAAACTAACTTACTCTTTGATGGACACTTCAGGTCTAAGTTGAAAAAAGAGAGAAAGTGAGCAAACTGTGCATTTTCAAACATGTATTATTCATAACATTCTATATATCCAGTTCGTGTAATTTAGCTTGTTTGTTTTTATAAATATTCTGGCTAATTCAATGCCTTCAGCTACAAATAAGTGTTGCCTTGCCAGAGATTTATGGTGTCCATTGTTCATATTATGAATAAATTAAGGAAGGGCAAGACTAAAGGAAAAGGATAAATTATGAGAGGTTAAATGTCTATACCTGATACAGATCCATTGCAAGATTTTCTATACATTTCTCCAAAAGTGGCTGTGTCAATGCCACGTACTGTGTAAGCATCCATGCAATTGAGATTTGCACAAAAGTTTTTTTCCTCAAAATTTTCCTCTAGCTATAGATAGAAATAGGGAAACAATGCAGTGAATGCAACTGAATCATTTTGATATTTGAAACAGAATGACAGAATATGGTAGAGTAAGCAGCATACTCACTTTATACAGCATTATGTAAAAGGTTTTTACAACTGTTAATTTATCCTTCTCCTTATTATTTTTCCAGTTTGTACAGAGGGTATTTATTACTGACAGAAGCGCATGTTCCTGGAAAAATAGTCAGGAAAATAATGTAACCAATAACCATAACATAACTATTATTGATTATTAAACTCAATTATTTAAACTAAAATTCATACCAGTATAAACTGACAAGAGAAATAAAGTTTTCTGGCTAAAGTTAATAAACTCTTATTGCGTCTTTTTCTGTACAATACACTTGGGATAACAAGAAACATTTCAACAAGCTAATACTTCTTATTATAACACAATATACAACTACTGCTAATAACAATATTAAAAGTAAATAAAGGTAAACAAAGTTAATAAGTAAATAAAAGTCACCTTATGTTCTTGCTCTTACCTCCGTTTCAGGTGAGAACACCTTAATCTGAAACATGTGACCTTCCAACAACAGCTCATCCTATGGGCATTTAAGAGAAGATACAGTATGGACATATTTAAGGGATCAGGTACAGTCAATATATATAACCAGTTATAAAATAAACGGTGGCACTTTATTTTAAAGTCCTTTTCAATATTGTAAGGATGAAAGAAACTCAGAAACTGAGAAACAAACAAGACAAACATACACGGGCATCTTCGAGACACCACACAGAGTGGAAGTGCAGGAGACTTCCTTCGTTTTTGTCCATTTGTTTCATTTTAAATCCCTTCACCCATGCTTCCTTCTACTCAGTCTGCTCAAAATGATTACATGAAAATGCCAATGCAAGTGAACTAACAGTCATATCTGGTATCATTTGAAATGTCTCAGTGCAACTGGTACAATGGTCTCAATCTTACAAAAGTAGACTAAAAGATAATACAGATCCTAAGAGTTAAGAGATATTTTGCTTACTGTAATGGGAGTGCCCTTTCCCAGGGTCTTCCATGTAAATTACCTTCTGTTCCCATTGAGGTGTAAACTAATGCAAATTCCAATTGTTTGTACATGCCTCCGTTTGGGGGGTGTTTTATTTGTTTTGTATTTAAAGGACTGCAGCAAAAGGGTCAGGGTGATTCTGTAGCCAGACTGAGCCCATAGCATGAAGTGTGTCCACAAACTTCATACTATGTATTTATCTAAAAGCCAGGTATGCATCTTTATCTTTGAGAATTTGATGTTTTATATTGATTTGATATCTTGGAATTGGCTATGTAATTGGCATAATACATATTTACCTGGCTAATAATAAATTGTTGCATTTGATTCTATTTTGACTTACTCTGAAATAATTTTCTCAAGTAGATTAAGTGAAGGCGTATGTTGCCACAAATCTGCGTCTAGGGTTAGTACAAACTAGATCTCAGGTTAGATGGAGCATGGGGCACATCAGGTGAGATTATAGATTTCTGACTAACTGCTTGACTTTAGTTAAGTTGTTATGCAGTTGCATTAACTGTGGGGGGCTAGACAATATACTACTGGAGTATTAGCATGGTTTGGGCATATTTCATAGTACTGGCCATAATCTCTGGTTATTGTCTCAGCATTAATTAAATTGTATGTAGTTATATTAACTATCGGGGACTAGACAAATAGTACTAGTATAACCGCTGATTATTGTTTGAGCTTTAACTAAGTTGTTACGTGGGTGACTGTAGGGGACTTAACAGAACCACTATTTAAATAATGGTAAGCATGGGTGACCTACTAAATAGTTAGTCATAACCTCTGACTAATGATCAGACTGGAGAGTTTGTGATCATGGGTTACATGTACATCAGCCGGCATGATACACCCTGAGCAACATGGATTCCTAATGAACGAGTAAATATAAAGTAAAGAGTTAAAGGTGCTGTATGTAGGATTGACACCGAGTGGTTGAACTAGGTATTGCAGTCCAAATTCAAGTTTTTTTAACCGGCCCCTCCTCCTCAGACTTGATGCACACACAGGTTGCCAGATTGACGACACAAACAGGAACGAGCGCACTTGAGATGAATGAAATGAAATACGCTGTGTTTTCCGTCAACTGGCAACCCGGGATGTCGAAATACAGTTGGGTAAACTGGCAGTGGGCGGGTTTCACAAACCAAAACAAAGATTGACATTCCGGCCTGGAACGCACATTTTCAAAGGAGAAAAACAGACTGTAGCATCATTTTTCAGATAAACAAGTATGTTAACTTAGCATGTTTCTTAAATATCTGCAAACATATTATGGTATTTTTATGCTTTAGTAGAGTCAAAATCTTACATACAGCACCTTTGTCAGAATAATAATGATTATTAATAATATTATAGTTATTATTAGTGATTGGAGAAAGACAAATTTGCAATTTGACCTTTATTCTAGGTTATAGTTAAATTAATAGTATGTTTTGAGTTTAGATAATAAAATGATTATATTAGAATTGAACTTAAATTGAATAACTTTGTGCGCTGAAAAGACCAAAAACGCAAGAAACCTTCAGCCAGCATTGGATACCTTCCTTGGGCCAAGTGCACGGACCTTACAGCATGCACATATTTAATTGTAATAATTACGATAACTAGGTAGTAACTAAGTACTAACCCTAAACCTAACTCTAACCCATGTAGATACCTTTTATTATTCAGCACTTTCTTATGCAAGTACACTTTAATACAGGTAAGTGCACGTACTGTACAATAAAGTATAAATAAACTTGCACAAAAAAAAAAATAAAACCCTGACAGTGTGATCAGAATGTCATCTTGTATCATCTTAAATTGGTTTATTTTTTACAATAATGATTGTAGATTATCCTGACCATTACAAGGCTACTTAAAAAAAAAAAATGAATATTACAATGATAGTTTGATAAGAAAAACTGATTTGAAGGTAACACTTTGGTAACAGTATTTACAATCTTGTGTTCCTATTAAATACATGCATTGGCAAACTAACATTAACGTTAAATTAAGTAGCACATTGGTTACAGTTACATCTTTTGTAATACATTTTAATAATGTATTAGTGAATGTTGAAATAAACATTAACCATGAGAGACAAAAAAATCTTTTTTTTTAATTTTTTTTATTTATTTGTTAGTGTTTGTTTAAATATTAATTATGAGTGAGAGAAAAAAAAATTATTGAAAAACTGTAGATACAAAAGTATTTATTCCAAAAGTGCTTTGATTAATAAAAGCTAAATATGTGTGTGTACACGGTGTATATTTATTATGTATATATAAATACACATGCATTTAAGAATAATATAATAATGTTTTTATATTAATATTTACATATTAGCTCAGTTTTCTAAGCGGCCATGCATTAAATAATACGACTTAATTTTCTCGTTTATCTCGAATAAAACAGTTCGTTTTCATCTTATAACGACTTAATTTTTCTCTAAGAAATTACAAAACTGCGAAGGTTATAGTGAATATAACTGTGGGGTGTTGTATAAACTTTACTGTAAGCGGACCTTCCTCATCGATTTGCAGTTTATTACTGACATTTAATTAATTCATAAAATGTTAAATGCTTGAATCATATGAATAGGTATGAAATGCTGAGTTTCACCAACGCATTCTGTCAGATCAGTATTCTGTTTGCACATTAATTTGTGAGGCTCATGATTAATTTAAATTTAATTTTAATTTAATGATTAGGTAGTTAATAAGCGGAGATGGTTCTGTTTATTACAAGTAGGACTGATTAACCATTGTAACATGTACTGATGTCTTCTTTTCCTTATTACTAAGAATAACAAACCATATTGATGAATAAATGTGATGTATATGTAAAAAATCCATAGGCTAATTTAATTCAGTTTTGTTCTGTAATGTCGAATTGTTTTTCTACACACACACACATACACTACACGTACACATGAACGCTCTTTTCAAACAGAAGCTTGTAACACACATGATATCTGCCACATAATGACTACTACAAAATACAAATTGATATATAAATTATTTCATATAAAGGAAAATTGTGTACAAAGTGTATCCAAGCATCTAATGGCGCGGTGTGTGCCATTTAAACATGTTAATTACAAAAACAAAACGTTCGTTGTACTGTGTCTCTGGAAAAAAAAAACTGGAAAAAATCACATCACACTTTATTTATACAGTATTGTTATTACCTAGGCGAAGCAAAATTTGCTATAGGCTACAGTAAGAGCGCCTGCATAATCAGATGCCTGTTGAGTTCGTTACTATAGCAATTTAAAACTTTCATGTCGTATAACGAGGGGGGGGGGGGGGAAAACGACCTTCGTTATGTCAGTAACGAGAAAATTAAGTCGCTTATAACGAGAAAACGACTTTCGTTATGTCGAGATAACGAGAAAATTAAGTCGTTATAACGAGAAAACAAAGAGGAAAAAAATTATAATGGATGGCCGCTTAGAACTTCCGTAGAATATAAATATATACATAATATATTTTCAAAATATATACTGTATGTGTATTTATATATACATAAATATACACAGTTCACATACAGTACATATATTATGGAAACTTTTATTTTGGATGCGATTAATCATTTGACTGCACTGGTTCCAAATGATGCACAATACACTATGCACATATAGGCATGTGTGTAAGAAGACAAGCGCACGATGAAGATGAAGGAATATAAACATGTATTTATTATTATCCACACAAAGACAGGTTAACCAAGACAGGAATACACACAAGGTACCATGGAAAACACCAGACAAAGAACTGAACTCAGGAAGGAACTAAAAGGGGGCAGACAGGTGAAGGGGGTTAACTAATGATGAACTTAGAAGAACAGGAACATAACCAAATAAGGAAAAACAGGAACCGGAAGGAACTAACAGAAATGGACTAAACTAAAAGTTCATAACTGTGACAATTATCTAGTGTATTAATTGTGTAAACTGTCATCCAGCATTAAAGCCCTTCCCCCTCCATTAGGAAAGTGCATAAAGTGTCCAACAATCCACACCTTTTTTTTTTTTTTTTTGGAATTTACAGTGTGAACTCACTTCTCACATTATTTATACTAAAAATGGCACAAGCATGCAAATTTGGATGCACCTCAATATTTTTTTTTTTTTTTACATTTGACTAAATTCTGAGACTGTCACATTTATGTTCTGTTTTGGTTTTGAATTCACTGCATTTCTATTGATCCAGCTTTGACACAGTTTTTCCTGATTAGTCTTTTCTGTTCTCCTGTTTTGATTTTGTTCTGAAAACACCTGTTTCAGTTTTCCCTGATTATGTTCCATGTGTTTATATGCACTGTGTTTTCCTCAGTTCCCATGTCTTGCTTTGAAGTTGCTGTTGTTGTCTTTTACTCCCCATGTTCTTCTGTGTTTAACTCTTGGATTGATAATTAAAGACTCCCTTCCAGATTACCCTTGCACCGTGTGCTTCATCCAAACCGCATCATGACAGAGACCTCAATTAATGAACATTTTTGTCTCACAAAACACTGAATAATTTGTTTTTTTATTATTTGGGTCCATATGTTAAACAGATGGACAACAGACAGATGAACCCCCCTCACAAACCCATCCATCCAACTGCTGGTTAAACTAACCCTGCTGCTGTCAAAAATCATTTAATTTCATGTCCTTAGAGAAAACTAAAGGGAATCTTTCTGAAAATAATTAACCACATATCTAGCTATGCATTCTTGCAGACATAAATCGTTGGCAGGTTAATATACATAATATATAAGCAAGACATTAAAATACATTATACTCAAAATTTCAACCCAGGTGGCATTTGCAAAAACAAAAAAGATGCTAAAGCTTTTCTCAGAAATAATCTCACATTTCCACTCTTTCAATTAATTTAACCATTTTTACACTTTTGTAGATTTATGAAGCCAGTTTTCAAGTTGATACAAATGTCCTGGGAGAACAACCACTACTTTGTTGAATTAGCAATGTTCAACAAAGTCAGAAAAATAAATGCCAGTTGTGCTGATGTTTTGATATATACAATAAAGACATATTAACCAAGACACTTTTAGATTTTACTGAATTCTATGTAGAATTATTAGACATGTGTAGAATGAATTAGAACAGAACAAAATACATTTGTCCCACTATCAAAAATAAATAAATAAATAAAACACTTAGTTGTAAGAAGGATAACACAGCTAGCTGTTATGGACATATAACATGACTTAACATTATGGCAGTAAACTCTTTTTAGAAAACACTTAAAGTTTGCACATTATTGCAGAATTCTTTCCCAAATTAAAAAAATCAGAAATGTGCAGGATTAAAAGCAACAAGCCTCAGATTTATTTGGGATGATATGGGCAGAAAATCACAAAAACAATTATGGATAGACTCACCAGATGTGCCTTAATGTCTTGCTCCATACACTTGGACTGGACATGGTAAACATGGGTGATGAAAGAAACTGCCTATGAAACAAATGCCAAAAATCAAGTCTCACCTCTGGACAACTGTCATCTGAAATAATTAATTTTATGTTATGCATTTTATGGAAACACTGTGTAGATTATATCTCGTAAAACATTTAACATGGGCTATCTTTAACGAGGTGCAATAAAAAATAAACTGCAGCCACACAACACCTCACTGAGAGGCTTCCAAGGCCTTCCACTAATATGTTAGCAAAGACTGATTATAACTCACAGTGATCAATATCCAGACTTTCCCACTCATTACGGTGCTTTGTTAAACATCAGAGTTTAGCTCCATAAGCCACGACACTTTGCCTTGCTGGATGAATAACATAGGGAACACACAAGAGACCGAAAGAGAAGAAAAGACAACACCAGTGAGGGATCATATCATTATATCATAACAGCAATATTTCTCAAGTGCTGTCAGAAACAACATAATTGGATATTAATCCAGTATACTCAAAAACAGTGTTGGGGGTAATGCATTACAAGTAACGCGAGTTACGTAATCAGATTACTTTTTTCAAGTAACTAGTAAAGTAATCCATTACTTTTTAATTTACAAGAAAATATCTGAGTTACTTTTTTCCCATTTTTTAATTGAAAGATCCCCTGTCTCCTTGTTGAGAGAAATCGGGAGTAAGATGTTACTTTAGATCTAGAATAAATGTGAACATGCATTAATTCATTTTATTTATTGAATATAAAAAAAAAAAAAAAATCAGATTTAGTTTTCCTCAAAATGAATAATAAAAGAATTTTAGAGAATCTGAGTATGTGATATTTTTATATGTTTTATATTATAAATATATTTTTTGCATTTAATCCCATTTTATTAACCAATTTGCTGCTGACCTTCGATGATCCAATTCAGCCATACTAATAAGCAAAAATTACACAAGATAAACTAACATTTCTTCTTTTTTTATTGCTGAAGAGTGTTGAATTTCTTCTGTGTTCTACTGTACAGACGTTAATTTACATTTCCTTCAGCCTGAGGCTTTTGGTGTGAAAGAGCTTTTACATTTGCCAAAAATACCACCTTGGTTTTTAAGTGAGCCACAAATTGATTTTAGAATACATAACAAAATACAAAAAGGATAGTTTGAAGGTGAAATTAAGTATTTTACACTAGAATATATTAATACTGTTATTCATATGTACACTGATGGATCTAAAAACCCAGAGACAGGGCGAACGGGTGCAGCATTTTATGTACCAGAATTTAAAAGTGGGAATAAAAGTAGAATAACTGATGCAACATCAGTATATACGGCATAATAATTCGCCATTCAGACGGCTCATGAATGGTTTGAGGGGGAGATGGCAAACTCAAGATTCAATGGCATCACTTTCAAACTTTACAGTCGTGTAGAAAAGATATACTGATAGAGAAATTGATCATTTTACAGTCTATAGAATAAGTCAAATGGAAGTGTTAGTGTAGTGCATTTTTTATGGGTACCAGCAGATGTAGGGATATGAGGGAATGAAAAAGCAGACCAAATGGCTAAAGAATCAATTAAAATGGATAATATTAGCGTAACAGTCACTTTAAGCAGGGCAGAAGGAAAACCTGTTATTAAGCAAGTTTGTAGGAATAAATGGCAGAACTACTGGAACTCATGTAAAAAAGCAAGACATTTCTATAGAATTCAAAGTAACATAAAAAAGGTAAAATTAATCATATGAATAGGTAGGACTTTATTATATATACAAGATTAAGAATGGATCATAGTAATCTAAAAGGGGTCATATGATGCTGCTAAAAAGAACATTATTTGATGTATTTGGTGTAATGAAATGTGTTTATGTGGTTTAAGGTAAAAAAAAACACATTATTTTCCATATAATGTACATTATAGTTTCCCTTCTATGCCCCGCCTTCTGAAATGTGTCGATGTGTACAAAGCTCATCGGTCTGAAAAGCGAGGTGTGCTGTGATTGACCAGCTATTCAGTATGTTGTGATTGGCCAAATGCCTCAAGGGGCGGTCACACTAGACTTTGAACGTGCGAAATTTTTTCGGACACCGCTGCGAATATGGGCGGGAGCAGGTAACGGTCTCCCCTCAGTTATCACAACATGGATTAAATGTGCTTGTACTGTGCCTTTTGCGACGGCGTCGAAAGTGTTTTATTATGTTTTACTCTCTGTCTGTCTCTCTCTCTATATAAATACATACACACTAAGCAGGTTTTTTTTTTGTTTTTTTTTTTTTAATAAAAAATTATAAAATGTGTCCTCATTACGCTCTTAAATCTTTTGAATGTACCATCGTAGTGAACATTCTACTTGATCCCAGGTCTTCACATAGACGTAAAGAAACTGGACACAGCAGCTGACCCCCAATTGGACTCAATTGAGGACAGTTTTTGAAAGCCCCGTTTTAGCGATATTTTAGAACTTCCGTTTCTGACGCGGCAAAGACTCAAAACTAAGCTGATGACGTCAGAAAAACTGTCTGACAGATTGGTAAATTTTAGTAGTAGTCTGAGCGTGCCAAAACTGCCCTCGTAAATCTTGCAGGGGGACGGAGGAGTTTGAGCGGGGAGTTCTTGGCGTGCATGTGAGCAGGAAGTAAGTATTCTGATTATATTTTGTATAAGAGTTATTTAACAATGTAACGCCACAGTACGCCATATCTCTTGACGTCTCCCCGATGCCGCTCTGCTGAGTGATTTACTCTCCTGGTACGGTAATTTCTAACTGGCGCAGTAGAGTCGAGGGTTTATATGGAACCGGCAATCGTTAGCCCTCTTTTACAAAAACTGTTCTACGGGGCAATAATGTTAACATCAGAAGGTAATGGAGCAATTTATACATTGTAGTGTATCTTTAGCAATTATAAATAAGACAAAACATGGCGTCTTTAAAAATCGCCCTCAGGATCGTAAAGTTATTCGCTTGTACTAAAGTGACGCAACAAAAAACTTATGAATGGGAGTCAATGGGAATGCAACGCAAGTGAAAATTCTCTACAAGATGGCGGCACCGGCCCCGGGTGTGGCCGGACCCTTCAACTTTCTGTTGCCCGTCGACTTCCTTGGCCCCTCGGTCTCACGTGATTCTTGATGCGAATTCGCCGGGTCAGGTAGAGTGTGTCACAAAACTTGATACTTTGGAACGCATGCGAAATGCGAAACAATTTTTCGCATGAGGCTTTGCGGTTTCCGGGTTTTTTTGACGCCATTCGCATAGGATGATGGAGTCCAATGGACACGAAAGAAAAAAAGTGCAGTGTGACCGCCCCTTCAAGCGTGTGACGGAAATGTTTTGCCCCTTTACATACTGTGATGCCTTCTCCCAGGCCAGCAGCACGAGACTCAGTCCAGCTGCTCTGCTTGCGAACATCCCATCATCGTTTTCTTTTAGCAGTTCAGTCAATTTACTGTTAGGAGTAACTGAATAGTTTGGGATATTGGTTTATTTCACGTCAGAGGGAGTGTAAGGCATGTTTATAAACCGAATAACAAATAAGTTATTTGTGGATTACTGTGTTCTGGAGACGCGAACCGTTTCAAACGATTCAGATAGATTTGGTGAACCAGTTCGATCGGTTCACTAAGAAGATCCGGTTAAATAGAAAGATTCATTCGTGATCCGGACATCACAAGACGAGACAAAACAAATAAAACCCATTACAAACGAGGCATTTGTTGCATCCAGTGGGGACATAATTAGTGATTATAATGACTTACAGTGTTTTTTTTCCACGTTGTGTTTCGCGCTTCATAAACATAAAACCATGTCTGCATTTGTGATCGGAGAAACAACAAACAACAAGCTCTACTCTACACTACTCAAAACTCAAGTTTGAATCATCATTGGCAAATTATTTAAATATAAAAAACGTACTTACAGGCTGTAAGTCAGAAGCGCCAGACTGTCCTTGCAAAGTTTATACTGCCCAACTTTATAGAAACAACCATTGTGCCACAGATGCATTGCAGGCTACTGGTTCTGGAAACAGTCCTCTTCCTCCATAAAATGCACAGCACACATCAAAATATTTGGGTTGGACTGTTCAGGAACAGTGTTGAAATACAACTTAACCACTGATTTCTAGTCATGTCCTCTTTTGGAAGGCCAAACAAAGTAGTTTCACTTTCACAAAGAAACACACAGTGACTCCACAACAAGGCAGCTGCGGCAACAGAGAGAATAAATGTTACGCCTTCTTTCTTTGCACATCACAGAGGACCTCTCCTGGCGTGACAACACCGCAGCACTGGCCAAGAATGCACAGCAACGTCTCTACTTCCTCCGCAAACTGAGAAGAGCCAGAGCCCGGCCCCCATCATGTGCACCCTCTACAGAAGCACCATCGAGAGCATCCTGACTAGCTGCATCACTGTGTGGTATGGCACCTGCAACTCATCCTGCCAGTAGACTCTTCAACACATAGTGAGAGCAGCTGAAAAGATCGTTGGTGTCTCCCTCCACTCGCTCCAGGACATTTATGGAACCCGTCTCACCCATAAAGCCCTCTGCATCGCAGGTGATCCCACCCACCCGTCACAGCTTCTTCAGTCAGGCCAGGACCAGCAGACTGAAGGACAGCTTCATTCATCAGGCTGTCAGGAAGCTGAACTCCCTCCCTACCGTTTCAGAGTAGTATGCTAAAGTGTTGTCACATGACAAACATTAAAACAGCACAGCTGCTGAGGTTGTTACCTAACAAATAAATGTACTAACCATTCTTTTTACAAAGGCTTGTTAATTAAGGATTCACACTAGTAAACAATGCTATATTGCCCAATTGTACTCATTTCATAATTAATGGATTTTACATACTGAACAGAACTTATAATAATTGTGTAAATAGTAGTTAGGTGGTAGATATTTATATTTCAGTATTGTAGTACATTATAAAACAGTATACAATTACAGTCACTAGGTGGCGTAGTGGACTACTATTGCAGATTTTAGGTTTTTCCCTCAATTTATTTCTCTGCTTTACTGTCCAGCCACATATATATCTTCATTGTGTTTGGCCCCCCTGGACGAGTGCGCATGTAGGCAGGTGCCTAGAATGTCCATGCATAAATCCGGCCCTGCATATTACAGATGCGTGGTCAGATTTATATCATATAAATATAAAATGATGCCACACCCTGAATGTAGATCCAAGTCCCTGCCTGCTCGCTTTACCTTCCAAACATTATATCTACACTTAAACACAGACTGATATGTAGTTTTTTGTGAAAGATGTTTTAATTAAGATAAAATGACTATCGTAGACAATGTAGGCTACAAACTATTTGCTAATGTTGTTTGCTATTTGCTATTTATAAGTATAGGCCTAATACTACATGATTACACAATATTACACGAATACTACAAAACTACAACGACCTTTTTTATTATTATTATTTTTTAAATGTTTAATTTTCTTAATACAACAAAAGACGTGTTCCTCACTGACGTGAGACCCTACTTGTTGTTCATAGGCTACATATTTACACACGTCTAGCCTTCATCACTGACATTTCACACTGTAGCCTGTTCTACAGACTGTGTGCTAGTGTTATCTGTTATTAGTTAAACTGTCAGTCGACTGTTGGTTGGAAAGGTTATCGCTGCAACCGCTGCTTTGCTCAGAACTCTCTCTCGCCCCGTTCCTTCGACACGAACCGACCTCATTCATTTTTTGTTCACAATCTGTTTGACAGAATTAAACGCGCAGACACTCGCGTGAACATTTACTCGGGTGGTTAATTTGTCATTCAGATAACTGAATATGTATGAAAAATTGATATGCAATATTTGAAAAACACATTTAATAATTAAAAAATTTAAAAAATCGCTAAATGATGTGTGATCGCAGAGATACTTTCCTTAAGCGGAGAAGAAATGTGTAGGCTACTGCCTAAATAGAACAGGATTAAAACCTCGCGTCACACACACACACACACACACACGAATAATACAAATAATCCGGCGTCTGGGATGCCAAACACGTCCGCATGGCTCTCTCACACAAATAAGTCACTAAAATCTGTGAATAACTTGCAACAGCATGTACCGGAGACAATAAAACCCCAGCTGCCACTTTAATACCGATACCATCAACAATTTCGCAACAGTAATAAAACAGCTTACTCTAAAAGGCTATTTAATAAATGCGTATTTTTTTTTTATGAATATTTAAGAACTAACTTAATAAAATACATTTAATTCTTATGCTATTTTATAATAAAATCGCAATTGAGGTTTTGGTTTGAAAACCATGCATCTCACAGCACACTCTCAAACACACGCCTTACCTTTCAGCTGCCTTGTCTTGGTCTGCAACATACTTTCGTTTTGCAGCTTCAAGCGATGAGCCCCCTTGTGTTGCAAGGAGTTTAAAATCCCCCAAGGAACCAGACAGGAAGCAAGAGGAAGTGACCAATTGGAATTTCAGTGTTACGCAGTAAATAACGATCACATGTAAGCGTGGGCTCACTGTGCGATGTAGCCTACACAGCACTGTTTATAGACCAACCGCAAGTTTATGTGCAGTCGCTCGTGGACAAAAGGGAAAAAGTCCCCACCCTCTTTCACCTGTTTGTTGTAGGACACTCTATAAACAGTACAACTGATGGTGTTTCATTTAAGCAATATCGACATGTTTGAATCTGTATTATGCACGGCGCGTTGAAAAGCAAATATAAGAGATACAAATTATAATGGAATATAACTACAAGAACATTTCAATATTGTTACTCCTGTAAACTTATTTGAAGTATCAGAAGTGGCACACTCTCTTATAATTTATTTATATTGTGTTAAACAAAAGCCACATTTTATACATTACTTAAACTGCTGTATAATACATCAGCTGTCCAAGCAAAAAGATTCATCAATATTCATATTGATGAATATTGATGTATATTCATATTCAGACTGAAGAAAGCATGGGCTGAAACGGCTGCATGGGCTTTTTAATACACTTTGCACTTTTGTCACTTTTTCACTTTTGCATATGGAAAATAAAAACTATATTTTTGAGAGATCTTTTTTGGTCTGATTGAAAAAATGTTCAGTGTGCAGACGAATTCAGTGACTTGTCGGAAACTTTCTCCTTTTTGTTTTACGCACCTGAGAACTCATTATTCTTTTTGAGGGCAGACAATTCCTGTTTAAGGAATTGAATAAATGAAATTCATTAAAAAAAAGGGTGAAACTCAACACACACATTAAAAAAAATAACACCACAAGCAAACCACACAGGTTTTAACCACACAGCCTCTTTTATAACCATACCCTGTAAAGACACAACTACAGATGTCAGCAAACAGATGTCACACACAGTAGTTGACTGGCCTTACACCTTTTGCTGTTCACAGGGCTGTCTATCAGACAGACAGATGTAATTCCTCAGGACACCTGTTTCAGTGATTTAAGACCGTTATACAGCAAAACTGGCAATATAATATGAATAAGCAAAACTAGAAGCTCTACCAATTTTTTTCAGCATTGACACTGGGATAGATCCCCTAAATCACAAACTCAAACCCAACAAACAGAAGATAATTAAATATAAAATGCACAAATAATGAAACCCATCTTCATATAAACGCAACATGATTTACGACTGTTTGTCAGGGTCGACTTTTGAGGCTTCCTTGAAGTCCGGGTCGAGCAGAGTAATAAGATCCATCATGGCTTGACTGATGTGAGAGCCAAACTTATGAGAGTCCTATAAACAAGAAAAAATGAACCGCACTTTAGTTTATATGCTATATAAACATTCTTTCAAAACAAGACACCAAATGACTCTTAAATATAAGAATAAAAAATGAAGCAGTGAAGTCTGCTCTACAGCAACTGAACTCACATATTTACTATATTTCCAATTCAAAAAGGTTGTGAAGAGAACCAAAACTATCTAGCAATTCACATTCTCATCAATTGTTTTAGCACATTATTTTGTCAAAATCTGGGTCTATTATATAGCAAAACAAAAATGACAAATATGCGGCTGGAAAATTAAAAAAAAATAATGCATGGAACAAAAGATGCTTAAAACAAATCAAGACATTTTTGATATAATTAGAAAATCGGGATTCTACCTACTGCATTTTATTAACAAAATATGAAAAATTACATGAACTATATTCATATTATTAAAGACTTCTTAATCTATTTCTTTAATTCACTATATTGTCTTTTATACTTTACTTCTGCTTTATAAACATTATCAGATTGAGATGTTTTTCATATATATATGTATAGAACAGGAAGTCAAAATAATGCCATGATCTGACATGTGCCCTTTCAGTGTATTAAAAATGATCTTGATGAAGCTCCATAAAAAGGCAAGTAGTCAGTTGTTCTTAATTGTTCAATTTAAGAGCATGTAGTGATGTAGGGTTGTTTTGCACTTACAGTCTCTGTGCAGGAGTGCTTGCAACACATATGGTAGTCGATCATTTCCTCACCCATAATGGTATAAGATACAGCATAGCCATCATCAGCCACCTTACACAGGAACAAAACATGGACACAGTGAACTCATGAGCACTTCTACCTGTTTATGTGCGTGATGATGGGAAGTCGTGGCCTAATGGTTAGAGAGTCGGACTTGCAATCCAAGGGGAGTGAATATACAGCGCCCTCTCCACCCTTAATACCACGACTGAGGTGCCCTTGAGCAAGGCACTGAACCCCCAACTGCTCCCCGGGCGCCGCAGCATAAATGGCTGCCCACTGCTCCGGGTGTGTGTGTGTTCACTGCTGTGTGTGTGTGCACTTTGGATGGGTTAAAAGCAGACCATGAATTCCGAGTATGGGTCACCATACTTGGCTGTATGTCACGTCACTTTCACTTTCACTTTCACTTTCACTTTCACTTATTCACCGGACCAAAGCCTCCTCCCAGCGAGATGAACTCAGGATGGTTGACCAAATCAAACAACTCCATCTGTTGCACAGGGGTCTGAGAGATGGAGAGGCTCCAGGGCTCTGACAACACCTGCAAGTCACACATGAACCAACAACTTCATGCACACGCATCCATTTAGCCATAAATGCCCACACACATCAACATTTAAAAAAAAAAAAAAAAATTACCAGTTTAGTTAGAGATTGATTCAGTTTATTCTCTAATGCATCTTACTACATCTAATGCATCTTACTACTCTAAACTACATCTTAGGAGTGTTTGAGCAGCCTTTCAGAACAGCTTGCAGCAATGTTCCCCATCCTATGAAGAAAAATCAGGCAAAATGAAATAACTGCCAAGCAAGAGGTTACATGACAGCACAAAGTAATTATGGAGGGCTGTGGCACTTAAAAATAAAATTAAGAACTCACAATCAATTAATTCAGATAAAAAATAGAAACAAATAGTCCTTTTTATTTTTTTTTAATTATTTAATAAAATAAAATGTTTAAAAATGTAATTTAATTATATCATAAATAATAAAAGAATATTTTTGCATGCAAATTTTAAATAGCATTTTATAAAGTATTTACAAATAGCATTATCAATTTATAAATTACTTTTCTTTACTATTTTGCCAAATAATTTTCTTCATGAATTAGCCAATTAACTAATAAAACAGGTCTTTTTATTTGACCATTTGAAAAGTGATTCTTTTTTTATTTGTTACATTTAATTACTAAAAAACTATTTTTATTTTATAAATTAAATTTTAATAATAAAATACATTTTAGGTGGCATTCCTGATTCCTCAATGAAGTGCTGTCAGTAACAGAAATGGAAAGAGAAATATCTTTAGACTTACAGCATGCTCCAGTCTGTTGAGGAATTTTGATTAGTGAAAGTGAAAGTGAAAGTGAAAATGACGTGACATACAGCCAAGTATAGTGACCCATACTCAGAATTTGTGCTCTGCATTTAACCCATCCTAAGTGCACACACACACCATGAACACACACCCGGAGCAGTGGGCAGCCATTTTTTTGCTGTGGTGCCCAGGGAGCAGTTGGGGGTTCAGTGTCTTGCTCAAGGGCACCTCAGTCATGGTATTGAAGGTGGAAGAGAGTGCTGTACATTCACTCCCCCCACCTACAATTCCTGCCGGTACGAAACTCGAACCCACGACCTTTCCATTATGAGTCTGACTCTCTAACCATTGATGGGGATTCAAAAGTTGCTGTTTCAGTACTGACATAAGCTATCCTGCTTCCTTTACAAGTAGGCTACAAATGTATCAGCTTTCACTGGAACAGGGTGGGACGGTCTCAGTGCGACCCTTGCGAAACAGATGAGTCATGCTCTTAGGAAAGATTTAAAAAAATTACACACTTTATGTGTAACACTCTAATTTACACATTTTGTGTCCATATTAAATAAAAATGTGTAGAAAAGAATAACCTCTTTTACACATTTTTATGTGTAACTTAGTTTAAAAATCAACACAATTTGTGTATTTACACACAGCATTTAACACAATATGTGTAGACCGATGTGCTTAACACTTTATGTGTAGTTTAAAAATCAACACAACTTGTGTATTTACACACAGCATTTAACACTTTAGACGTCCGTCATTTATTAAATTAGCTAGTGTGAACCAACAGGGACTAACGCTAGTCTTTAAACAGAATCCAGTCAGCCCATAGTTTTTAGTCTGTAATGACAGCGACATGCCATTTCTTTTTACTTCTGTATTGTTGCAAGTAAAATATCGTATTTATACCATAATCGCTTTATTATGTTATTATGTTTATTATGACCCCACTTTTAGACTCTGTAGGCTATTTTACTCTGTTTTTGTCAATTAAGAAATGGTGCTAGCAATGCAATAAATTTATTTATTATGTCTAAAGTATTTCAAAGTTGCTGAAATGATTAGCAATATGTTGTGCTGAGCCACTGGTGCAGACCAGGTAATGTTAACTTACAATCTAAACTTGCTAACATTTAAGTCTAACACAGCAAAGTTTATTACACAGCAAATGAATCAATCAGAAGATGGACCATTTTCTGTGTTCACCATTCAGGTAAGCACTGCAATAAAACTCACACTAAATCATTTATTCATACCAAATCTAGAATTCTTTAGTTTATATTTAAGCATTATTTTGATCTTTTATTAGGCAAAAGACTCTACTATTGCAGTCCCATATGACCAGTAAGGTACCTAATATCAGCGCACAGGTGGGTTAACTACTGTAATAGGAGAAATATAATCACATAGTGATTGCTTGCATGTGTCTTGGTGTGTTTTTGTCTCAAACAGCTACCCCTTCACTGCAGACAAGCTGAAGGCTAAATCCTCAATTGGAGTCTTTCTCTCTATGGATCTCAACATCTTTGGACAGAATTTAGGATATGTAAGTATTACAATTAAATCTGGCATAATTTAGTTTAAAGTTCAGCTGAAATGTTTGTATATGTTATTGACAAGCTGTTACTTACAGATATATATTCTTAAGTTAGAGAAGAAAGGTTTAAAAGGTTTGAAAATGTAGGTTAAAAATAAATTGACACTAATGTGGAATTTTTTCCCCTCTCTCTCTGTTTTAATATAGTGTTAAAACCCGGGATCTCCACTGAAGGACTGAGTGCATTTGTGTTTGTGGAAATGCATACAGACCAAGGAACATTCTGATGTTGTCAGTCAAACTCTGATCAGGAGCCAGTCTTTGGAGAAGTTTATTTATTCCCAAAGGTGGACAAAAACATTGCTTTGGCTTTTAAAAGGCTATTTTGATAATGACTTTTACTCATGTGCTGTGGAAAAGATGGAGTAGTACAGACAATGATAATAAGAAATGTTTTTTAAGCATCAAAGAGACTTTTCAAAATACTTTTGGCCACCAGTGTAATAATTATGAAGGTGAGGTTATGTGTCATGTTATCTAATGAGATGAATAGAATTGTTTTGGGTTGTGTTTGATATTTAGATTTTGTACGTCACTGCTTAAAATTTTTTGGCCTGTGTTGGACATTTCCCTTTTGACTGCTTAAAATTGTATATATATTATTTTGACAATAAGCTACACAAGCAATGATTTTTCCATTCATTTTGTCAAATGTGAACATTTTGTTTAGAATTTCATGAATGTTTTTTAACATAGGAACAGAAAGTCCCTCTGTCCTAAAAGTCGACAATGATGTAGAACACAACTTCCTGTTATTTACATTATATTAATTGGAACTGTACTGCAAGCTGAATGAGAGTATGAACACAACACATGAGACAAATAAGTGAATGTCCCTTCACAGGGCTCAAAAATTGGCCTATTAAGAATGTTGACCTTCAATTTGTGGGACATTTCTCACGCATAGTTATTATCATCAATGCTTTCGCTTTGTCGGGATGATGAAGATATGAAGTACACTGTAGTAGGCCAGCTGCACAAAGGAATCTGGGCTCATTTTCATTTTCTTGAGCTGGCCTTTCCCAAATTCTCTGAAGGGAAATACATAACAGTCCACATCATCAGCCAGTGCTTGCGCAACAGCGAGAGACTTGGACAGCTGCAGAGAGAGAAGATCAGCATGAGTGTGACTGGTTTTCATTCCTTTGGGTTCTCTGAGATAACACTGCTGAATGTTGTATCAGTGATGAAATCAAAAATACTGATAATGCTGGTCGTGACACACAGATGCCACAATAGCACTGCTTAACTGATACAGGCTTATGTTTTATTAATGTTTTCCTTTTTATTTGAAAGATTCCCAAACATGTTAAAGGGTTAGTTCAGCCAAAAATGAAAATTATGTCATTAATAACTCACCCTCATGTCGTTCCAAACCCGTAAGACCTCCGTTCATCTTCGGAACACAGTTTAAGATATTTTAGATTTAGTCCGAGAGCTTTCAGGCCCTCCATTGAAAATTTATGTACGGTATACTGTCCACGTCCAGAAAGGTAATAAAAACATTATCAAAGTAGTCCATGTGACTTCAGAGGGTCCGTTAGAATTTAAAATAGAACATGTTATTTTGTTTGTCAATGGAAAGGATTACATATATTCTGAAAGGTAAAGTGTCTTTTTTGATGTATTTGGAAACCATTTATATTCTTTATTTCAAGCTCAGATTTCTGTAATATAAAGGAGGGAGAAAGAGATCAAATTACTTGATTCTTTTATCACAATTTATTATTAAGCAATCAGCCAAATACCCCTTACCCCAAATAACCCCTTTTTATTTTATCTTTTTATTTGTATCCCAGGTATGTAGTCTGACTAGTACTCCCAAATTCTCCCAAATTGTGTAGTGTTTTTAACTGACCTGTGTCCTTTTTTCTTTTCTTTTCTTTCCTTTTCTTTTTTATTAATATTCTCTCTCTTTTCTTGTGTTAGTTGCTGTTTTTCATTTAGTATTATTAATATGCAAATAAGAGATCTGATTCAATTTTACTGTATTATATTTACATAATTTTATTCTCAATAAACAAATTGTTCAAACAAATATGGGTGTCATGCCACAAAATATTATTAATATGTGTAGTCAATTTAATGTGAATTTAATAAAAACCTTTTAAGTTACTAATTATAACACTTTCATTGTTCAGAAAGAGAGCACAGAACATTCACATACTGTAAAACATTTCACGTTGGTTAAACTTAAAAACGAAAGTTCACCTGCTGCCTTAAAAATGTGTTAACTCAACTTACAGATACTCTTTGTTTCAACTCAAGTTACGTTTTACAATTTATTAAACTAATGGTCATTTGTTGTTACAACTTGATGTTCTGAGTTAAAACAACTTACTATGTTTCATTATCAGTTCAAGAAAACTCAAATTAGCTCATAGTAAATAGACTTGACTGGTCTGCTCAAAAATGTAAAAATTTTATTGAAATAAATTGGAATGTGAAAGAAAGGCGATCTTCATGTTTAACATCTATTACCAATAAAGTATATACAGTACAGACCAAAAGTTTGGAAAATTTTTTTTTTTTAAATTTGTTTTTGTTTGAATTGTGATTTTCTTGTTTGATGCAAAGCTGAATTTTTAGGATCATTATCACATGATCCATTAGAAATCATTCTAATATGAATTCATTATCAGAGTTGGAAACAGTTCTGCTGCTTAATATTTTTTCAGAACATGTGATACTTTTTTAGGATACTTTGATGAATAAAAAGTAAAAAAAAAAATAAAAAATAAAAAAAGAAGCTATGTTTTTAAAATATAAATATTTTGTAATAACAATATACACTACTGGTCAGTAATTTCGGGTCAGTAATTTTTTTTTTTTTCTTTTTTTTTTAAATAAAATCAATACTTTTATTCAAGGATGTGTTAAATTGATAAAAAGTGATAGTAAATAAAATATATTATTAGAATATATATAATTTTTTTTTTTTTTTATTTTGAATAAATGCAGTTCTTTTTAACCTTTTATTCATCAAATATATTAGACAGCAGAACTGTTTCCAACACTCATAATAAATCAGAATATTAGAATGATTTCTAAATGATCATGTGATAGACTGGATGTTAAATGTGACACTGAAGGCTGGAGTAATGATGCTGAAAATTCAGCTTTGCATCACAGGAATAAATTATTTTTTTAAAGTATATTCAAATAGAAAACTATTATTTTAAGTTGTAATAATATTTCACAATATTACTGTTTTTTTTTTTTTTTATTTTTGATCAAATAAATGCAGGCTTGATGAGCAGAAGAACCTTCTTTCAAAAAGATTAAAAATAGTAATGTTTCCAAACTTTTGGTCTGTACTGTATATATATATGTGTGTGTTTTTTTTTTTTTTTTTTTTTTTTTTGTGTGTATATATATATATATATATATATATATATATATATATATATATATATATATATATTATTAGGGCTGTCAAATGATTAATCACGATTAATCACATCCAAAATAAAAGTTTTGTTTACATAATATACAGTATGTGTGTATACTGTGTATATTTATTATGTATATATAAATACACACACATGCATGTATATATTTAAGAAGAATATGTTATGTTTATATATTAAATATATTTATATATAATATAAAATATAAGAATATAAATATATAAATGTATATAGCTTTTATATAAAGCACTATTAATCTGAAGCAGAAGCAGAATCAGAAATAATAGTTTAATAATCGAAAGAAAACTAAATAATTACTTTCATTACAATTTCAGATAGCCTATACATACATGCAACTTATTTAGATACAACAAATAATATTACAACAAAATATCATTTTAATCAAACTTCAAAATAACGCTAAAACAATGCAATCAATTTGGTCAGCTGGCTTGAGTCACTGCACGTTTATGTCACACGCAACTCTATTAACTCCAAAATCTTTTTACGCACACCACAAGGAAATAATCTCTGACTATTTAAGCAATTTGTTTATTGAACAGTTCTCCACATCCATTACGCAAAGAACACACGCACAGTATAAAGCTTTCTGTCTCCATCTCCAACCTTTTTACACAAACCACAAGGAAATAATCTCCGACTTTTTAAACATTATTTAACAGTTCTCCACAACCATTACGCAAAGAACACACGAACGAAATAATACTCACCATCTCCATCCCCACCACCTTACAAAAATACTATAGTGTACTACTTACAATTGCTTGGCTAGTCAAAGCTGATTTCACACTTGTTGCCAAAAAAATAAATGTTACAAGCGCGGCAGCACCATGCTCTTACCTGAGCTACATGCAGGCGGGGTGCCCTGGTTACAGGTGTCCAAATGTCGAGGTGCGCTCTGGGGTCGTGGAGATAAAGTCTCTCATGAGGGGACGAATGTCCAGGGAGTTCAGAATGTCTGTGTTGGTATGCATCAGCGAAAAGGTGTGTGAGTCTTTTCTGGGTCATGGTGCTGCGTACCCATGTCTTCAAAAAACGCAAGGCGGAGAAAGTGTGTTCGGATGAGGCCACAGAGATGGGTATGCACAGACATAACTCGATCAGTATTTCTATCTCTGAAAACATGGCTCTTGTTTGTGGCTGGAGCTTTATCAGACATGATGCTACATCTTGGACTGTGACACACATAAACCCTCTGTCTTTTGTGACATCGGCAAGCTGCTTGGCGATGCTTGGCCTAAGCATTTTGAGCTGGAGTTCAAGGCGGTCTGAATCACTGTCGGGCTCGTCTAATCCAATCACGCTAGGTTGGGTTGCGGGTGCTGGGGCTGGGCCTGCCGGTTCAACTGCAGGCAGAGGCAGGCGGACAGACTCCGTTGTCATGGTTGCGGTATTAGATTTCTTCGCTGGTGGTTTTCCAAAAAAATCCAAAATCCGTTTCTGTGACATATTTTCTCCTCGTTTCTGTCATTAAACTATGTAAATTTACTAGTCAGCTGCTGCCAAAGATGGATGTATTCTGCATGGAACGAGCGGGAAACCTCTTTACTCGGCGACCAAACCTGCCTGCCTGACGTTGACAACGTAACTTCCGAACCTGTGTTGATTAGGCCTCAAAATATGAAATTAAAATCCAAAATATACGTAATAGCCTACGTGTGTCAAAATCATTTTCTAAAATATTCATAAGGAATTTATAAATTGTGCAAAAATATTTTAATAGGCCTACATTTTTTTTTTAAATCTCCCTCTCGTCACTAGGGGGTGCTGCAGCACCCCCAGCACCCCCACTTCCCGCGGCCATGACATTAGGCACTTATGTCGTAATGGATCACGCGGCCTCCACCAGCGCAGCGGCGTCGGCCGCCTCCCAGCCGCGTTTGCGCAATCCATCGCGCGGGTGCAGCCGGCCGTACTTCAACCGCTCAATGTATCGATTTAATATACACATTCATCAAACTAACACATATAACTAACGTATAGACATTTTATGAACATAAACTGTGATGTCACATCTTACCTGTAGAAACACATAAACAAAGATAGAAATTAGTTATCTTTCAACTGTGTGTCAGTGACTGCCAGAGTGGCTTCTTCGTATATAAATGAAGCTCTATGTCCTGCAGCTCACGATCACCCTCTAGCGTCACCCGCCAGCGTCTACAGGTCTAAGTGATGTTCAAGTTGGCGTCATTGCACAGTACTATATACAGATATATTTGCATATATATTTAATGCAAGAACCATATTTAACAAATGATAACTAATAATACTAATGAGAAACAACACATACATGACTGCTTGAATCCATATCACTACTGTTTGCTTATAATTTTAATGAGAGAAAAATATTTAATGAATGATTGAGTCCAAGTTTTGTTTTAAGGCTGACCCATTCATTGCTGCAAGACAAAAGGTAGGTTTTCAGTTTGTTTTAACTCTGTGCATGAAATCAGTTATTCCCTCCTTGCCATGGCTTATTTTCTAGAAAAGGGGGGTCAGTCACTATTGTGCTACATTTTCTAACTATTGCACTGTACAATTTATCTGATTATTCCTACCAGCAATGTTAGCATATGTGTAAACAGTTACATCCTAATTAGACGAGTCTTACCATGTAATCAGATTCCATAATATTCGGCCACTTATTCACTTAATCTTGTTACCTCTTTTTTTTCTATTTACTTTACAGGTCACCGGTCACAGATCTCAAGTCACAGGTATGTATCCTTTTTATTTCCTCTTTCTATCCTCTTTTTTTCTGTGATATTTGATTGTCTTTAGTTTACCATCCTGTTGTTTATTAAAGTCCACGGCCTCCACAGATTCTGACCACAGGCAGGCTGGAAGTTGATATCCTTTAGAACTACATTTCTCCGTACCACTGTCGGTTCTCCCAGTTCATTATAAGTCAACATCTTTGGCTGACGTCTCTGTCTTTGTGGATAAGTACATGACTGTGGTACCTCCAGTTCACTCACAGAATCTTGATTCCCCTCTTCAGAATCGCTGTCCTCCTGTGGAATATTCTCCTCCTCCGTTCCTGTGACTTCTGCATTCTCTTCTTCTCCAGCATCAGGTTGGTATTCAGATAAGTACTCATCCATCATAGCAGGTTCAAATGGTTCAGCTTCAGGATTCAGAGTGGTGAGCTTTGCACTGTGTTCAGTACGTGGTAGAAATTTACAGCATAGTTCATATCTTTCATCATCATCACTGCCTGAGTCTAGGTCGTGTTGTTGTTCTGGCACTTTCCTGCTCTTAACACTGTGCTTTCTTTTTTGTGTTTGGCTGTCTTTTGTGTCTGGCTTTTCTACAGGTAAACTGTCACAGGGCAGCAGGAGGTTTCTGTGTACCACACGACTGTGTCCTCCTTTCTCTGGTCTGATCTCTTACACTGGACTATCAGGGCTTTTCTGACTTATCACCGTATACACACAATCTTCCCAGTGTGAGCGCAGTTTACCTGGTCCTCCTCTTTCGTTTAGGTTTCTGAGTAGGACTCTGTTGCCAGGCAAAAGCTCAATACCATGAATTTTCTTGTCATAATATTGTTTTCCTCTCAAGGCCTCTTTTCTTGCAGTCTTTGATGCAATATCATAGGCTTCCTGTATCCGTGTTTGCCAGTTTGCAACATACTCTGCATAACTCTGCTGTTTCTCATTCGCCTGCAGGTTGAACATGAGATCAATGGGGAGCCGGGGTGAACGTCCGAATAGCAGGTAATATGGAGAGAAGCCAGTTGCTTCAGAACTGGTGCAGTTGTATGCATGGACCACTTTGGACAGCGAGTTCTTCCAGTCAGCCTTCTTAGTATCACTCAGTGTCCTGAGCATGGACAAGAGCGTCCTGTTGAACCTTTCAACTTGCCCATTGCCCATTGGGTGATATGGGGTTGTGTGAGACCCACGCACACCGCATACCTCTTGCAACTGATCCATCAGGTGATTCTCAAATTCTCTTCCCATGTCGTGGTGGATTTTTTCAGGGAAGCCAAACTTGAGGGCAAAATCACCGAAGACGTGCTGTACCACTGTTTTTGCTGACTTATTTCTTGTGGCGTAAGCCTGGGCAAAACGTGTGAAATGGTCCATCACTACAAGTATGTACTCGTAACCATTTTTGCACTTCTCAAGGTGAAGAAAGTCAATGGACACAAGCTGGAAAGGGTAGGTGGTTTGAATTGTAACCAATGGGGCTTTTGTAGTCTTATGAGGTTTTTTCCTTTTCAGGCACTCACGTACACGCGTCACAAAGTGCTCTGTCTCTTTTTGCATATGGGGCCAATAGAATCTTTCACGAATTAGACTTAGAGTCCTCTCTGTTCCAAGATGCCCAATCTCTTGATGCAACTCTCTGTAAACCGTTTGATGATGTTCTTTCGGTAGAATATGCTGGTTTCTCTTTCATGCTTTTCTGTACAGGACTCCTTCATTGCTTATGTGCAGTCGTGTCCACTGTTTCAAAAGGAATCTGGTCTCCTGACATTTTTTTTTGAGAGTGCGGCCGAATGGACGAATGTTATTCTTTTTGTACTCCAGGACACGGCTGATAACTGGGTCTTTCTCTTGGGATTGTTTGATCTGCTCCTGCGACAGACACAGATTAGTGGGCAGTGAGATGTTGTCTTCCACCAGATGTACAGCTTGTAAGTGGATCCCACTTGTCCACAGAGGAGCATCCTTGAAAGTTAAAACCACACCCTGCACTGCAGCACTTATCACATCTTGGTTTATCTCCTTTGTGCACAGTTTCATGTACTGGTCAATGTCAAGCGGCATCCTCGACAAGCCATCTGCATCTGCATTGCATCTCCCAGGCCGGTATTTGATGGTGAAATTAAAATCGGCCAGCTCTGCGACCCAACAGTGCCCTGTTGCATTGAGTTTGGCTGTTGTCAAAATGTACGTTAAGGGATTATTATCTGTGTACACTTCGAAATGTGGAGCATGGAACAAATACTCCCTAAAGTGTTCACAAATGGCCCACTTAAGAGCGAGGAATTCTAGTTTTCCTGAATGCATGTGGTAGTTTTTCTCTGGTGGTGTGAGAGTCCTTGACCCATATGCAATCACTGACATCTTCCCATTTTGTTTTTGATACAGGACTGCCCCCAAACCATCCTGTGACACATCGCAATGGAGGACAAACGGTAGAGTCAGATCAGGATAAGCAAGAATTGGTGGCTCTATTAAGTGGTCGATCAGTGTGTTCAACACATCTTGATGAGTCTGTGTCCAAGTTATGGGTGTGTTGGGAGATGCCTGCCCTTTTGACTTAGTACTGACTCTTCTTTTCTTTCCCTTAGGCTCAGCAGGTAATGTGCTTTGAGGTGGCGCTGCTATCAGCTGATAGAGAGGTCTTGCCAGGCGAGAGAAATTGGGTATGTAGGTCCTATAATAGGAGAGGAATCCCATCATTTTCCTCAGATCTCCCACTGTAGCTGGTTTTCGGAGCTTCAGGGCCTGTACCGGGGCTATTTCAGCTGGGTCCATGGAATATCCATCCTCAGACACAATACGGCCCAAGAACCGCACTTTCCTTTGGAACATTTCACATTTGTGTGGGCTGAGTTTGACTCCATGTTTCTGGTATCTTTGGAGGACTGTGCGAACATGAGCCACATGATCATCGAAAGAGGTACTATGTACAAGGTTATCATCCAGGTAAGGCTGACAGATAACATCTCTCAGATCTTCAAGGCAGGCTTCCATGTTCCTCTGGAACTCGGCTGGAGCTGAACTAAGGCCAAATGGAATCTTGTTCCACTGAAATAGTCCCCAGGGTGTTATAAAGGCTGTTAGGGGTCGGCTCTCGACATCAAGGAATCCTTGGTGATAGGCCTTCCCTTGGTCCAAGACCGAAAACCAAGAACTGCCGCTCAGGGAGTCCAGCATATCTTGGATCCTGGGAATGGGGTGCCTGTCAGGTACAGACTTGCGATTTAATTCACGATAGTCACAACAAAGTCTCAGGCTCCACTCCTTTTTCCTCACACAAACGACTGGCGAGGAGTAATGAGATCTTGATTTGCTTATCCACCCTCGGTTCAGAGGATCTTGAAGGTACTCCTTCACCTCCTGTAAAAGTGGCTTGGGCACAGAAATATACGTCTTTTGCACAGGTGATTTGTCATGGAGTGTAATATGCATGTTGAGTGAGGGGATGCAACCAACATCATTATCATCAAAAGCAAAAGCATTGCACTCTTCCTTTAACAGTTGTCGTACAATCTGTTGCTGTGACTCTGTTAAGTGTTCAAGTTTTATTGGTGGATCCCACTGACTGGGTCTCTTTGATTGATGTGGTGTAACACTCACCCCACATGTCTGCACCGTGGATGTTGGCTGTTCTATCACCTGCTCCATCTGAGTATCATTTCTTTGGAAAGAGTCTGTTGTTATTGGGTAAGTTGTCTTTACCACTTCCAGGTGGCCAAGGATGAGTCGTGGCGTAAGTATGACTGGGTGACTGGCTGTATTAGCGATGGCAATCGGCACTTTTGCTGTCTTCCCATTACCAACTTTGACTATGCCTTCCTGCATTACTAAGCCCTCTGGTAGTGGTGATGGTTCACTTGGAGCGAATAACAGGCTTTGTTCTTGAAATTGCCCCCCAATGTGTGCTTGTGCATAGACAGTGGTTATTTGCCATGCGTTGAGCTGGATCCTTTGTTTACCAACTCGCACTGTTCCAACTGTCACATTTGAATTTACAGTCTTCAACAGCTTAAGCATGGATCTTGCCTTATTTATTGAAAGAGAGAAAGCTTTGCTTACCCTACAGACAGTATTGGACCGTGGTCTCTGTTTCTCCCACCTGGTAATTATCTCTTCAATGATATTGTAACCAATGATAGGGTTTTCAGCCATGCTAATATCACTTGCCACGAGCATAGGTACCTGCAAGGTCCCTTCTGTACCTGGATCATCACTTAATTGGAAGCTCACTTCCACCCAGCCATCAAAAGGGATCTCTGTGTGATTCCACCCAGCTCTTCAATCGGTCTGACAGTGGTATGTGGTAAGTGTCGTTCTCTCCAGTCTGTGTTGATAATACTGGCTTGGGCTCCTGTGTCCCATAAGGCTTCAACTGCAACATCATTGAGCTGGCAGTGGACCAGGCACCTTTTTCCAATGATGTTCAAAAGTTTAGGTGTGGCAAGGGACAGAAACTTATCAACAGAAGTGGTCACATCTGGGTGAGTAACAGGTTGAATTTTATTTTCTTTACTGTCTTGCTTGCTTTGCACAGGTCTGGATGTCTGTCGCTCTTCTGAACTCGTCTGGGACCCGATGGCAGAATGGACTACTGAGGGGTCCAGCTCAGCAGTCCCCTCCTGTTTCCCGATGCCGGCCTCCGTTGTCATGTTAATTTATTTTTTATTTTTGTAATTTTAGCACTTTCAGTTAGCTTACACAATGGTAATTCAAAGTGCTTTACATAAAAGAAGGTAAAATAATCATGAAGAAAAATAATAACAAAAATAAAACAAGCAATTTTAAAAACATAAAACAAGCAATTCTAAAACATTGGAAATGATTTAAAAATTGACTTATTTAAAATGAATTTAAAACAGTTAAAAATAGAAAATGATTTTACATAGAATATAGTGAATATGTAAAATACAGTGCAATCAATTCGGAGATCGCACAGTGCTCATTCAACAAATGCACAGCCGAACAGATGAGTTTTGAGTCTAGATTTAAATGTGACTAATGTTTTAGCACATCTGATCTCTTCTGGAAGCTGATTCCAACTGTGGGCGGCATACTAACTAAAGGCGGACTCCCCTTATTTTGTGTGAACCCTTGGTATTTCTAACTGACTCGATCCTAATGATCTGAGTGGTCTGTTAGGTTTATATTCAGTGAACATATCTGCAATATATTTTGGTCCTAGGTCATTGAGTGATTTATAAACGAGTAAAAGTACTTTAAAATCAATCCTAAATGTAACTGGAAGCCAGTGTATGGACCTGAGGACTGGTGTGATATGCTCAGATTTTCTGGTTCTAGTCAGAATCCTGGCAGCAGCGTTCTGGATGAGCTGCAGCTGTCTAATGGTCTTTTTGGGAAGGCCGGTGAGGAGACCATTACAGTAGTCCACCCTGCTGGTGATAAAGGCATGGACAAGTTTCTCTAAGTCTTGACTGGAAACAAAACATCTAATTCTTGCAATGTTTTTTAGATGATAGTATGCTGATTTAGTTACTGCTTTGACATGACTACTGAAACTAAGGTCTGTCTCCAGAATCACACCAAGATTCCTGACTTGATTTTTAGTTGTTTGTCCCCTAGAGTCAAGGTATGCATTCACCTTGAAAACTTCGTCTTTGTTTCCAAATGCAATAACTTCAGTTTTTTCCTTGTTTAACTGAAGAAAGTTCTGGCACATCCAACTATTAATTTCATCAATACATTGGCAGAGGGAGTCAATGGGGCTGTAGTCATTTGGCGATAAGGCTAGGTAAATCTGGGTATCATCAGCATAGCTGTGATAGGCAATTTGGTTCTTTCTCATTATCTGACTTAGTGGGAGCATATACAGGCTAAACAAGAGCGGTGCCAGAATTGAGCCTTGTGGGACTCCGCATGTCATGGACGTCCACTTAGACTTATGCTCTCCTAGACTCACATAATAACCTCTCCCTTCTAAGTATGACCTGAACCATTTGTGTACCATCCCAGAAAGCCCGACCCAGTTTTCCAGTCTCTCTAGTAGTATGTTATGATCGACAGTGTCAAACGCAGCACTGAGATCTAGCAATACCAGCACTGATATTTTGCCAGAGTCAGAATTTAAGCGAATATCATTTATTATCTTAATGAGCGCTGTCTCTGTGCTGTGATGCAGTCGGAAACCAGATTGAAAATTGTCCAGGTATCCATTTGAGTTTAAGTATTTCTTCAGCTGATTAAAAACTACCTTTTCTATAATTTTGCCTATAAAAGGAAGATTAGATATTGGTCTATAATTGCTCAAAATGGTGTTATCAAGATTGCTCTTTTTCAGGAGGGGGCTTTACAACTGCAGTTTTCAGGGAGTTTGGAAATGTCCCAGAAAGAAGTGGTGCGTTCACCACTTCTAAGAGATCTGCTTCTAAACAGTTAAGCACACTTTTTGAAAAAAGATGTGGGAAGTGTGTCAAGATAGCAGGTTGTTGATTTTAGGTGCTGCACTATTTCTTCCAAAATTTTGCTATCAATTGCTTCAAAAAATAGACATAGTATCTTTTTGATATTGTGTCCAGATCTGTCTGACCTCTGCATTACTTGAGGATGTGCTAATCGCCTTCCTGATATTAATGATCTTCTCAGAAAAGAAGGAAGCAAACTCATTGCATTTGCTAACTGAGAGCATTTCACTGGGAATCTGACTTGGGGGGTTTGTCAGTCTCTCATCACTGGCAAAAAAGTATGAGGTGGTTTAAGTTATTGTTTATATGGTTTGAGAAGAAATTCTGTCTAGCTGTGGCTAGTTTCACATTAAAAGCATGAAGGCTGTCTTTATAGATGCTATAGTGAATTTCAAGTTTCGTCTTCCTCCACATCCGCTTGGCTTTTCTGCATTGTCTTTTCATAGACTGAACTGCTGTTGATCTTCTCCAAACTGATTTCTGTCTGTTTGTTTTCTTACTGACTATTATTGGAGCAATATCATCAATAACATTCTTAACTTTTGAGTTAAAGGAATCAAGGAGAATATCAACAGAGTCTGCAGAAATGCTTGGTGTTAGAGATATAGCCTCCATAAACCGCACACTAGTGTTCTCGTTAATGCATCTTCTTCTGACAGAGACAGATCTAGATTCAGTGGTAGCAGAGATCAATATATCAAAGAAAATACAGAAGTGATCAGATAGTGCTACGTCCTTAATAACAATGAATGAAATGTTTAGACCCCTACTGATGATTAAATCTTGAGTGTGTCCACGTTTGTGTGTGGGTCCATGCACATGCTGAATCAGGTCAAAAGTGTTTAAAACAGTTATCATTTCTTTTGTAATTTTTTTTTATGCATTATCTATGTGAATATTAAAATCCCCTGCAATAACAAAAAAGGTTAAACTCTGAGGAAATCATTGATAGCATTTCTGTGACCTCTTCAACAAAGGCTGGAGAGTATTTAGGAGGCCTGTAAATAATGATAAACAGAATGCGTGGAGCACCTTTCAGCACAATCCCTAGATATTCAAAAGACAAGTACTGACCAAATGACATTTGCTTGCATTGATAGACATCTTTAAATAGAGCAGCTACACCTCCACCTCTCCTAACAGTCCTGCAGACACTCATGAAAGTAAAGTTAGGAGGGGCTGCTTCATTGAGGACTGTTGCACTGCAGCTGTCTTCTAGCCATGTTTCATTCAGAAACATAAAATCCAGATTGTTTGTGGTTATAAAATCATTGATTAGACATGATTAATTTTTTAGTGAGCGAATGTTTAAAAATGCTAACTTGATGGCAGTACTTTGTGTCTTTACATCAATCTTAGTTTGATGCATTATAGGCTGCAGATTAGATGAGTTTGCCCTTGAGCTTGAAAAGACCTTAGACTTTCTATCACGTGATAAAACTGAAATTGAGAAAGCTACAGGCACACTGGGTTCGCTTGTTCTGTAAACATTTGTGAATGTTGCTGCTATTATAGCGGGGACCCGGCACATATCACTGAGAGCTGCTATCAGTTGTTTTTAGTTCACCTACAGCCGATGGAGGGTTTGGGCCCTGGCGTTGTGGCAGCGGTCGGAGAGCTCTCACAGGAGCAGGGCCCACAGGCTTTGGTGGTTGGGGGGCCCGCCGTTTTTTTGGTGATATTTGCGGGGTTGCAGCGAATGAGTGAGAGAGTTTAGTCCCAGCATACACCAATTCCTCCATTTTCTGTGAGAAGCACAGAAGTGGAGATGCTGGAGAGAGGGATAATGTGTCCGGTGAGAGGGGCTGTGTCTCTGGTGTTTTCGGTGGCTGTGATATGTTGTCCTGGCTTCCCTGGCTGTTTTCCAGAAAGTCGTCTTTGGGTGCTGAGTCTTGTATCTGTTTTGATACATCACAGTCTGTCTGTGAGGAGCTCTGTGGGCAGGGCTCAGCCGGGATAGTGTCCATCAGCAGTGCTTGTTGTGGCTGGATGGTGTTATCAGTGTCCTTGTGGGATGTGTCAACCACATGATGACTCGGACCTGGTGTGTGTGTGCTGAATGAATTGACATACTCTGCTGAAGGATGGTGTAAGCAGAAGTAAATATTGTCCTTAAGCACTCTAGCTCCAAGTTTGTTAGGGTGGAGGCCGTCCGGTTTAAACAGTTGTCTATGGCCCCAGAACAGATTTAAGCTGTCGACGAAATTCACTCCTTTTATATTGCACGATCTTTGTAGCCATGTGTTCAGCCCAAGCAACCGTGAAAACATATTTGTTCCCCTTGCTGGAAGTGGTCCACTGATGGACGACTGTACTTTGAGTCTTCGAAGTGTTTCAAAGAGTTCACTGAAGTCCTTCTTAAGGAGTTCTGACTGCTCTTTCCGAATATCATTCTTCCCCACATGGATGATGATTCGATTTGCAGTCTTGTGCTTCATCAGAATGTTCTGAAGTTCCTTGTTCACATGCGAAACCGTTGCTTGAGGAAGGCAGCATGTTGTTGTAGTCCTGCTACTGATGTTTCTGATAATAGAGTCACCCACTATCAGAGTCCTGGGCTCGGCTGCGCTCTGAGCTGAATGCCGCTGTCTGCTCGACCTTGAGCGCCTGTTAGTAGCAGTGTTAGCTGCTGGCTGATCTGATACATGTTTAATCACATTTGGGGATTCCTCACCCACATTCATTAATGCTTCAAATCTGTTCTCAAGATGTATAGGGGGTGGTAGAATACCAGTATTCACAAGCCTTGTCATAGTCGAATCTGGGGTAGAGGATGCTACAGCAGCAATACGAGAAACTCGTGACAATCTGATGTCTCGTGTTCCTTTGGGTCTCGCTCCCTGTTTGTGCCATCGATTAGTGTGGCGATCAGTTTCGGCTTGTTCCTCTACATTTGGTATAAACTGTTGAGATTCAGAAGATTCATGGGACTCACCGGCTGTATGCTGAGAGGGTCCATGACGACGGTCTGCTCAGTGTTCCGCCTGTTTTGGAAGTCCAGCGAGTAACTTTGTTTCAAGAACCACAATCCTTTGTAGAAGTTTTCAGCAGTTCATGCAACAAGTATATTCAACAGGAGGCATTTTCTCTCTCTTCTGTTTGAATGTAGGCAGTTGTTTTCCTGTCTCCGGAATGTAAGCTGCTGGCAGTGGGAGGCAAAGTCTTCTTTTTGTAGTATAATTCCAGTCCCAAAGAGTTTTTAGTTTTAGTGTTTGTGCCAAAAATCTGTTGTTTGAGCACTGTGCTGATCTGCTGAAGTAAAAATCTTAGAAAAATCAGAGAAAAGTACAGAAATAAGAAGCAAAGCGCAGAGCAGTAAGCTAGAACGTCCGAATGGTAGCAAAGCCGGAAGCGTTTGACAACCCCGTGACAACCCCGTGACAGACCCCGTGACAACCCCGTGACAGACGTTTGACAACCCCATGACAGATGTCCATCTTGTCCCCAGCGATAACAGTGCCTGCACTCTTCACCTCTTTGGGCATCCTGGCATGAACGGCAGCCTTTGGCTCTCCTCTCAGTTCGAAGTGGAGTCATGGGTGGGTGAAACTGTGATCTGGTCGCTTCCATTGTCTCTCTGAACATTTTGGTCATTTCCATGACGTTTGGTCTGAGGTCTTCAAGTGCTTTAGCAGTGTCATTGTCAGTCTCTTTGTTTTGTATCTTCTTGTTCTTCATTGTCTTTGCCAGTGATATGGTTTGACTTTCATTAATGTCTCATTTTCCTCTGTCCACAGAGCCATCTCGCTTTCGAATGTCGCTGAGCTGTTGCAGACGTGTTCTACTGTTTGAACTTCTCCTTAGTCAACAGAGGCTTTGGAGTCAACTGCTTTCTTTAACTTTGTTTGTCTCTCCATTTCCAGAGATTAGCAGCCTGTCACCTATAGATCAGATGAAGAGTCACTTTATCTGCTACTTTAGGATGGTCTGAGGTATGGTTTGACTTGGAACTTAACTATATCGTTTTGGGGGCCTGTCTCCACATAAGCGAAAAGAACTTAAATTACACTTTCAGTTTGGATGAGCTCAGGGCTACAACTCGTTCTCCATCCTGCTCATCTCCAGATGTCCACAGACATAATTTCAACCTCACTTTTCAATGGCTCGGAACAGAAAACTTTGAGCAGTCTCTTTGGGTTCCTGAGAGATGTTCATGAGCCTGTGCATTAGATCAATGAACTGAGTCTATTTTATAATGTCCTCTGAGGATGGTCTTTAATGTGGAAATATGTGAGATCTCGCTTACATTCTACTTTTCCCTAACAGGGGAAGGCCAAAACTCATATGCTGTGATAGTACTGCTTGAAAAACAATGATGTCCGCCTCTCACGTCTCCCTTCCTTTCTCACTCCTGATTCGATCTGGTTGTTGAGGCTAGTGTATGACAATTTTTCCTTTTGGCCAGCCTCTCCACTCTGCGCGAAGACTCGGAATACGCCCCCACAACAGAAGACAACTTCAGCGAACTGTTCTTCGTGTTTTTTTATTTTACTCTTTGCTTCGCGATCAGGAATAAGACATAATTCCTCCCAAAAAGATGTGATGTGGTTTTTCTTGAGATTTGGATTTCCTCAGAAAAAAGAATGAAGCACTTTATTCCAGCAGAGATCATGCACACGAGTAATCTGCTTTTTGTCTGATTTATATCTTGTACTACTTTTCACATTAACGTGTAAACATTTTACTAGACTAGACTTTTTCCAAAGACTTTTTTCCAAACTATAATTCCTGACTTAAGGTATAATCAAGATGAAATATTATGAAGTTCAATAACAATATACACTATATTATTCCATTCAAAAGCTTGATCCTCAATAATATAAATGTTACCAATAGCCTTATAACTGTAACAAATGTAACAATCATTGCTCGTTTCTGCGAAACCTTATCCCGATGGCTCGTTGCACTTTAGATAGAGGAAAGACTTTTAGCTCAGTTCAACATTTCTCTAATATCAGAAACTTGGAATAACGCATAATGATAATGATGATGATTTTCTTGGTTTGCATTCAGTCTTTTTTGTACTTTAGAAATAAGATTGTATAAATGAATTTCTGAAGGATAGGTTTGACTGGAGTAACTGATGCAAAAAATCTCAGTTCCAATCAGCAGTCTCTTTGATTGTTCCTAATAAACTGTGTTAACACACACTCACAAGTGAATATTAATTATGTTGTGGGATACAAATATATTCTAAATAAACTACAAACATAAAATTATATACATTTATTTTGTCCTCACATTCTTTTCTTGTAACTCATCCCTCTCAGTGACACAGCTGACTGAATGGCTCATTAATGCAGCTCATATGCAGGCCTTTGGTCTTCTCAGGTCGACATTCATGATAGTTGACGCCTACTCGCATATGACTTTTACCAACAAAAAGTGTCTTAGAAAATTTAAATCAATATATTTGTTTCTGTAAGTGAGTAAACAGATACATTTTCATGATCATTTAGAAAAAAAAAAATTCTAGGCTCAAGCTCCAGTTCTCAAAAATATCTGGGAACAATTTTCTGTATGTGTTTTATTGCCTTCCGATCTGGTTGTTGAGGCTAGTGTATGACAATTTTTGCCTTTTGGCCAGCCTCTCCAATCTGTCCGAAGACTCGGAATTCCCTCCTCAGAGTAACTTCAGGAATCGGTTCGTGTCTTGTGACTTGTTCTTTCACACTCATTTTTATCTCTTTCCTCTCTCGATGTTTTTTCTTCAAGTAGCCCCGTTCCTCTAATGCACGACGAGCATTTGCATGTGTCTGCTGGAGTTCCTGCATACTCTTCTCTTAGCTTCTCTGTCTTAGACTGGGTTCTGGTGACACTTTGAGCTCGGCTGATTTCTTAAGGGACTCGATGAAACACAGAGTTCATTAAGGCTCTCTGCATATTGTGCCTCTTCTAAACTTTCCTCAATTTCATCCAACGTTCCCTCCTCTGCCAGCCTTATCAAGCGCCCGCCTCGTTTTACCTGCGAAACCTTCACCCGATGGCTCGTTGCACTTTAGATAGAGGCAGACTTTTATCAGTTCAGGCTTCTCTAGCATCAGAAACTTGGAACTAACGCAGTCTTGAAGTTGTTCCATTTTTTTTCTTGGTTTGCATTCAGTCTCTTTAATGTACTTTATATTCTGCTGTATTGATGAATCTTCTGTTATTTCTAGGTTCGGCTCAGGGAGGAACTGTCTCCCTCACATCCAATCAGCAGTCTCCTCCTGGCTGGCTGTTCAGTTGATGTTGCACACACAGAAAGAGGCGGAGACAGTCTGGTATATACATATATTGTTTTATTCTGTAAAAACACATAAACAAAGCTAGAAATTATTAGTTATCTTTCAACTGTGTGTCAGTGACTGCCAGAGTGGCTTCTTCGTATATAAATGAAGCTCTATGTCCTGCGGCTCACGATCACCCTCTAGCGTCACCCGCCAGTGGTCTAAGTGATGTTGCATCATTGCACAGTACCATATACAAAATATTTTGCATATACAGGGTAACGCAAGAACCATATTTAACAAATGATAACTAATAATACTAATGAGAAACAACACATACATGACTACTTGAATCCATATCACTATACCAACGTCACTATTCTGATCTGTGAAAACTTTCACAGATCAGTACGGGTCAGCTGAGGTGATAATTTCGTGTTATTTAGTGTTTCTTTGTAGCAGGAACTGGAGCACTTATCAGGATAGAAGAAAAGCGGATGGGGAAAAATACGGTCAAATTCTTGAGGAAAATCTGCTGCCTTCTGCCAGAAAGCTGTCAACGGGAAGAAGGTTTACCTTCCAACATGACAATGACCCAAAACACACAGCAAAAGTTATTACACAGTGGTTGGATGACTGAAATCCCATTGAAAATTTGTGGAATGACTTTAACCCTCTGGAGTCTAAGGGTATTTTTGGGGCCTGGAGAAGTTTTGTCATGCCCTGACATTTGTGCTTTTTTCAGTTTCTTATAAATATCTAAATGGCTAAAGTCTAATCTCACTGTAATCAGCACAAACTGGGCTATAATAATATGTGAGCAGCATGTATGTACATGATTGTGTTTTTGAGAAAAAAAATGTTATGCATGGTTAGTGAAAAACTAAAAATGTTAAATCACTTGAAAAAGGCAATAAAACACATACAGAAAATTGGTTCCCAGGAATTTTGAGAACTGGAGCTTTGTAGCCTAGAATTTTTTTTTTCTAAATGATGTGAAAATCATCTTGTTTACTCACTTACAGAAAAACAATATATTGATTTAAATTTTCTAAGACACTTTTTGTTGGTAAAAGTCATATGCGAGTAGGCGTCAACTATCATGAATTCACACCTGAGAAGACAAAGGCCTGCATAATGAGCTGCATAATGAGCCATTCAGTCAGCTGTGTCACTGAGAGGGATGAGTTCACAAGAAAGAATGTGAGGACAAAATAAATGTATATAATTTTATGTTTGTAGTTTATTTAGAATATATTTAATTATCCCACAAACATAATTTAATATTCACTTGTGAGTGCAGTTTAAACAGTTTATTAGGAACAATCAAGCTGACTTTCAAAACTGAATTTTTTGCATTATTACTCCAGTCACACAATCCTTCAGAAATCCTTTTAACAATCTTATTTTCTACAAAAAAAAAAAAAAAAAAAAAAAACATTTATTGTTATTATTATCATTATTATTATTATTATTATTAATGTTGAAAAGAGCTGAGCATATTTTTTTCAGGTTTTTTAGGGGGATAAATTTGTTACATTTGTTACAGTTACATTTATTTGTTACATTTATATTATTTACATCAAGCTTTTGAATGGTATAGTAGTGTATATTGTTATTGAAACTTCATAATATTTCACTTGATTATACATTTAGTCAGGAATAATATTTTGGAAAAAGTCTTTGGAAAAAGTCTAACTAGTAAAATGTTTACACGTTATGTGAAAACTAGTACAAGTATATAAATCAATACACAGAGACTTACTCATGTTTATGATCTCTGCTGAATAAAGTTGCTTCATTTTTTTTTCTGAGAAAATCCAAATCTCAAATCCTCAACCACATCACATCTTTTTGGGGTGAATTATGTCTTATTCCTCTCATCGCGAAGCAAACAGTAAAAATAAAAAAAACTTGAAGAACAATCTCGCTGCGTTGTCTTCTGTTGTGTGGGCGTATTCAAAAGCCGCGCGCTTCAGTGAAATATTTGAATCTCAAAGAGCGCGCTCGGCGCGGGGGCGTGGTCGCATTAGAAGATAATGAAGGGAGACGTGAAAAACGGACATCGCGTTGTTTTCATATGGATTACTTTATCACAGAATATTTGTTTTTCGGCAGCACTTGTTTAGTTTAAAAGTAGACATGTCAGGCTTTCAATAGATATCTCTCTCATGTCTCTGTGTTGAGTATTCACTGAGTTACAGTTCATTTTAATGACGCATTTGTAAATGAAGATCAGCGCAGACAAAGGCTGCAGACAGCACTCCTTGTTTGTTATCTTTATTTTATAAATGCACAAAGTTTTGTTGTTATTATGTCTGTATACAAAAAAAGTAGACCCTTTACAGATTCGATTGATGTATTTTTCTTATCTGTACGATCAAAACTGAAAGTGTAATTTAAGTTCTTTTCGGGGTTATCAGGATGAAATGCCTCAAAACGCGTATACGCGTTAATCGACTTCAGAGGGTTTAAGACTGAAGTTCACAAATGGTCACCATGAAATTTAACTGAACTCGAGCAATTCTGCAAAGAAGAGTGGACAAATATTAAAGTAGATGTAGAGATGTATCCTAACAAACTAAAAGCTGTAATTAAGAGAAGAAAAAACACCCAAGGGGTTGATCCTTTTTACAAATTTGTGATTTTTTTATTTTTTTTTTTCCTCTGAGATGTTGGTTTTATATCTTACATCCACACTCTTGGATGTTATAAGTTGCAGTGAATAAAACAAAACAAAAACTGTCAATCTTCATTTCAGGCTGCAAAGCAACAAAATGTGAATGTATTAAAAGGGGTGATTCTTTTATATACCCCACTGTACATACATACTTAAATACCTAAAAAAGGGTGAGGTGTGTGAAGAAAAAGAAAATGTGTTAAGCAATTAAAAAGTATTAAATAAGCAACAATAATAAAGAAATAAGGACTGATTTATAGAATATATTTTGTAGATACATTACAGGATAAAAAGTAATAATCAAGAAACGAAATCTTACAAATATAAAATAACATATAATTTAATAAACAACAGTATATGCATACCTTGTAGCCAGATGTTTAAACACTTCCTTATACAGCATTATAGGATTGTAAGAACCGATTTAAATTAAATGATATGTATTATAGAAGCTTAAAAATGAAAAATATTTCAAAAAAAAAAAAAAAAAATAATATATATATATATATATCTATATGCATAATTATATAATTGTGTTTGTGTGTGTGTGTTGTGTGTCCTATACGCACCGTATTAAGTATTACAGACTAGAAAAAATACACAAAACATAATGACATAAATTCAGAACTTTGACACTTCACAAATAGGATAGCGACTCTTTTATGGCCATGATTAATCAGAAAAATTGATCAAAATGTAGAGAAGATCAACAGTGCTATTGAAATAAATGTGCTAACCTTTTGTCCTATGCACAAATATAAGTTATGACTGAACACAAATCATAAGTTATGACACAAATATACACACTGAATTGTGAAAGTCCTTTCTCTATTAATAAATAGTAAATGTAATATGATATATGGGAAAACACAGCACAACACAAAACTGAACCTTTGAAAGTTTTCACAGATCAGAATAACGATGTTAGTGACCCTGGGATGGGTCAGCTGACCCGTACTGAACTGTGAAAGTTTTCACAGATCAGAATAGTGATGTACATGACCCTGGGAAGGGTCAGCTAACCCAAAACTGACCTTTGAAAAGTTTTCACAGATTAGAATAGCAAAGTTAGTCACCCAGGGAACCGTTAGCTGACCCGAACTGAACTGTGAAAATTTTCTCAGATCAGAATAGTGATGTTACTGACCCTGGGATGGGTCAGCTGACCCGTACTGAACTGTGAAAGTTTTCACAGATCAGAATACCGATGTTAGTGACCCTGGGATGGGTCAGCTGACCCGTACTGAACTGTGAAAGTTTTCACAGATCAGAATACCGATGTCAGTGACCCAGGGAAGGGTCAGCTGACCTGTACTTAACTGTGAAAGTTTTCACAGATCAGAATACCGATGTTAGTGACCCAGGGAAGGGTCAGCTGACCTGTACTTAACTGTGAAAGTTTTCACAGATAAGAATAGCGATGTTAGTGACCCTGGGATGGGTCAGCTGACCCATACTTAACTGTGAAAGTTCACAGATCAGAATAGCGATGTTAAGCCGCGTTTCCACCGCTGGAACTTTACCCAGGAACTAGGGACTTCGGCCTGGTACTGGTACTTCCACCACAGGAACCAGGAACTAAATAAAGTTCCGGGTAAAAAAAATGCCCCTCAGAAAGACCCTGCTGGCGAGGTAGTACTTTTTCAAAGTTCCAGAACTTTTGGGAGCGGGACTTGGGCGCTAAACATGCTGATTGGTTGAGGTCACGCAGCACTTTGATTTCAACCACAATTTATTCGGATCATTTTGACTCAGTTTTTCAAAATATTACTGTTATTGTGTCAGGAAATGTAATTTTAAAAGTATTTTAGGCGAGAATGTAGTTGTTTAAAATTCAAATCTGCAGTTTATTTATAAAGACAGCGCCTATTTAAAAATGTGTTCCGCAGATTTCGGAGACGATCAGCTTCACGCGATCAGCGGGAGCTCAGTGATCATGTATCCCCGGAGAGCAGACCCACCTCGGCTAGTCCTTCTGATATGTGCCGCTGGCTCTGATGTCTCTTTAGTGGTTAAACATAAAATATCATTCGTTTTTGGGTAAATCTGACAGGTAATCTTTGGTCTGTATTCAATTTATCTATATGTTTTTATATCGTTTCATTTTAATGGCTGTATATATAAACATTTCCCTGAACTAAGTACTTTTCTGCAGCTATTATTATGTTTAAATGAAACTGAAAGGAGGCAGTGGTATTTCATATCATATTTCGTTTTATTGTAAATATACAGGTGCTGGTCATATAATTAGAATATCATCAAAAAGTTGATTTCACTAATTCTATTCAAAAAGTGAAACTTGTATATTATATTCATTCATTACACACAGAGACTGATATATTTCAAATGTTTATTTCTTTAATTTTGATGATTATAACTGACAACTAAGGAAAATCCCAAATTCAGTATCTCAGAAAATTAGAATATAACTTAAGACCAATACAAAGAAAGGATTTTTAGAAATCTTGGCCAACTAAAAAGTATGAACATGAAAAGTATGAGCATGTACAGCACTCAATACTTAGTTGGGGCTCCTTTAGCCTGAATTACTGCAGCAATGCAGCGTGGCATGGAGTCGATCAGTCTGTGGCACTGCTCAGGTGTTATGAGAGCCCAGGTTGCTCTGATAGTGGCCTTCAGCTCTTCTGTTGGGTCTGGCATATCGCATCTTCCTCTTCCCAATACCCCATAGATATTCTATGGGGTTAAGGTCAGGCGAGTTTGCTGGCCAATTAAGAACAGGGATACCATGGTCCTTAAACCAGGTACTTGGAAGCTTTGGCACTGTGTGCAGGTGCCAAGTCCTGTTTGGAAAATTAAATCTGCATCTCCATAAAGTTGGTCCAGCAGCAGGAAGCATGAAGTGCTCTAAAACTTCCTGGTATACGGCTGCGTTGACCCTGAATGTCACGTCACTTCACTTCACTTCACTTCACTTCAGACATGGCACCGCAAACCATCACTGACTGTGGAAACTTTACACTGGACCTCAAGAAATGTGGATTGTGTGCCTCTCCTCTCTTCCTCCAGACTCTGGGACCCTGATATCCAAAGGAAATCCAAAATTTACTTTCATCAGAGAATATAAATTTGGACCACTCAGCAGCAGTCCAGTCCTTTTTGAAGCGAGACGCTTCTGACGCTGTCTGTTGTTCAAGAGTGGCTTGACACAAGGAATGCTACAGCTGAAACCCATGTCTTGCATACGTCTTTGTGTAGTGGTTCTTGAAGCACTGACTCCAGCTGCAATCCACTCTTTGTGAATCTCCCCCACATTTTTGAATGGGTTTTGTTTCACAATCCTCTCCAGGGTGCGGTTAACCCTATAGTGTTGTACACTTTTTTTTCTATTACATCTTTTCCTTCCCTTTGCCTCTCTATTAATGTGCTTGGACACAGAGGTCTGTGAACAGCCAGCCTCTTTTGCAATGACCTTTTGTGTCAACGCCTTGGGCAAGGTGTCAACGGTTGTCTTTTGGACAACTGTCAATTCAGCAGTCTTCCCCATGATTGTGTAGCCTACAGAACTAGACTGAGAGACCATTTAAAGGCTTTGCAGGTGTTTTGAGTTAATTAACTGAGTGTGGCACCAGGTGTCTTCAATATTGAACCTTAACCCACAATATTCTAATTTTCTGAGATACTGAATTTGGGATTTTCCTTAGTTGTCAGTTATAAACATCAAAATTAAAAGAAATAAACATTTGAAATATATCAGTCTATGTGTAATGAATAAATATAATATACAAGTTTCAATTTTTGAATGGAATTAGTGAAATAAATTAACTTTTTGATGATATTCTAATTATATGACCAGCATCTGTACAGAGAGGCCAAGGCGAGCTGACTAATGTTTATCAAGTACGCTGCTGTTTGCAGAATTACCGGATTTGCGTCGTCGCGGACATCACACTCCCGAGTCTAATGCGCAAAGTCCGAACTACCGAGGATGCAAGTCCAAAATTGCGTACTTTGTATTGAGAAAACTATTTGCCTAATCTTCACGGTACTTTAGAACTGCGGTGGAAACGCAGAAAAGCACAGGTCTGTGGGGGAAAATAGTTTCCTGGGGAAAAAAGGTTCCTGTTACAATTGTTCCGGGTAATTTTGGTGGAAACGCGGCATTAGTTCGTGTTATTTTTGTTGAGGGTAATTTTGGTGGAAACGCGGCATTAGAGGGTGTGGTTTTTGTGTTGTTAGATATTTCTACTGGAGTGCTCCTCTCCATATATATATATATATATATATATATATATATATAATATATATATATATATATATATATATATATAAGGTCATTTACCTAATGGATTGGAAACAGTTATTTATTGAAACAGCAACCGTATGACCATATTATACAAAAAAACGGGGGGCAGAGCAAAGAGAAACACGGCCACGCGATAAAATGCTATTGTGAAAGTTTTCACAAATCAAGCTCGACCTAAAAACAATGTTCTTTTATTCCAGCAGTCTGCGTATTTATTGGTAATAGACGTTAAACATGAAGAATTCCTTTGTTTCACATTCCTTACTGGCGGACTTACCAAGGGGTTTACTGGCAAGAGCTTTGCTGTGAAAATATCCACAGATCAAACTGGTGAAGATGACACAGGTTTCATTCCTCTAAGTGTCCAACTTTTGGAGCTATCATATAAAATTAAGAGTCGCTACGAAAAAAAAAAAATTATTTCGGCCCAAAGGACAGCGTCACCTTAATTAACAAATCATGGAGAATGATATTCAGTATTATTTGCATGTCTATGACAGCGCACTGCGTATTTATAGCCAAAAGAAATCTGAATATCAAACCGCAAACTATCTTTACTGCAAAACAGTGAATTAACGAGGGAAAAACTTTTTTCACGCAATAAATCGCAACTATTAATTTAGCATTACAAATACAAAAAAAACAAAAATCTCACCTTCCTCACATTCTTTGTGTTTCTTGACAAAAATTCATGTAAGGTCTCCAGGCGGCTGCATTGACTCAAAATGGTGATGACTTCTCTCAGTATTTCGCGGTCTCCGTGTATTGCCCCTCCCCCAACATACAGTATCACTTACAGACACGAGTTAAATGAACTTTTACAAGCCAGACAAAACTCAGAAGTAGTCAAGACAACATATTACTTTATGTTTACTTTTCAATAACGTATAAACTTAAGTTCAATATCCAAAACTTGACAAAATGACAAATTAAGTTAAAGAGGAAAAGTAAGTTCATATAACTTATTTGGGCTATTATGTTTTACAGTTGCATTATTATCAAAGAACATTTTCACTGACTTCAGTCTAGCCAGAGTTCAAGTACAAAAACTCACATTTTAATCACTTTGAAATTAACCTCTTACATTGTTCGCACATCTGCATCATCTGCCTTAGAAGGGCGGGGCTTAACGCACCTGTCAATCATCGCGCTGATCAGCAGAATGAGACGAACAACAGACATGGCAGGTGTTGTGCCCAATTCTGACCCCCTGCTAGATTATTACCCCCCTAGTATTGGTAGGTTTAGAAGTAGGTTTGGGGGAGGGGTTAGGATTAGGGGTGGGGTTAGGATTAGGCAATCGAGGGGGGTAATAATTTGGCAGGGGGTCAAAATTGGGCACAACACCTGTATCCAGGAGATATAACGTCGATTTGTATGGGTAAGTGTGCGTCTATGACTGATTGTGAGTACCCGTTTTAATCATAGCCAAACCCTCCTTGGTCATAGTATCATGTTTCATTGCTAATTCGATGTTATGCCGCTGTTGCGGAGTTAGTTTTATCTCACAGTATTAAGGCTAAGCTAGCGCATTCTCATGCTCTGTTCAGGGACGTCATTAGGCCTATTTTAGGGGGGCTGAAGCCACCCCAAAATGTTCCTAAGCCCCCCTAAATGATAATAAGAACAACAAAAATAATTCGATTTATCAACAACCGTATCCTCGTTCATATTTAGACGCAACAAATGATATATATCCAGCTACAAAAAATAGCCGAAAATGTCGGAAGTTGGACAGAAGTACAAAGAGTAGTTGTGCTATCAAGATGATGCACCTAATAAAACATTGTTTTTTGTTGGGTAAATGTAAAATCAGATGAGTGTATATAATATAAAATCGCAGAAAATGCAGAACATATACTGTTACATTGTAGAAAATATAGGGAAGAGAGGAATAGATTAAAGCAAAAGATAATTCAGATTGGAAGGAAATGGAACCTTGAAGGTGTTTTGGGAACAACAGGAGAAGGGGTTAAAAAAACTGCAGGATGCTGTCGTGGAATATTTGAAGGATACAGGGATGTATTATAGGATTTAGATAGAATATTTTTAAATGTCTTTTTTTTTTTTTTAATGTAAAGTAGATTCATATCCATGATGCATACTCCGATGCAGTAGGTGGCGGTATGCACCTGATAAGCCATGGTTGCAATCCGCCATAAAACTAAGAAGAAGAGGATGATGATGATGCACCCTGGATGCACCGCACCGTCTCGTTGCATTGGTGTGAACTGGCAGCTTTCAGCGCGTTGCAGACCGGAGCGCTGCAAGTAACTGGAGGATTCCTCTCGTCTCGTCGTAACTCTAGTTTGGTCTGAACTCGCTATGCACCCTCCCGCCCACACACACCGATACACACGCTAATGGTGAAAGGAAGATTGATAAGTGTCGTGATACAGAGTGAAACTGTACGTTGTTTTTAATTACCTGATTACCTTCTTGAGGTAAAGGAAAGGGGATATTTTGGTTTGCTATGGAAAACTGTAGTCTAGCTAGAGTGAACAAGCAAAATACAAGAAATGGTTAACTTAGCAAGCTAATCACAACTCTTTATTCTTTGACAATAATATAACCTCTATAATGGGCATATTCTAAAACAATATCAATCCCCATAGAATGTTGTTGTCACTGAAAACTAAATGTCAGGGTGTTAATGCTATTACCGTTGTATTCTTCAAGCAGATGAGATGGATACTTCGAAAGATATTTTAGCAGAGAGAAAGAAGCAGCCGCAGGCTTGTATGTGAGTCAATCCTAGTGACGTTCCTGTGTACCATTATAATATCTCAGTTGTATTGTCACCCAACTGCATATGTTTTATTTTATGTGAGTTTGCTGCTATACTGAACCTATTCAGTTCTGTCAGTGTATATATATATATATATATATATATATATATATATATATATTATTCTTAAGCATATGAGACGATTGTATAATTTGATATAATTGTGATTTGATACACTGATTATTTCTTTATCTCTGTTTATTGTAGAACCATAAACACGCATACCCAATAAACCTCTGCAGTATTCATGAAACCCCTTCGAATCTGACTCTTAATCCACTCCTGTGTCCTGATTGACACACGGAGAGGAGGCTAGGAGACATTTGAACCTCTTTAGAACTACAATCCTGATTTAGCTACTTACAGGGGTCATATGATGCTGCTAAAAGAACATTATTTTGTGTATTGGGATGTAATGAAATGTTTATGTGGTTTAAGGTAAAAAAAAAACCACACACATTATTTTCCACAAACTACATACTGTACATTATAGTTTCTCCTCCATGCCCCGCCTTCTGAAACGTGTCAATTTTCACAAGGCTCATCTCTCTGAAAAGAGAGGTGTGCTGTGATTGGCCAGCTACCCAGCGCATTGTGATTGCCCGAATACCTCAAGCGTGAGACAGAAATGTTATGCCTCTTAACATATTGTGATGCCTTGTCCGGCCCGGAGCGACTAAACATAAAACCCACTATAAACGTGATATAAACATGATTTCTAGTCATGTCTTCTTTTGGAAGGCAAAAACAATAGTATCGCTTGAGGGCGGCTTGAGAACGGTGCGGAAGGCGGATTCTGCAAAGGAGCGTACCTTGTGTTTGCAGCAACCTCATGTTACTAACTATCCCTGGGCTGGTTTTTGAGTTTCACTGTGTTGAGTTGATGTATTTCCTCAGCGACCAGCACGGAACAGCTCCAGGCATGACGAAGTGGATATCGTCCTCTTTTGGAAGGCCAAAACAAAGTAGTTTCTCTTTCACAGTGAAACACACAGCATCTATACGACATGGCGGCGGTTTGGCAACAACAATACTTACAACGAGAATAAAAGGTACGCCTTCTTTCTTTGCGTGAACATCTGGGTGGCGTTATGCAAATCTTTCCCAAATAGTGACGTAGATGTTGTTGTTCTTCCCACAAATTGACGTAGACATGTGGGGCGTGTTAGAACGAGCCATATTAAAGAATATCTCTTTGGATTTGAGACTTCAGTCTTTGCAACTTCACAGATCTTCTTTATTCAATAAGAGCTTGTCACACTCCAAAGAGAAAGGAAAATTTTAAATCGTATCATATGACCCCTTTAACAGTCAAAAAGCCTCTGATTGTTCATTGCATTCATAAGCTCAACAGAATCGTGTGTGATTGGTTATAACAGCTGTTACTTCTTGCCCAATTTGTTAATGAAAACAAGGGTATAATTCAAAGGAAAATCTGGAATTGGGATAGCCTCCAAAACCAAAAAAGATGCGTTTGAAAACATATGTGTGCTAATAAATGCAGCATGTTTGTAAAATGCTCATATTCTGAGGCAGATTGCCTGCAACAGCCATTTTAGGATAGTTTGTGGCTTGGTCTTATAGTGACTTAGGAGTCTTAGGAGTTTCACAGACTTAGACTTAGCGCTAAAACACTTTGTGAAATACTCTTAGAGCAAATTTTTTTTTTCAAAATTTAGGACCGACACACCCATTATTTTTAAGATTTTCTCCTAAATCGGCAAGTTATGAGTTACTTTTATTCTTAAGATGTTTTGTGAATACGGGCCCAGGACGATTTCAGTCAGATTCAGCTTTATGTGTCTGCATCAAGTCAGTAACTAGCTTGAATCTGGAGTAGTGTTTTAATTAAAGTGTTCATCGTTTAGTTTAAATGTGCACTGTAAAAAAAGGCAACTACTCATTTTCCAGTTTATGAAACCTTTTGAGTCTCAAATACTAAAAAATGCTATTTTCTTGAAACTACATAAAAATCCTTGTCAGTCCAACAAAATTACCCCAGATGTTGCTCCAACTTAGTAGGGGTAGCTGCAGCTTGGAGCAATGGGCATGCCAAAAGGTTTCTCATTGGTAAAAGGAGTTTTACTGTTTTGGCCAATCAGCGGTAAACATACGTGTACGTAATTTCCTTAAGACAAGAGAAGGTGGCGGAGGTAAAACGTGGTGTAACTCATCATATGTTTTATCTATGCTTTATGTGCCACAAATATGTATATATTACGGTAGCTTGTAACAATACGATCATAATTTATTTTCTTTTTCGTTATCTTTGCAGCTTTAGTAATTACAGTAGTTTATTCTTGTTGACAGACACGTTACAGTGAGACAAAACAATGACTACATATGGATAGAAGGCGAAGCCTTCAGAGTTGGTCGTTTGTATCGGTGTCCTTTTTGTGCAATACTGTACAGAATACATCTTGTAAATATAATATGTAAGGTCCACGCACTCTGTCCAAGGAAGGTATCCGGTGCTGGCTGAAGGTTTCTTGCATGTTCGCTCTTTTCAGCACGCAAAGTTATTCAGTTTAGGTTAAACTCAAAACTCCATTTTATTATCTAATCTGACTCCATTTTAGTATGACCTCGAATTTAGGTTGAAAGGCAAATTGGTTGATTTAATACTGTTATTATTCTGACATTTGATTATTCTAGTTGACTTTACTTTATATTTACTCGTTCATTAGGAATCTATGTCGCTCAGGGTGTATCATTCCGGCTGATGTACATGTACCCCCTGCTGATCACAAACTCTCCAGTCTGATCATTAGTCAGAGGTTTATGATACAATGAAATGTATACAATTTGCTACAATTTAAAAATAACTGTTTTCTATTTAAATATATATTGAGAGAAGTATTTATTCCTTTGATGGTAAAGCTGGATTTTCAGCATCATTACTCCAGTCTTCAGTGTCACATGATCCTTCAGAAATCATTCTAATATTCTGATTTGCTTCTGAAGAAACATTTCTGATTATCATCAATGTTGAAAACAGTTGTGCTGCTTCATTTTTTTCAGGATTCTTTGATGAATAAAGTTTTAAAACAGTACAGTGTTTATTTGAAACAAATGTTTGTTCTAACTTTTGATAATTGATAAGACATTGATAATAATCAAAAATGTTTCTTGAGCAGCAAATCAGTATGATTTCTGAAGGATCATGTGACACTGAAGACTGGAGTAATTCAAATTCAGCTTAGATCACAGAAATAAATTACATTTCACAATATATTCACATAGAAAACTGGTGTTAAATTGTAATACTATTTCACAATATTACTGTTTTTACTTCTCTCAAAGACGTAAAAAAATCTTACTGACCCCAAACCTTTAACGGTAGTGTAAATTACAAATATGTTGTTCCCACCTACTTAAATGGTAAAGAGACTGCCTGTTCTACAAATAATACATTTACTAAGGGATCACATGAAACACCTCATCAATAAATTGATTTTTGAGAGCATTAGTGGCAGTGTGTCGATTTTTGTTTATTGATTGGTGAAGTGTATCATGTGATTGAGCACCTGCCTAAAGTTTTTGGATGTGCGTTTATTAAACCTACTACTTGTGATTAAATCAGATATACAGTACAGACCAAAAGTTTGGAAACATTACTATTTTTAATGTTTTTGAAAGAAGTTTCTTCTGCTCATCAAGCCTGCATTTATTTGATCAAAAATACAGAAAAAAAATTAATATTGTGATATATTATTACAATTTAAAATAATAGTTTTTAAATTTATTATACTTTAAAATGATCATTTATTTCTGTGATGCAAAGCTGAATTTTTAGGATAATTATCACATGATCCTTTAGAAATCATTCTAATATGATGATTCATTATCAAAGTTGGAAACAGTTCTGCTGCTTAATATTTTTTCAGGACATGTGATACTTTCTTAGGATACTTTGATGAATAAAAAGTAAAAAAAAAAAGAAGCTATGTTTTTAAAATATAAACATTTTGTAATAACAATATACACTACTGGTCAGTAATTTGGGGTAAGTATTTTTTTTCTTTCTTTTTTTAAATAAAATCAATACTTTTATTCAGCAAGGATGTGTTAAATTGATAAAAAGTGATAGTAAAGAAAATATATTATTAGAATATATATTATTAGAATTATTATTATTATTTTTTTTAATAAATGCAGTTCTTTTTAACCTTTTATTCATCAAATATATTAGACAGCAGAACTGTTTCCAACACTCATAATAAATCAGAATATTAGAATGATTTCTAAATGATCATGTGATAGACTGGATGTTACATGTTACACTGAAGGCTGGAGTAATGATGCTGAATATTCACAGCATCACAGGAATAAATTATTTTTTTTAAAGTATATTCAAATAGAAAACTATTATTTTAAGTTGTAATAATATTTCACAATATTACTGTTTTTTTCTGTATTTTTGATCAAATAAATGCAGGCTTGATGAGCAGAAGAAACTTCTTTCAAAAACATTAAAAATAGTAATGTTTCCAACCTTTTGGTCTGTACTGTATATAGCAAAATAAGCACAAAAGGGGGGCAGCAGCAGCTATGGTGCTTGGCCTGTAGTAAGATCACAAAATTCTAATAACAAATTTATCAAAGTCCACTAAAGGAAGTAGAACATTTTGGTATTTTACTTTGAAATAGTCTTCCTAATAATATTTGGGGCTCGGACACACTCTTTTAGTTTAAATTAGATTAAAATACATTATTTTAGTATTCACACAATACATCTAATAACCATGCATTCCAGTTATATGTGATGAAATAATCTTTTGTCTGAAATAATATGAACAGCAGCAGCTATTTTAAACTTTCTTCTTTTGATTTCCTGTTTCTATCTCAGGAAGCACCATCCCAAGGTTACTAGAGATTGCACCAGCTCCAGACTGAATCCAAACTCACTTGTGCAGAACTTCAGATGACGCCAGCGCACACAGAGATTACAGATGACAGCAACTGTACATGGACACACAAAACATTGGACACACAAAACAAATATTATCCTTATATTGCCTATAAGGGTAAATTTGATGATTGTCAACTTGCTTTGTATTATTGCAATGTCTCTAATATCTGTAAATGAACAATATTTACTCTCTCTGAGTTGTGTACCTACATGTCCCCTTTTATTTGTAAGCAGCACTCCGCAGGATCATGCAAAATTAAATTACGAGTTTGACAAAATGACACCATGCAGGATCTAAATGAAAAAATGCTGGTTTGCATAAGTTTTGCTGGCAAATAAACGGTATCTTGGAAAAAGAAAAATAAATTGTTCTTTTACGTTACCAACATTGTAACAATACAAAATGGATTAAACATTTCTTAACTTACCCTTTAAAAATGAAAGATAATGTTAACTGAACACAAAACTAGAGACTTGTTTAGTAAGATTTTATCAGAAAATATTTTAGAATTTTACGCAGCATCACATGGTGGCTTGGCCAGGGGTTTGGTAAACCTCTGCCATCTGTCTCGCTCTCTCTCCCTCTCTCCCCCTTCTTCTCTCTCTCGACCTATCCCTCTACCCGTCCACCCAGCCCTCCAGGGGGGGCGGGACTGACTGCTGCTGGGTCGGACGCCGATCCTGTTTCTCTTCTCTTTCCACGCCAATCGTTTTTACCCCACTCTCTGCCACTAGAGTGGGCAGGGAGGTCGGGGCTGGCCTGTTGGCGTTGCGGGGACCCAGAGCATTTCATGGATAGGTGTCCAGTAATGGAGGTGAGGATGATGATTCAGGTCCTGGATGTCCCACAGGCCGCACCCGGTCAAGCTGGCTGGTACCAAATACCTGTGAGTATCAAGGGGGGTACCTATCACGGCCTTGGGAGATTCAGGATGTAACCAAACCTCGATCCACCAAAGGCTGATTTAACCTGAGACATTGGATACAAGCCGCTTGGTTAGGGTGTGGTGTGTGCACGGGGATGTGGTGGAATATCCCGTAGTGCCTATCATTATCCAATTCCGGGGACAAAAACATAGTGTTGAGGTGGCAGTTAATCCGCACCTCCGGCATCCAATAATTTTGGGAACGAATTGGCCAGCGTTTACTGAATTATTGGGTTGTTTGTGCATGGATGCCTCTTGGGGGGAAAATGCACCGGAAGGGGGTGCGCGAGTGCAGGTGGGAGAGACTAAACGGGGACCAATGAGTTCTGCTTCAGGGGAACAGAGCGAAATCGAGAGACTCATTCACTCAGAGCGCGATGACTTTCCCCTGGAGCAGTCTCAGGATGAGACATTAAAACATGATTTTGAACAGGTCCGTACCATCGACGGTCAGCCTCTCCAGCCTGCCTGCATGCTTTACCTATCCGTATTTTGCTATTAAAAGGATCGCTTTTATCGAGTGACCCAAGACTCTCAGACAAAAGAAGATACAAACCCAGTTATTAGTTCCAAGGAGCCACAGGGAAATGCTTTTCCAAGCAAGGCTCATTCTAATCCAATGGCGGGGCACTTAGGACAGGCAACGACACTAAATCCTCCCATTAATGCAGGTCCCCTTCGAGAGAATTGGTATGGACCTCATTGGGCCATTAGAGCGATCAGCAAGGGGACATCGTTTTGCATTAGTCATAGTGGATTATGCAACACAATATCCTGAAGCAGTGGCTCTCCGCAGTATCTCCGCTATGCAGGTCCGTGACACCTGTTTCGTCTATCACCCATTCCGAAGGAAATCCTCCGATCACGGCACCGTTGGTCGAACGTTTTAATCGCACGCTTTATCAAGTTATTGGGCATTAAATCAATCAGGTAGACCAGCGTCTATACCCCGTAACCACTGACAGTCTCGTCGAGAGGTAGATCGCACGCTTAAGTCCATGAGAATTGTCCAGGACGCCAAGAATTGGGATAAATGGTTAGAAACCCCTGTTGTTCGCTGTGCGAGAGGGTCCCCCAAGCCTCCACAGGGTTTTCCCCCTTCCAGCTTCTCTATGGATGCCAGCCCCGTGGGGTGTTGGAACGTCCCTAAGGGAAACTTTGGAGGACGGACCATCTTAAAGTAAAAACGAAATTCAGTGTGTACTGGACTTGAGAACAAAACTCCACACTTTGGGGCAGCTATCGATGGAGAATTTTGTTGCAAGCCCAGGACAGACAGAGAGCCGGCTATGCTATAACAGGGGGACTAAGTTGCCGCAAATTTTTCACAATGAACGGGGGAGTTAATGTGCTTTGTATTACTCCCAACCTCAAGTTCTAAAATTACTTGCAAAGTGGCAGGGGACCGTTTGAGGTCATACGGGCAAGTTGGGTAGCTCGATTAGGAGGTAGTACAGTCTGATAGGAGTGGAGCATGTCAAATTTTAAACACTACCTCAATCTCCTTAAAAAAAATGGAATGAGGCAGAATCAGTGATGCTGGCGATGGTGATTAGTGGAGAGATCAGGATCTTGTGGGCCAGAGACGAATGTCAAAACACAATCCTCTCACTCTGGCCCCAGGTGGAGATCACCTCTCGCCCTCCCAGCTCACTGATTTAGCTAAGTTGCAAGCCGAGTTTGCAGATGTGTTTTAGCCGCCCCTACCTGGCCGTACTAACCTTATTCAGCACCACATCAAGACAGAGCTGGGTGCGTGGGGGTTCGCAGCCGGGCCGTATCGCTTACCTGAACACAAGAAAAAAGTAGTTCAGTTCCAAATTAGGCGCGATGCTTGAAATGGGAGTGAAAAGAAGAATCCAACAGTAACTGGTGGTGAGCCCAATAGTTTTAGTTCAGAAAACGGACGGCTCAGTTAGTTTCTGTGTGGATTATCACAAGGTGAATGATGTGTGTTGAAGTTCAACGCGTATCCAATGCCATGGGTTGACGAACTGCTTGATCGGCTCAGTACGGCTCGTTTTTATTCAACACTGGACTTAACAAAGGGATATAGGCAGATCCCCTTGTCTCCATTTGTCCAAAGAAAAGACAGCATTCACAACAGCGTTCAGAATACACCAATTTGTTACCCTTTCCGTTCGGGGCTGTGTTAGGTTGGGCACCGGCCACCTTCCAACATCTCATGGATAAGATTCTACGGCCCCATGCTGCATATGCTGCTGCCTATTTAGATGATATCGTATATATTTAGTAATGATTGGCAGCGGCATATGCAGCATCTGAGGGCTGGCTTGAGATCGCTGAGAGTGGCCGGACTCACGGCCAACCCGAAGAAGTGTGCGATTGGGCGTGTGGAAGTAAGGTATCTGGGCTTCCACTTGGGGCAATATGGGACAGGTGCCTCCCCAAATTGACAAGAAAGCAGCCGTTGTGAACTGTCCGCTCCGCGACCCCAAGACCAAAAAGGAGGTGAGACAGTTCCTGGGGCTGGCGGGATATTACAGAAGGTTTGTACCTAATTATTCGGACCTCACCAGCAACTTTGACTGATCTTACTTAAAAAGGATGCGCCAGATATGGTCCAGTGGACGGAGCCGTGTCAGCAGGGTTTTACCCAGGTGAAGGCTGCTCTATGTGGCGGGCCGTTGTTACACTCTCCTGATTTTTCTCTCCCTTTTGTGTTGCAGACAGACGCATCGGACAGGGGGTTGGGTGCAGTCCTGTCCCAGGAGATAGATGGGGAGGAACGGTCCGGTGCTGTACATTAGGTCGTAAGCTCTCTAAGAGAGAGACTAAGTACAGCACCATTGAAAAAGAGTGTCTTGCCATCAGGTGGGCCATCCTCACCCTCTGCTATTATCTCCTGGGATGGGAATTCACTCTGTGTTCGGACCACGCCCCTCTGCATTGGCTCCACCGTATGAAGGATACCAACGTGCGGATCACTCGTTGGTATGTAGCTTTACAGCCTTTTAAGTTCAAGGTGATCCACAGGCCGGGTGTTCAGATGGCTGTGGTCGATTTCCTCTCCAGAAATGGGGGGGGGGGGGGGAGCGCCAGGCCGGATGGCTCCCTGGCCTGAGTCAGGCGGTGGGTGTATGTGGCAAGGGGGGCATGTGGTTCAGCAAAGTCTGCAGCGGGAGAGAGAGTCGGGAGATGTGGAGGAATTGGAGAATTAGTCTTTATTAGTCAGGTTTTGTCATCACAACTAAACCACTCTATTCCCAGGGTAAGCTAGAACTGAAAACTGAAATAAATGTGTATCTTATGCGTGTGTGTGTGTGTACATGTATACACTATACTTAAAAGATTTTTAAAAAAATCTTAAAAGATTAAAAAGAAAAAAAAAATTTGAGAGTGCATTGTAATATGAGAAACAGATTCGGAATTCGGAACCGCGTACTAGCACACTACTTTTAATATTTTTTGTAGTTTGTATTTGGAAGTTCAGGAAGACTCTTCACTGAAAATGGACAACTGGTTTTCGGAGATCAAAAGATTGCTTTAGGTTTATCTCGGAAGTTTATTATGCTAGCTTGATATTTTCGTAAATAAACTTGTAAAACAAACTGCTGATTAGCAGCAGAGAAAACTGACTGAATTTGGTTCCTGTATTTTATTTTAATGTATTATGTATGAGTTCAATTGAGTAATTGAAGTAGATGAAGTAGATGTTGGCAGAAAGTGTGGTAACACTGTTTCCTTCTCTGAAGATCAAGAAGGGAGAAGAGAATGAAGGATTTGTAAGTTTAACAAAGCCCACTTTGAATAAATACAAATTGGAATAGTAAGTGTGGTATGTTAATTAGTTAACAGGTTACAAATCAAATTGAAAATTTAGTGACTGTAATTGGTTTTATTTAAAATTTTTAAATTACAGTTACAATAACACCAAAAGTATATCCACTCTACTGGTTTGCTCGTCACACTTCATGGGTTCTTGTAAAAGTTACAATTGTTATCCTCCCCCTTTCATCCAGGAACATTTCTATGACCCAGTCTCCAGCAGTGGATTTATTGAGATAAGACTTCGAAATCTACGGAGGGGAAACATCATGATGATCAGCATCGCTACCAGCGCAAACATAGTTGAATAAGTGATTCCTCTGGAGTGTCCACACTTTGGAAATAACTGCTGAAGGGGAGGAGGAGTCAAAAGGATGATCAAAAAGGATGAACCATCTCCAGAAAACCTCAAAAACCATCAAATTGGGCATGGGAAAAACATACAGTAATCACAGGTTATGGGTTGCAAACAAGTCCCCAACAGTGAAAGAGATTTTTGAACAATATCCTCGATTTGTAGACATGCCATACTTGTGTAAGGAATTGTGTTTTGAATGGCTTTTCCTCATAGCTTAATTTTTCACTCATCATTATGTCTTATGAATTTTGGTTCAGCAGCTACGAGTTATCAAATTATTTTCTATAGTCCAACACGATTCTTTAGTAATCACACAACCCAAATGTGTGTATTCCACTGATCTATAATATAGAACATTATAGTATAATTATAACATATAGTCATATATAGACCAGTGGTTTATTTGCATCTCAGTGGGTTAGAAAATGATCATCATTAGTGTGTATTGGTAAACTGCTCTGCTTCTGTTTATCTGTGGTGCAGTGAATTGAGAACAAGAATGAATTGGGGCAAAGATAATGAGGATTTTTTTTTTTTTTTTTTTAATGGTAATATCTCATTTTAAATTCCATTTAATTATTAGTCTATTTCAACAGGGTCAGCTAAGTTATTTCAATTGGATAATGAAAAGGTATGAAATAGACTTGTCAGCAAAGGGACATGGCTGGTAGATGTTAAGTCCACATGAATTCTTTTTTTTTTTTTTTTTTTTTTTGTTTTTTTTTTTACTTTGTTAGCGCACAATTCTAGTCTTATGGTGAAAAAAAATCTCTGTGCAATTTAAATATATATATATTATGTGTTTGTCTTTGTAATATTTAGTCATAATCTGGAATTTTGCTTTCCCTCTGAAATGCTGTTCCTTCTCTTACATTAACCTTTAAACATCTTTTAACCACTCCTTTTAACCACTTACTGTTATTCACAACCTGGAATGGCCCACAATGCCTCTCTGAAGTTAAGATTGCATAAACCTGACTCAAAAAGACTCAATATTTTGTGAACATACTGAGGAAACACAGTAGTGTTATAATTGTGTATTCTATCCTGTGTTGTAGCTTGACAATGAGTTTGGAAAAATGTTTCCTGGGAAGGCTGACCTCTTTCTTTGAAAATGGGAAGGAAATATTGTTCCAAAATTCCACAGTAAAAAATCCTCTGATCATGCCAACTTATAATGAGAGTGGCTGATAATAAAGGTAGGCTACTCTTCTCGTTCTGTCAAAATGTTGTTGTTCTTTCAGTGGACACCATTAGTTTTAGTAGTTCTCTGAAGGCAAGGTTGGAGTTTAAAGTCAGCCATTATACCAGCCATGAAAAAGATCATTATATTTTATGTTTTTTCTATCATACTACAGATTGATGTTACAGAGCTCTTCAAATTCGTATTACATTGCTGCATCCGACTGTGTCAGAAAGGAGCAAAAGGGTGGGCCCAAATGCAGTACAAAGTCGGCCCTTGCTTATCTCTTGGACATTAAGCCGGTAAGCAGCTTAATTGTCCTTTTATGTTAGTTTTATTTTTGTTTGTCAGTTTTCTGTACAAGCACTTTGTGGTGATATTAAATTATGACTCTGATTTGCAAAAAAACTATGATGTTTTCATTTTGTTTTGTTTTTTAGGTATGCATGATATTAGATTTTTGCAGATATTTTTAAACTCCTTTTGGCCTAGTCTCTTAAAGTTATTTGTGTATTTTCATTTTATTTATTACCGAATGGGCATTAGGACCCAGGGGAGGCTGTTGTTGCTGCTTGTTAGTGACTGTTTACTCTTTCATGCTGGATGTTTCATTCTGTATGTACATTCTCAAATTAAATGCAGTGATCCAAAACAGTCAAGCTAATCATCATTCAGGCAAAAGTTTGCTTCAAGAATGACAACACTGCTAATGTGATTTTATCACTAGCACACCCTGAACACGTGAGCTTTTCGTCTTATCTGCAAGGCATATCGGCATATTTTTTTTCAAATCAGCTGATGTCATTGTTTACATCTTAAGCCTTTTAATATTCCAATTCCAATAACATTCCAATAATATCATGCATGCCTATTTTCTTTTGAACAAAAATAAGAAAATATCCCTGGCCTATAGTTAAATTAATGCAGATGAATTAAAGGGATAGTTCACCCAAAAATGTAAATTCTGTCATTAATTACTCTCACTCATGTCGTTCTTAATTTGTGTTCATAAGATGAACAAAGGTCTTATGGGTTTGGAACGACATAAGGGCGAGTAATTGATGACAGAATTGACATTTTTGTGTGAACTATCCCTTTAATTTGTGTTCATAAGATGAACAAAGGTCTTATGGGTTTGGAACGACAAAATATACTTTTATTTTTACAGGCTGGAACCAGCATCTCCAGCCTCCTGGATAATTCCCAGACAATGGTGGAAAGCCATCAACCCCAAATTGTCTGTTTAGGAACCCCTAAGTTCTACAGCACAATACATCATTGTGGCCGAGAATGACAAAGTCACCATTCCACTTGAGGATAACAGTCTGACGTGTGCCATCGACAAGCTGTTTAAAATGTATTGGGTTTGCAATGTAGAATATCCTGTCCAACTCATATCTGTCTCAATGCATGGTCAAGCTACAATCCCAGTACATTCAGAACAAGACTCTGACACCAGCATGAGTGAGGACTTCTCAGCTGCATCTTGCTCTGCTGCTGTTTATATTCTAGAGACTAATTTTGATGGCTCCAGTAATTGCGGCACTTCTGACTACCAAAGCTGTGTAGCAGCATTTGTTGCAAAAATGTACTCCTCTTCAAATTGTACCCTGACCGATGTGCAAAGAAGCATCACATGCACAAAAGAACTACTTTGTGAAGCCCTGGACTGTTTGCAAGAGTGGACCACATCTCTGCTTAATCGTTACTCTATACCCATTGATGAATTGCAAACTTTGATGAAAGATTTTGAAAGAGGACGAAATATGTTTGAGGAGTTTTATACCCCCTATAAAATGACCAAGTATTTTGCTGAAAATCACTCTTTTATCAAGCCAACAGAAATCTTCCTTGGAAACAGAGGTGACACTGCAAGAAAGCAAGGTAAATTAACTCAAGTGGTAATAGCAGATACATGTCAATACATATCTATTATTGATACCCTGAAGTTTCTTTTTGACAATGAACAAATGCAAAAGCTCTTTGTGGATTCAACTGAAAGTGATGGTAAATTGCGTGACTACTGTGATGGCTCACATTTTAAAAATTACAAATTGTACAATATATTTCCTCAAGCTTTACAAATTCAGCTTTATTTTGATGATTTTGAAACAACAAATCCTTTAGGCTCTAAAACCAAAGTTCACAAAATGGGAGCAGTTTATTTTTGTTTGAGGAATTTCCCTGCTAGTCTCGTCTCTTGAAAACATCCACCTATGTTTGCTTTTTAATTCTATTGACAGCGAAGTTTATGGTTTCAACAAAATATTTGAGCCATTGTTGGATGATATTAAATTTCTTGAAACTAGAGGGATAGAAGTTCAGATAAATGGCCAAAGTTCAGTGTTATTTGGCACAATATGCTTATTAACTGCTGATAATCTGGCCTGCCATTCACTTGGAAGATATTTGGAGAGTTTTGCAGCCAACAAATCCTGTCATTTCTGTCTGACTGACAAACATGAGATGCAGGGTATATTTGATGATGATTGTTTGGAGTTGCGCAATTAAGTTAATTACAATGAACATTTCATGCTTAAAAATCCTAGTTTAACAAGCATATAAGCAGACTCTTGCCTAAACTCTCTAGAGTACTTCCATATTACCGATAATGTCTGCGTTGACATTATGCTTGACATTTTAGAGGGTGTGGCTCCACTCAATATCAAACTAATGTTACAACATTTTCTATGAGCAAAAATTTGAGACCAGGTTGAAAAATTTTGATATGGGTGACTTTAGACCAAGCCTTGATTTCATAATGACCTAACTGTCATAGCTTTGACATAGATGAAAGTGGCACTGTCCAACACTAAAATTTTTATAATTCATGAACAAAAAACATTTTATAACATGAGATTGATTTACCATTTTTGTGGTAATGCAATGTCTGTATTTTAAAATGGGTTTTAAAGGCTGAATTTTGAGATTTTTTAAGTTTTCAGTTTGATATATCATTTTTGATTATTCTAAAGTGTGCACGGAGAAAAAGGCAAGCAATGAAGCCTTTTTTTTGCCAAGGTCAAATGTGGAGGGTGCACTCATTAATCTATTACTTTTCCTACATAATTTTTCCCTTGGTAAAATTATATTTAGGAGTCTTAGACCTTTCCAACGATATTAGTTTGTCATGAAGTGAAGGATTTAGTGAAGTAAAGGAGGTGTCCCGTACCGGGACGGTGACAGTTTAACAGGTTAAGAACATCAGAGAACCCCATTAAGCAAAATGCCAGTCAAATGTGGTGTCTCATTCTTTTTTTGCCTTTCCTGATTGGAAATTTTATAAGTGAAGGTGATAGTCACTGGAAATTGTTCCTTCTCCTTAGAGAAATTTGCAGTATAATTTTTGCACAAGTTGTTACCATATTTTTAAAGCAGCTAGTTATTGATCACCATAATTTGTTTAAGACTCTATATGCAAACAAATCACTAATACCAAAGCATGATTTTATGACTCATTACTGGCGAACCATGATAAAATGTTGCTCTCTGTCTAAATTTTGCTGCATGATATCTGAGGGAAAGCATGGTCCTCTAAAAAGACAAGCACAAGTTGTATGTAATTTTGTAAATATAAGTAAGACATTAGCCTACAAGAGTCAGGTTCAGACTATGTTTCATTGGAAACTGGGAAGTCCATTAACAGAAAAAAATTACTGTCCCAAATGTTTTTCCAGTCATGGTTGGATCTTTGGATAAAAGTGTTCTGTTTGTTGAAAACATGAGAGAGACTTTGGCTTTTTGATTTGACACATGTAGCACTGTTCATGTTTCTCACTCTGTTGGTGTTCGGTCAGACTTTTTCAAACTGGTTGTGTACTTGCTTTAAACTGTGACTTAAGAGAAGAGCGTCTCTTTGGTGAAGTTTTACACAGTTCCACAATGTGAAAAAGAAATTGTTTTAGTTTTTCTCAGAGTTCTATCACAAACGTACTTTCACCCACACTTGTATGCTTGTGCAGTCCAAAGAACAAATGAAATACAAAGTGATTAATTTGAGCAATGCTGCTGATGTAAAACCTCTTCACATGATTTCCTACAAAGAAAAACCTTTTTGTAGATCCAAGATATAAAATTGTTTCAAAATGTCTTTATGAAATTCAAATGACATGTGAATGTTGACTTTTTGAAAATGTAGCAGTTAAAATAAATAAACATATTTTTTTAAAAATGCTTTTTTTGTTTTGCATTCATTTTAACTGGCCAAAAATAGCACATCTACGACACAAATTGTGTGATTTATTACACATTAGTGTGTTAAATATTTTAACGCACTCCCTGTGTTAAGAAGAATAACACACTGGTTGAGTTAAAAGTAACACAAAATGCTTTGTCCTTAACTAGACACACAGGTGTGTTAAGATATAACACAGGTTGTGTTGTTTTTAACACATCCGTTTTAAGAGTGTATGCAGTGTTCACTGCTCCCTACTCCCTAAGCATGGGATATACGTTGAAGTGGACTTCACTGACAATAATCGCTCATTTGGAACGCCCTGGAACGTCATCAAAGAAAGGCAACGATGGAGTCACGCAGATTATTATATAACATAAATGAATATAGTAAATTTATTTTATTTCAAATTTAAATACATATAAAATACATTTTACAATTATGTATCTTATAGTCAAAAAGTATATGTTTAGATTGTTAACAGATTGTTGTGGTCTCATCTCATGCGCTTTCTTTCACAAGCGCAGTCTCAAAGTTAACTATCCTGAAGTAACATAAATAAAGTAAAATAAAAAATTACAGAGCCTCAGCTCTTTCTCCCTGGTTTTACTTCGTTTCACCTATTCATACAATACAATATGCAAATGTAACATTTATCGCCATAACCATTCATATATATATGTATAATTAACAACATTTATTACAACCCCTGCATTGAATAGCCTTTAAAAAACTCTTCTAACGGCTCTGCTCCATTGTTACAATCTGACTGGTGCCACTGTGCGCAATGACAGTTGGGTGATTTTCCCTCTCCACTTCCTGCAAAGTGATGTATTGATATTCCCTTAATCCCTAAAATCCCTGATTTTAACTTTCCTGCGTGCTCCTTGTTCCTCACTCCAACACAGTAGCAGCACATTGTGACAATAGGCACATAATTAAAATAACTATTAGGCTTAATAATAAAATAAAGAGAATTCACTGACAAATATCAGCTTGAAAATGCTAACAAAGGTGGATCAGTAACTTTTTTTACAGTTGAAAGGTACTGTGTTATTTCACCAGTCAGTCATGGAAGTTCTGGCAACATTAATTCCAGGAGAAAAGACAATTCTATAGATTTGAGTGCACAGGTTTGAGCATGCACATCTGAGTAAGGCTGGATGCACACTAGACGATTTTTGAAATCCTAAACAATTTTAAAACCATGGGAGACCACCAAATATTAAGACAGTTTCAACCGGTTGTTAGCCTTATAATCCTACAAACGCGCACACTACTAATGATTCCAGCAGACCGCGGGAACGATTTCACAGTGACACTAGGGCCTTTCGCACAGCTTTTAGTTCCAGAACTAAAAGTACAGTACTAAAGTACCAGTACCATTTAAAAGGGTTGCATTCACACCAACAGTGTGTACTAGAACGTAACGTAAGCCAGTCGACAGCGACGTCATTTGTGCATGGCGTTCAACAATAAAAACAAAGAACAACGATAACAACAGGGGGGTATTGCACAAAAGCAAGATAAGGGATTAAGATGGGATTTTCCAGTTATCCTGGCTGAATTTAGCCATGACTCGGTTGCATGAAGGGAGGCTAAATTAATCTACATTATGTTACTATGGAGATTTACACTTTGCAGCTAGCCTGCTCCGGAGCAGGCTAACAACCAGGCTAAGATTAATCTTAGTGATTTATCTGTTAGTTCTGCTGTCAATCCTTCTAGAAATTAATGTTTTACAGTCACTCCATGGTCTTCTGCAAATGTTGCATCATTTTAATTATCACGCATTAAAATACGACATATACTGTCATTCATCAAGTATCCCTATTTTAGTGTTATTAAGACTGTTCATATTGCTGTCAGAGGTTTGATGAATTTATATATTATTGCAGTTGTTGAGATTATAAGAAATGGCTGATGAAGTTGCAAATGTGGTTTCATTTAAGTCCATGACGAGGTCAGTATGTAGTGTATATATAGGCTTGTTCTAAATAAATGTTCCATTTGTTAGTCTCTTTCAACTCGAATAAAGGAATAATAAAATATATTTTGAAAATGGTTCTACTCTTGAGGATGGCAACAACCTTATAAATATTTTTAGTTAAATATTTTTATAAATATTTTTAAATATCCAAACCTGTATGAGTTGTTTTCTTATGTTGAACATAAAAGTGGAAAAATAAAAATAGTTTGGAAGTAAGTTGGATCAAACAGTTGTTTGTTTACATTGAATCTTCAAAATATCTTTCTTACACAAAATTGACATGACACCTGAAGCCTTCCGGAGTCCAGTAACACGATCTCATCATCGGCAGATGTGCCTTCCCTCTGCCATATTCAACAGAACTTGTATTGATAGTTTTGACAGGACGTGCCAAGCCTATGATTCTTTTTTAATAAAGAGAAGTCACCAGCGGATCATAGTCTGGTGGCTCCAGAAGTGCAAAGTCAGACAGTCCACGTAACAAAATCTAAATACTTGATTGTTTTCCATGTGCAGTAGTACGGCAGTAATGTACCTTGTATGAAGAGGCCAGGTCTCTCTTGCTGGGCCAGAGTCAGTGGCTGTCCCTCACTGTGTCCCTTCCCATCACTGGCTTCCCTTTATTCAACTCCAGGGCCAGCTCCTCTGCTGTGGTCAAGTCTTGGGTTGGAGGGCCACCCCCGTGCCAGATATATGAGCTTTTTTTTTTTTTCAATGCTAAAATCAACACAGACAATAAAATATGGCAGCAGACACTATTCATTTAATTTGGCTTTTTTTTTTTTTTTTTTTTCACATCAAGTCACTTACCAGCCTGCCAAAATGCTTTTCTTGTACTTGCTGCCAGGTCCTTTTTTGGCCAGAAGCGCTTGTTCTTTAAGAAGGATAGATACATAAATGAGATAAATAAACGATTAGATAGATAAAAACAGATCAAATTATCAGATTAGATTAAATCAATTAGATAGAAAAACTAAAACCTAAATAAAAATAGATAAAAGAGATAGAATTAACATGAGATAAATTAAATAGACAGATAAAAATGAACAAAATAGATCAAATACTGTAGATACGCATAGTGGATAAGTGGGTAAGCCTGGCAGACAATAGCGGACCAACTGAATGCATAAGTAGTCCAAATAACCAGTGCTCCACTGAAGCCATCATAATTACAACTCAAGGAGTTATTTGTCATTTCCCTAAATTAACAGTTGGACACTTTGCCTTAAATGTGACCAGTGGACATGCATCTTAGTCATGCAAGCACATGTATGATTAATTGCAAACACTTATACACTATGTGCATCTACAGTATTTGATCTATTTTGCTCATTTTATCTGTCTATATAATCTATCGCATCTATCTCTTTTATCTATTTTTATTTAGGTTTTTTTCTATCTAATTGATTTTATCTTATCTATAATCTGAAATAAAACTTTGTCTTTGTTTTATTAAAGAAGCTGTATTTCCCTTTTTACATATTATATGTTTCACCTCTTCATGTTTCCATTAGAAGCTGTTGCTCAGTTGGCGAGAAGTATGCCGCATGGGTTTTATCCATTTTTGCATCATTGATTCTGTGATCGATCCCGTGGTCTGTTTAAGAATGCCGTGAACGTGCACTTATCCCAACTATCTACACTTGGCTTGACATAGCTACACGCTCTCATCCTGGCTTAGCAAATGTGCAACAGACTAAGCCAGGATGTGCTGATTGAACTAGGTCAAGCCGCGCCTTTTCTGTTATCCTGGCTTTCTTAATTCTACTTTTGTGCAATGCCCCTCAGGAGGATGGACGACTCTGTGATCAGAGCTGTGTTTTTGTTGTGTCTCGCAGGTTTCACAATAATGGACATGGAATTTCGACGTATACGTAAAGCGATTGAAAGAACGGAAAGGAGGACTAAGAATCTAGAACGACAACTGGCAGTGCTACATTTGCTACAAGTGCCTGCACTTCAGCGTCCGTCTATCTGTCGCTGTTCTCCATACTTGTGAAATAAGTTGACACAATGTTTACAGTATGTTTACAGAGAATTTCAAATCATGGAGCGTGAGAGCATTTTCGTATGCATTTGGCCAATCAATGTCTACTTACGTCACGTGTAGTACCAGTTGTGCTCGTTAGACCCTGCTCTGGAGTAGGAGCTAATTTGGTTCTCGAAAAAGGCAGTCCGGTACTAAAATCGTACCCAGTTCCGGCGGTGTGAAAATGACAAAAAGTGGGTAGTTCCACAATTAGTTCTGGTATTATGAAAATATTCCTGCAGTGCGAAAGGCCCTACTAGATCTCATGGAGATTGGCAACATCAAACGTGACTACAGAAGGTAAACAAATGGAGAACAATCTGTGTTGTCAGCTGGCTCTCTCGGCACGCGTTCTGTTATACAGTGAAAAACAAAATATAACAAAGAATATGGGCGACGTATTCTGCTTTCTTGGCATTTTTGTGGCTGCCAAGTTTTAGATATAGAAGCACACAACATCCGGTAAGTGATGCTTGCTCGCTCTCATTGGCTATCGCGGGTATCACGTCAGAGGCAGCCAGATCAAGAGTCGGAGTTTAAAATTTTTGAGTCCGACGATGCTCTGTCTCAATCAGGAGCAGTTAAATAATTGTAATGACACCACACAATACAGATTTTTTTGGACAAAAAAACGTTGGCGACAAGCCTCAAATCGGGCCACGCCCCCCGATCTTTCAGAAATGCAAATCGGCCTTAAAGTCCCCATGAAATCAAAATTAAAGTTTTTTGGGTGTTAGTATCAATATGTTAGTCTTAATGGTATCTATAAGGCAGTGTGCTCCAAAATAGTGACAAAATTTACATTTAGAAGATATAAAGCATTCAAAGCTGCAGTTCATCACTTCCGCTAAAATGGCTCAATGATTTTTTTTTTTTTCTTTTTAATTGTAATTTTATTTTATCTTCTAATCTTATGTTCTGAGACTGATAAGGGCAATCAGATGAGAGAACAATGTCAAATTTACCATCCCTCCCATAGATGTTGCATTAGAAACACCCTTGCATTAATGTTAACTGTTTTTTTTTTTTTGTAATTTGATGCAAAGTAGATATAATACAAAGAATAAAATACAAATATGAAAAACTTCCGAGGATTTATAATGCTGATGACCGTTAAACGTGTCATCAAAGTCTTGTGAAAAGGGTCCATTGGCTATTTTAAAAAGGGGGCGGGGCTGCTCGATATGTCCCACCCTCTCTTCCTGTTTCAGTTGAAATTACGTCACCACATAGAATAATGCTGCATGTTTCAAGGCACTTCAGGGGACTTTTAAAATCGGCCTTAAAGGGATACTCCACCCCAAAATGAAAATTTTGTCATTAATCACTTACCCCCATATCGTTCCAAACCCGTAAAAGCTCTGTTCATCTTTGGAACAAAATTTAAGATATTTTGGATGAAAACCTGGAGGCTTGAGACTGTCCCATAGACTGCCAAATAAATAACACTGTCAAGGTTCATAAAAGGTATGAAAAGTCCTGACTGAATGGACACATTTTCAGACCTTCCAAGTACCGCAGTGAAGTGACAGTGATGCAGCAGAGTTTTGTTAAATATTGCTATAGCAATCATAATATAGCTATTATAGAAATTACTGTATATAAAATATAGAGAATGATTAATGATTACATTTTTAAATAAAAAGGCAAACAACCTGCATACATATATGAGCCAGTGCAACATTACTGAACCTTGAAGATATGAAACTCGTAAAGATTTCCCTTCAATACGGGAACATCAGATTACACTTAGATAAGATTGCCTGGCTGTGAACTGTACAAAAAGTGTAACTTGTACGTGCTCCACTGCATTAAACAAATATTTTTAAAAGCTTTATCACTCTAAAGTGCACTAGGTGTACCATTTTAAAATAAAATAAAAAAACAAATTAACTGCATTTAATAAAAAAATTAAATTAATAACTATACATTAAATTAATACATTAATTACTAGTTAATAATAATGAATTAATTAACAGACATAAAAAGTTAGAAAATGCTTTATTAAAATGCTATTTAAATGTAGCATGTTAAAAGAATTTAAATGAGTTCATGCAATATTTTCTTGTTGTATTCAATTAAGATTTAAGCATAAATAAATAATCAATTTGTTTGTCAATTTATTTATATTATTATTTGTTAATTAACACAACTGATATTTCATCATTTCTGTTCCTTTGATTCCTTCCAGGGATTTCTAAATTACCTAAAAGTATCAGGGTGTTGGCTTTATATACAGTGGGTGTGAAAAATTGTTGGCCCCCTTCCTGATTTAGTTTGATTTTTTTTTTTCTTTTTTTCATGTTTGTCACACTTTAATGTTTCAGATCATTAAACAAATTTAAATATTGGTAAAAGATAACACAAGTGAACACAACATGCAGTTTTTAAATGAAGGTTTTTATTATTAAGGGGGAAAAAAATCCAAAACTACATGGCCCTGTGTGAAAAGTGTTTTTGCCCCCTAAACCTAATAACTGGTTGGGCCACCCTTAGCAGCAACAACTGCAATCAAGCGTTTGCGATAACTTGCACCGAGTAGGTTACAGCGCTGTGGAGGAATTTTGGTCCACTCATCTATGCAGAATTGTTGTAATTCAGCCAGATTGGAGGGTTTTCGAGCATGAACCGCCTTTTTAAGGTCATGCCACAGCATCTCAATAGTATTCAGGTCAGGACTTTGACTAGGCCACTCCAAAGTCTTCATTTGTTTTTCTTCTAGACATTCAGAGGTGGACTTGTGGGTGTGTTTTGGATCATTGTCCTGCTGCAGAACCCAAGTTCGCTTTCAGCTTGAGGTCACGAACAGATGGCCGGACATTCTCCTTCAGGATTTTTTGTTAAACAGCAGAATTCATGGTTCCATTTATCACAGCAAGTCTTCCAGCTCCTGAAGGCAGCAACACAGCTCCAGTACCATCACACTACCACCACCCACATTTTAATGTTACTGGTATGATGTTCTTTTTCTGAAATGCAGTGTTACTTTCACGCCAGACGTAATGGGACACACACCTTCCAAAAAGTTAAAAATTTTGTCTCGTCAGTCCACAGAGTATTTTCCCCAAAAGTCTTGGGGGATCATCAAGATGTTTGTTCTGGCAAAACTGAGACAAGCCTTTATGTTCTTTTTGCTCTTATGGTGGAGTCATGAAAACTGACCTTAACTGAGACAAGTGAGGCCTGCAGTTCCTTTGGATGTTGTTGTGGGGTCTTTTGTGACCTCTTGGATGAGTCGTCGCTGTGCTCTTGGGGTAATGTTTGGTTCGACCAGCCACTCCTGGGAAGGTTCTCCACTGTTCCATGTTTTTGCCATTTGTGAATAATGGCTCTCACTGTGGTTTGCTGGGAGTCCCAAACTTTAGAAATGGCTTTATGACATTTTCCAGACTGACAGATCTCAATTACTTTCTTTCTCATTTGTTTCTGAATTTCTTTGGATCTCAGCATGATGTCTAGCTTTTGAGGATCTTTTGGTTTACTTCACTTTGTCAGGCAGGTCCTGTTTAAGACATTTCTTGATTGTGAACAGGTGTGGCAGTAATCAGGCCTGGGTGTGGGCTAGAGAAATTGAACTCAGGTGTGATAAAATCACAGTTTTTAACAGGGCGGCAAACACTTTTCTTCACCCACAGGGCCATGTAGTTTTGGATTTTGTTTTCCCTTAATAATAAAAACCTTCATTTAAAAACTGCATGTTGTTGTTCACTACTATTTACATTTTTTTGTGAATCTTTGACAACCTGCAGAAAAAATGAGAACTCAGGAGGGGGCCAATATTTTAAATTTGTGTTAATGATGTGAAACATTAAAGTGTGACAAACATGCAGTAAAAAATGAGAAATCAGGAAGGGGGGCCAACATACTTTTACACACCACTGTGTGTGTGTGTGTGTGTGTGTGTGTATATATATATATATATATATATATACACAGTATATATACACACACAATTTTAAAATTGATAAAATTTTATGTTTACTCAATAATTTCTAGGGGTGCCATTAGTTGTTGCCATCATGTATAAAAGATAAACATTTATTTCATAAACTGATCCCCTCCCCCACTTTGATTGTTTTACTTGCTGAACGATTAGATTTTTGTGATTTTTTTTATAAAATGAAAGATCAAAAGGATAAACAATACAGATTTATTTTCACAGCCTTCTTTGATAATATTCACTAAAGGTGCCAATAATTCTGACCACAACTGTACTTAAAATTTCAATGCACCATAAGTGCCTCCATATACGTATCTACTATCTGACAAGATTTAGTAGGAAATTTTGAATGGACATTCTCAAATAATAGCTGCTTTAGGAAAAAAAGCACTGCTTTTATGGTTCAAACAGAGCCTAAAGTGGGCAAATGATTATTAAAAACATTAATGCATAAACTTACTGCATGTTTTGCAGTGTCAGAAAATCACACCTAAAACTAATAATGATAAGGAACTAGAGTTATTATGTTCATGTTATCATCCTTAACCAGACACATGTTGCTGTTGAATAGCATTGAATCTTCAATGAATCTTCAAAACATCATGAACGTTGAGGGAGGAGAAGGAAGATGTTATTTTATGTGTGTATGTGCATTCATGCATGGTTTTGCAATCATCATCAGATGTTTTTGTAGATTGCATGAAGAACCTGATGGTGTGACATGACACGAGTACCAACATGGCAAGGTATGATGATAGAACACAGAAAGCATACATCAAAAAAAGAGAAAGCTTTTCATCTTGCCTCCAGCGGTATGTCCCAACTCAAGCACTGAGTAGGCGGTAAGGAGTATTTAATCTCCCCTGCAGTTTCCATCCACTGTGTAACCCAAAAGAAATGTGTCTAAGGCCAGAGTGAACGAAGAGAGTGAAAATATGCCATCTGAAAAACATTCAACCCAAACAAAATTGTAAACTCTCATTAAAGAACATCACACATTTCACACATTTGATGCGTGAATCGAAATGTTCTGCAGAAATCTGTGAACAAAAGTGGCGTGACACCCACAGACACTTTAAAAAACTGCATATTCTAATATCAGTGTGGTAAATGTTTTAAATGACACAGGCAGTGGGTTGGTGACTAATATTGGAACTTGAACGTTGACATTTGATGTACGATGAATGTCAAGTTCATTACTGCTCCGAGACTCCCACACTTACCTCCCACAGGTGGGCCACTATCGTAGCATCGGCTCAAGAATGTTCTGCATTTAGCCCATTCTTTCCATTCTTATACAGGTGCTGGTCATATAATTAGAATATCATCAAAAAGTTGATTTATTTCACTAATTCCATTCAAAAAGTGAAACTTGTATATTATATTCATTCATTACACACAGACTGATATATTTCAAATGTTTATTTCTTTTAATTTTGATGATTATAACTGACAACTAAGGAAAACCCCAAATTCAGTATCTCAGAAAATTAGAATATTACTTAAGACCAATACAAAGAAAGGATTTTTAGAAATCTTGGCCAACTGAAAAGTATGAATATGAAAAGTATGAGCATGTACAGCATTCAATACTTAGTTGGGGCTCCTTTTGCCTGAATTACTGCAGCAATGCAGCGTGGCATGGAGTCGATCAGTCTGTGGCACTGCTCAGGTGTTTTGAGATCCCCGGGTTGCTCTGATAGTGGCCTTCAGCTCTTCTGCATTCTTGGGTCTGGCATATCACATCTTCCTCTTCACAATACCCCATAGGTTTTCCTATGGGGTTAAGGTCAGGCGAGTTTGCTGGCCAATTAAGAACCGGGATACCATGGTCCCTTAAACCAGGTACTGGTAGCTTTGGCACTGTGTGCAGGTGCCCAAGTCCTGTTGGAAAATGAAATCTGCATCTCCATAAAAGTTGGTCAGCAGCAGCGGAAAGCATGAAGTGCTCTAAAACTTCCCTGGTATATGGCTGCGTTGACCTTGGACCTCAGAAAACACAGTGGACCAACACCAGCAGATGACATGGCACCCCAAAACCATCACTGACTGTGGAAACTTTACACTGGACCTCAAGCAACGTGGATTGTGTGCCTCTCATCTCTTTCCTCCAGACTCTGGGACCTGATTTTCCAAAGGAAATGCAAAATTTACTTTCTTTAGAGAACATAACTCTGGACAACTCAGCAGCAGTCCAGTCCTTTTTGTGAAAATTTTATTTTTGACGCTGTCTGTTTGTTCAAGAGTACGCTGTCTGTTGAACAACGGAATGTGACAGCTAAAACCCATGTCTTGCATACGTCTGTGCGTAGTAGTTCTTGAAGCACTGACTCCAGCTGCAGTCCACTCTTTGTGAATCTCCCCCACATTTTTGAATTGGTTTTGTTTCACAATCCTCTCCAGGGTGCGGTTATCCCTATTGCTTGTACACTTTTTTTCTACCACATTTTTTCCTTCCCTTCGCCTCTCTATTAATGTGCTTCGACACTCTGTGAACAGCCAGCCTCTTTTGCAATTACCTTTTGTGTCTTGCCCTCCTTGTGCAAGGTGTCAGTGGTCGTCTTTTGGACAACTGTCAAGTCAGCCGTCTTCCCCATGAGTGTGAAGCCTACAAAACTAGACTGAGAGACCATTTAAAGGCCTTTGCAGGTGTTTTGAGTTAATTAGCTGATTAGAGTGTGGCACCAGGTGTCTTCAATATTGAACCTTTTCACAATATTAAAATTTTCTGAGATACTGATTTTCCTTAGTTGTCAGTTATAATCATCAAAGTTAAAAGAAATAAATATTTGAAATATATCAGTCTGTGTGTAATGAATGAATATAATAAACAAGTTTCACTTTTTGAATGTAATTAGTGAAATAAATCAACTTTTTGATGATATTCTAATTATATGACCAGCACCTGTACACCATGACAGAAAATGACTTATCAAACCAACTGAGGGAAGGAGAACAGAAGTTAAGCAATGTCCTGGACACGCAAACACATCATGCTGCTCTCCCACCTATCATAGCATTTTCCGTTAAGGAGGGATTTGGCATAGCGGTCCAAGTTCATGGGGGATCTTCCCCCATCATGCCTTCTTCGTGATCACCCAGTGTGACAAAGAAGGCCACTTTTTCAATGCAGTCCAATGAGCGCTTGTTCACTCCAGAACTAAAGAACTGCTTCCTCATCTGAGCCCAGGGCTTCCTGACAGGACAGAGTCAAAGAAAATCAGTTAAAGACCCACACAAAACAAACATTTCATTAAAGCATTTTACTGAACCATCGCAGATAACATGCACTTATAACCGATAAGGAAAAACTTCCTTGTAGACATCTTAGTGATATCTTAATCTTGAGAATGTTGTATTTGGGTTTGAATCAGGAAGAACGTGCATTTTCCCATGCTACTTATCTATTGTTGATATACTGTAAAGGTCCTAAAATATGAATTTAAACATGTTTTAACTAATAGGATTTTTGCTGACTCTTAAACAGTTTACAGCCAGATGAAACAGCGCTGACAAACAGGAGAAACACTGTGTGCAATCTACAATCAGCATCATTTAACATGGATTTACTTTAGTAACACTAACTGCACCATGGTATTTTGGCAGAAATGTGGGATAATCATAAGAAATGTATTAAAGGAGTAAGGGAATATTATTACAGTATTTTTGTGATTAAGCAATAGCGTTTGTTTGTGCATTTATGTATTTAGCCTAAATGTATTTAGACTACTGTATTTCATAAAAATACCTAGGAACAGATACATTTTTACCATGGTATTGAGATACTATAACTGTGGTTATTATTATCTAAATGTATGCTACTATTGACGACCAGTGGTTCATTTTAATGAAACTCAAACAGTATGTAAACAAGGTAATAAAGATTTGAAGTTTATTGTGATAATTATCTATATCAACTGATATGAAACATTTTTTATCATGATACTTTTTTTGGCCATATTGTTCCAGCTCTATACCACCATATTATCAAGCTTATTCGATTTTCATATAAAAAATATTATCAAGAAATCAATTTAGTTCACTGTTCTACCAGTTGAGCTCCAGGAGCAAAAGTTTTTTTTTTTTTTTTTTTTTTTTTTTTATAAAGATAAACTAAATTTAAAAAAAGCTAATTTAAAATAGCTGTTTTTAATCTCTGTATTTATTTATGTATTTACATCTTAATCATGAAATCTGAAACCTTCTTGTCAAGGTTACGTTCAATTAGGCGTAACATCTTGTATGACCACTGACAATATTGAAAATTTGATTTGAAAAGCACTTAATTAGTGTGAGTGTCAGTTTGTGAACAAATGCCATCACAACTGTAGAATGACTCACATTTTATCTATCGGCAAGGAATTAGAAATTTATTAAGTCATTATTACATGCTTAAACAGCTCCAATGAATAGTCCCTTTCAAACTGAATACAGATATATTAGGCCTTTTCAAATAAAATGAAAGACAGATATGTAAGGGATGGGATCCTAATAGTCAAATTTTAGAAAACAGACAAGCACTGCTTTATGTTTGCATTATTTAGCTCTAGGCTAAGGTTCATAGAGGTGTGAATGGCTGTTCTCCATTAAACTCTGAGAGCATGAGTACTGTACATTACAGACTAGCATCAGAGTGTGAGAGAAAATACAGAGAGTATAAAATTGCTTTTCATTTCAAGTATTGTTCTAGCATTCAAGCAAAGGTCACTTCATCTGTAATGTAGTGCACAACATCCTCGCATTTCCTGTCTTAGCGGGATGCACAGTTGCTTGCCTAGGCTTTTATCATCTCATTACTTTCCAGCATGCATAGACTTTTAAAGACAAAAAAGCAGTAGCATTAAAACGGAACTAAGTGGGTGCTTATATCTTGCTGTCAAAGTAGCTGCTCTCCTCGGGTTCAAGCCACTGATGTTCTGCATCCCCACACCCTCCCGATCTACACTCTTTGAAGCTCTGTGAAGCAGTGCTTTGTGTTCTCATCACAAAACCTCCTTTCAGCACTTTCTCTGGATGATGGTTTGAGCTTTCATGACCAGCTGAATTACACATTATATTCAAAAGACACCTGAAGACCCAAACACTTGATCTTCAGTAATTCAAGTAAACATGAAATGGCAAACATTCTACTTGGATAATATTCAATGAGAAAAAAGACAGGACATTTTATCTTTTAGAATTTACTTTGGGGGGTGTTGGTGGATGCTCCAATCAAGAATGGAGACAGACCCGAAATGCAAGTTTGCTAATGAAATATACAGTAATACAGTAGCAGTTCAGCTGTTTGTTACATTTTTGAGTAGCCCAAGCAGTGTCTGTGATTTCAGCAGGAATCATTACATTTTTATCACATTTGGAAGAGGTTATTACATTTTTAAGATTACAAAGGTCCTATTCGGATGGTAATTGGTGTTCAAAAACATCAGTGTTTGTCCTGGAGAACATTCAGTCTGAATTATTTTAGACAAACTCCAGGGTTGTGTAGAAATAACATGTCCCATCTGAATCACTGTTCAGAATTGTCAACGAGGGATTGATGGAAGCTTTTTTCTCTAAGTTATACTACAGAAACATGTGAACTAGTGCAACATTGAGATAAACAAATAAAAAACTATATCACACAAAGCTGTAAGGTGACTTCAGAATAATTTGAATGTAAGGCATAAGTTGGACTATGATTTGGATACATTCAGGTGTTTTATGGAGCCACTATCCTGGTCACTTTGTGGATTAGGTTTTTGGAAAAGAACAGTGTGAATATTTTGTCATACTGGTTTTAAATGATAAAAGTAATCAAGATAATAATTACATAATTTGTAAGTACAGTCGCTATGAAAGGTTTTATAAAAGGATGTACCACATTTTGCTTTGCCTCAGGGGTGCAAATTCACTCCTCATTTTCATTAACTCCGAGCCTACAAGGGGTGTGTTTCCCAAAAGCATCGTTAGCCAACTATGGACGCAAGTTCCGTCGTTACCAACATGGTCAACAATTCGGTGTTTTCCCCCGAAACCATAGTTCAAACGACGGCAGTTTAAGTTTGATGTTTGACAATCATAGACAAGTAAATTTTTAAAAAATTTTTTTTATTTATTTTTTTTTTTTTTTTGCTGCTAATTAAACTCTTTGCGGCTGTTATGTTTTGAGACCAAAACTAACTCAGACATAAATATATGTCCTTTACATTGCACAATTGCTTAATTTCTAGGGGGGACAAAAATTCCATTTCGCCTTTACTGTATTTAAACAATTTTAACTACGGGGCATTTTAATATAAAACAATACTAAAATGAAAACCATCCCTGTTATTGCACAAAGCTCATTTTTTTGGAATTTACCATTTTATCTGTTTTATAATAATATTTTTACAACTTTAATGTATGCAATAATAATAAATCCATTAAATGACAACACCATTTGATCTAAAGTTACCAACCAACTGTAAAATATTCAGAATATTATTCCCTATAATGCACAAGGCTTGATTTTTCAGATTATGCCCTTATTGTTTTTACATACAGTACTGAAACCATATTTTTCATATGTTTTATATACTGTACCCACTTTAATTAAACTCTGACACTATTTGGGATAAAGGTATCAAAACAACTGTACAATATTCAGAATATTATTCCCTAAAATGCACAAGTCTTAGTTTTTCAGATTATGCCCTTTTTTTTTCAGATTATTTTTCAGATCATTAATCTGATGTTTTTTATATAGAGTACTTAACTTTTAATATTTTTAAACAGTCCTGGAACCCATTTCAATACATTAATCTGGAACACCATACATACAGGTCCTTCTCAAAAAATTAGCATATTGTGAAAAATCTTCCTTCATTATCTTTTCCATAATGTAATGATAAAAATTAAACTTTCATATATTTTAGATTCATTGCACACCAACTGGAAATATTTCAGGTCTTTTATTGTTTTAATACTGATGGATTTGGCATACAGCTCATGAAAACCCAAAATTCCTATCTCAAAAACTTAGCATATTTCATCCGACCCATAAAAGAAAAGTGTTTTTAATACAAAAAAAGTCAACCTTCAAATAATTATGTTCAGTTATGCACTCAATACTTGGTCGGGAATCCTTTTGCAGAAATGACTGCTTCAATGCGGCGTGGCATGGAGGCAATCAGCCTGTGGCCCTGCTGAGGTGTTATGGAGGCCCAGGATGCTTCGATAGCGGCCTTAAGCTCATCCAGAGTGTTGGGTCTTGCGTCTCTCAACTTTCTCTTCACAATATCCCACAGATTCTCTATGGGGTTCAGGGTCAGGAGAGTTGGCAGGCCAATAGCGTGACGCACAGTAATACCATGGTCAGTAAACCATTTACCAGTGGTTTGGCACTGTGAGCAGGTGCCAGGTCGTGCTGAAAAACGAAAATCTTCATTTCCATAAAGCTTTTCAGCAGATGGAAGCATGAAGTGCTCCAAAATCTCCTGATAGCTAGCTGCATTGACCCTGCCCTTGATTAAAACACAGTGGACCAACACCAGCAGCTGACATGGCATATACCCCCCAGACCTTCACTGACTGTGGGTACTTGACACTGGACTTCAGGCATTTTGGCATTTCCTTCTCCCCAGTCTTCCTCCAGAACTCTGGCACCTTGATTTCCGAATGACATGCAAAATTTGCTTTCATTCCGAAAAAAAGTACTTTTGGACCACTGAGCAACAGTCCAGTGCTGCTTCTCTGTCGTGCCCAGGTCAGGCGCTTCTGCCGCTGTTTCTGGGTTAAAAAGCACACGCCTGTGCACGGTGGCTCTGGATGTTTTCTACTCCAGACTCAGTCCACTGCTTCCGCGGTCCCCCAAGGTCTGGAATCGGTCCTTCTCCACAATCTTCCTCAGGGTCCGGTCACCTCTTCTCGTTGTGCAGCATTTTTTGCCACACTTTTTCCTTCCCCACAGACTTCCCACTGAGGTGCCCTTGATACAGCACTCTGGGAACAGCCTATTCGTTCATAAATTTCTTTCTGTGTCTTACCCTCTCACTTGAGGGTGTCAATGATGGCCCTCTGGACAGCAGTCAGGTCGTGCAGTCTTACCCCATGATTGCGGTTTTGAGTAATGAACCAGGCTGGGTGTTTTTAAAAGCCTCAGGAATCTTTTGCAGTTGTTTAGAGTTAATTAGTTGATTCAGATGATTAGGTTAATAGCTCGTTTAGAGACCCTTTTCATGATATGCTAATTTTTTGAGATAGGAATTTTGGGGTTTTCATGCTTACCTGTATGCCAAAATCATCAGTATTAAAACAATAAAAGACCTGAAATATTTCAGTTGGTGTGCAATGAATCTAAAATATATGAAAGTTTAATTTTTATCATTACATTATGGAAAATAATGAACTTTTTTCACAATATGCTAATTTTTTGAGAAGGACCTGTATATGCATATAAATATGCATGTAAGTATGCATATATGTATGTATATGTATGTATACACACACACACACACACACACATTATATTCATGTATGTATGGTGTTCCAGGTTAAAGTATTGAAATGGGTTCCAGGACTGTCTAAAAAAAATTAAAAGTTAAGTACTCTATATAAAAAAAACATCAGATTAATGAGCTGAAAGATATACAGTTGTGTGTGATTATATTTATCTTAAATGGTGTTCATATTTCTTGGATATAAATGGGTTCAGTACTGTCAAAAAAACCAAGCCTTGTGCATTATAGGAAATAATATTAGGAATATTTTACAGTTGGTTTGATACCTTTATCTCAAACGGTGTCAGAATTTAATTTAAGTGGGTACAGTATATAAAACATGAAAAATATGGATTCAGTACTGTATATAAAAACAATAAAGGCATAATCTTGAAAACCAGGCCTTGTGTATTATAGGCAATAATATTTATAGATTTTTACAGCTGGTTAGTTGGTTTATAGATTAAAGTTGTCAGCACAAACAGAGTTGGCCGAAAGGGGATCATTTTTGGTGTTCCTCTTAATATGGGTATGGAAGAGTTTATAGGTAACTTAAAGGGAGGGAAGATAGTAAATGTGCAAAGGATAAAATCAGCTGCATATGGAAACAGAAGAGACACTGAAACAGTAGTAACAGAATTTCAAGAAATTCCAAAAAGAGTAATGATGGGTTTGATGAGCTACATTGTAAGAGAGTATATACCAGGACCAGTGAGATGTTTTAATTGCCAAAGGTTTGGTCATATTGCTACAAGATGTAGGGAACAGTGTAGATATACTTGTTTTGGAGGAAACCATGAATATGGCAAGTATGAGGAAAGCATACAACCAAAGTTTACTTGATTCAATTGTGCAAACTCGTTGCCTTAATTCAATTAAGTAATCTTAACTTTATTGTATTAAGTGTCATTTAAATCTCCACTAATATATTAAAAGTATTCCTTACAAAAGAGATGATGCCACCCCTCAGAGGACCTCAGATAATGCTAACCCAGAGACAACATACAGAACTACCACATTTTGCTATAAGTTCGATTGCATAATTGCTGTTAAGTGTTAATCGTCTGTTTATGTCTTTTAATGATTTTTCCGAACATTTCCGCCATATGCACATAAACTGACAGTCATCACTGATAAGCTACTACTAAATATTGTAGAAACTTAATTTTCTGTAAAGCTCCTTTGCAAAGATTTGTTTAATTAAAAGTGCTATACAAAAAACTTGAATTAAATGTTTTGAATTACTTATTTTGAGTTCAATTTACTTAGGCCATTTAAGTTTTCTTAACTTAATTGAATCTGTGATCTGAGGAACATTACTACTCAGAATTACTGACTCCCAGAGTGCATTGCGGCATGAATAAATTATACAATTGCTTTGTTTTACAGTTGTTGTTTTTATTTTCCAATTTTATTTGCTGCCTTGTGTCAGTAGTAGCACAACAAAAAGAGCAATTAAAATGGTTAGACAATTAATAAAACTAAATGAAACTGAATTGTTACCATTGTTGTGATTTGTGTGCTGAATGTTAAAGTCTGTGTGAGACTTCAGCGTATTGCCACAAATATGAAAGGATTATGTCAACCTAATAAAAACCTTCTCAAGATTTTCATGAAAAACAATGAAATTGCAAAAGTTCATCAATATTCACAAAATAATACACTAATGATTTAATTCAATTATAGATCTTGGAAAATTTGTAAAAATCAGTTATGTTTACTCGCTTTTCTTAAGTAGATTCAGTGTTTACTTTTTACAGTGTGGAGAGGCACACAGTGCAGCATTCAGAGGATTTGAAGTATTAAAAATGGAAATGGAGATTCAGAAAAGGAGGGTGGAAAAGAAGCTAACATATGCAGAGGCAGCAAAACAGGTAAAAGGACAAACTAAAGAGCAAAGAGGTCAGTCAGGGGCTTCAGTTGAACGAAACAATTAAGTTCTGGAAGAATTTATGATGATTGAAAAGAAAAAAAAAATAGAAAATTTATTGCAGCAGTTTATAAATTAGTACAGCTGCGATTGAATCAAAAAACAGAGACTTGGTTGGTTGTTATAGCAGCAATATCATCTTTGATTGACAGGCTTGACCTGGGAAGTTTCAGAGTTGAACTTCAGATAAGATTAAGTCAAGAAACGTGGATAATACATATAGATGATTTCAATAATTCAGTGGAATGCAAGATCTCTGATAGCAAACGGTCAGGAGTTTCAAGCATTTTATTGAAGATTTTAAGTATAAAAACCGGATACAATATGTGTTTCAAGAAACTTGGATGAAATATTAAAATTTTGTTCTACAAGGGGTAAAGTAAAGTACAGCATGATAGGGAAGAAGGGATTGGTAGACAACATTTAAAAACAAGAAAGAATCATTGGTTAGAATACTGGGAAAGCAGGGATCAAGAATATATTGCTGTGGGGTTATGGGGTAGAGGGCATGGGAGACAGTTATTGACATCCCTGAAAAGTATGTGCAGTAATACTAGAAGCAGCATCAGAATCAGCTCCAAAAAGTAGAGGAAAATGACAAAGAAAAGCGGTTTCCTTGGTGGACAGGACAAGTGTAGTAAAGCTGTAATAGATAGAAATAAGGCTTTTAAACTTCTTAGAGAAACACAATTATAATCATCTAGTTTTATTCAAAAAAGCTCAGAGGAGGAGAACTATAATGCGAGCTAAAAGAGAAGTTGCGTGGTTTCTGCAGTGGAATTGGAAGAAGAACTCCAGTAGGTGATGTGTGGAATATGATCAAGAATGGAAGGAAATAAGAAAGAGTGGGAATATATCTGGTTAGAGTCAGAAAGAGAAATAGCCGTAACGGATAAGGCGCAAAGCGGAAATGCTAGTAAAACATTTGCACAAATACTGGGTCAGGGATCTGGTGAGGAAGGAAAGAGGTGGAGAGATATAACAAAAGAGAGGAAAAACAGAAGCATTGATAAAGAGTGGGAGATTTTTAATAGAGCACGGGGGGTTTTTAATAAAGATGGGGCTGTGGGAATTTTTTTTAGAATAATAGAGTAGGGGTCGCGTCGGCAACCTTTTCGGCATGACGTGACATTTTTATATTTTTCTGGTTAACCACTGTGCCAACACCACAAGGGGGGTAAAAATCGCTTGTTGTGAATTCTTCATATTATATATCTTTTAATACTATTTCTATAAGTGTTAATAATACTTTTATTTTATATCTGGTGAGAGCTTGTTTTATGTAAATATGCACTACGCAACCGGTAGTGTGATTCGTGTTTGGCGCAAGTGACGCGTCATTGTTTACGCATGCAGAGCTGACACAAATGTGACGCGGTTTCCACCTGTGCAGCATCGCTAAGTGCAGGACAAAGTTACTGACGAAGTAAGTTTATTCCATGACGTTTTTTGTAATACTGGATGTTTATACTGCTGAATCTGTTTCTACATTAAGCCTGTAATGTTGTTGGTGGTTCGCGATCCTTATGATCATTAATTCATCACGTGAAACGCACGTGGAAGTGCTGCAAGCATCGCTGCGTATCTTGCTAATGTTTTTTAATATCTTGTTTAAATAAGTTTCGGATTCCATACAATACATTCTACGTTTGTTATACTTTAATATCGTAAAGAGAATGTTATGTAATGTATCTTAGGTTGTTTATATGCTCCTTTACATCCTGTTTACATCCAGTAATTATTAGTTCACTGACTACATGTTGAGAGAGAGTTGTGTATATTGTTTAATTTGAAATGCGCTGTTTTATTTGAACAGTATGCTAATATTTAATTATTTACTTCTGTTTATTGTTCATTGCAGAAACTACCTTCAGTGCATACCTTCAATGCATACCTTCAATGCATAGTAGTGTGTATGAAACCCTGCACCTAAATAAATGGTGGAAAGACATTAGATGACTCCGACTCCCTGATCAGAGTACTGAAGTGGTTAACACCATCAAAGAACCGGCATTTGTGGTGCAGTCCCCAACATCGCTGTTTTTTATTAACTAAACTCAGCTTCTTTGTTTGTAGAGAGAGACAGATGCAGATAATTTACACATCTCTCTCTCTCTCTCTCTCTCTCGCTCTCTCAAAATGGCCATATTTGAGAAAAAACAAATTTGAGTAGTTTGCATCACTGGATATAGCTGTCGGTCATGTAACATTTCTATCATAAAATGTATTGTTAAACCCCACATACTTCGATTTGTTTAGCCATCTCAGTCATTTTGGCATTGACGAGCGCAGTTAGACTGCTGAGGCTTTGCACGCGCATCCATAGACTAGCGCAAGTTAATTCTCACACTTTAATAGTATTTATAGCTCCTAACAGGCTGTGTGACTATGAGAAGTTATTACCTCATACAGTCTGCATTTTCCCTATTGCTTGCTGTTGGCACACGTGCCGTAGGTTGCCAACCCCTGTAATAGATTATGGGAGGAAGGAAGACTTCCGAAAGTTTGGAAAAAGCAATAATAATACCTATAAGAAAGCCAGGAAAAGATCCTTCAAAACCCTCTAATTACAGACCAATAGCTCTTACTTCGAATGTCTGTAAAATAATAGAACGGATGATAACGGAAAGGTTAATAGAGGTGGAAGAATATACATTTGGATAAAAGTTTTTTGGTGAACAGAAGCATCCAGGTAAGTATAGGGAATGAAGTGTCAAATACATTCCAGACAGAAAATGGGGAGTGTGATAAGTCCACTATTGTTTTTCAATAATGATAAATGGTGTATTTAATCAAGTAGAACTAGATATAGGTAGGTCTCTGTTTGCAGATGACAGGGTTCTCTGAAAAAGGGGAAGGAATATTTTATATATTAATAGGAGGATACAAGAGGCAATTGGTAAATTAGAAGAATGGGCATATGAATGGGGATTTAAATTCTCAGTGGAGAAAAGTAAAACAGTAATTTTCTCTAAGAACAGGGTTAGTCCAGAAGCGAGTTTGAAGATGTATAAGAAATCGTTAGAAAGGGTGAAGGTATTTTAGCTTTTAGGTATTTATTTTGATGCAAAACTTGAACTGAAGTTGGGCTGAACATATAAATAAAATAGTTAAGAAATGTCAGAAGGTGTTGAACATCATGAGATGTGTAAGTGGAGTGGAATGGGGAGCAAGTTTTTCTTCATTAAAAACAATCTATGTAGGACTGCTCCGGTCTGTGTTTGATTATGGTTGTGTGGAATATGGTTCTGCCTCAAAAAACCTGTTAGAAGAACTTTGTAAAATTCAAGCTCAAGCGATGAGACAGTGTTATGGAGCAGTAAAGACTACATCCATTCCAGCTTTCCAAGTCTTACTAGAGGAGAGATGCCACTAGAAATCAGAAGGAAACAATTAATGGTCAATTACTGGGCTAACCTCCAGTGGCATAAAGATGAACATCTACAAAAATGGTCTTACAGAACTGATGGGAACAAAATGAAAGATGTAGAACAAGTTTTGGGTGGAGTGGTAAAATATATGCAGAAGAAATACATGTAAATAACATCAAGATGAGCCCAGCAGTTGTTATTCAGGAATATGAACCATGGGTTTATGTAACGCCTCAAGTAGATTTGCATTTGTTGGAGGTAAAAAAAAAAAAAAAATAAAACAGAAAGAGAAGCTGACTTGTCTTCTGCATTTTCAATATGTACCAGAGTCCAATACCCCTAGCATATACAAGTGTATACAGATGGCTCAAAAGATCCAAATAACTGGGGCTACTGTGGGGAATTTGTGGCCTAATGGTTAGAGAGTCTGCCTCATAACCCAAAGGTTGCGGGTTCGAGTCTCGTACCGGCAGGGATTGTTGGTGGGGGGAGTGAACGTACAGCGTCTCTCTCTCCCACCTTCAGTACCACGACTGAGGTGCCCTTGAGCAAGGCACTGAACCCCCAACTGCTCCCCAGGCGCCGCATTTCTACGACTTTCAGTACCACGACTGAGGTGCCCTTGAGCAAGGCACTGAACCCTCAACTGGTGCCGATGCAAAAAACTTTGGATGGATCAAATGCAGAGCACTAATTCTGAGTATGGGTCACCATACTTGGCCACATGTCTGTTATGTTTAGTGTGCTTTTATTGAACTTCAAATTATTTGGCAGTTTATACTGTACAAATGATAGGAATGCTCTTGGCATTGCAGTGGGTTGAGGAACATAAACCTGAGAATGTTTTAATTTGTTCTGACTCAGTTTCAGTCTTAAAGAGTTTGAAATCTTTTAAATCATGTCACCAAGATATTCTTTTTAATATTTTTACAAATGCATTCAAGAATTGTTCAAAATGATACATCAATCAGTTTTATATGGGTCCCAGCACACATAGGAATAAGGGGAAATGAAGAATTGGATAAATTAGCAAAGCAAGCTTTACAGAGAGAAACGATAGAGGTACAAGTTCCATTAAGTAAATCAGAGATTAAGGTTTTAATATGGGGTAAAGTGATTAAAGAATGGCAAGTTAAGTGGAACAATTGGGAAAAGGGCAGATTCCTTTACAGTTTAATAAACAAAGTAAGTCATAATATAAAGTGTACTGTATAGGTAAGTCAAGGAAAGAAAAGATTATCTTTTTTAGGATATTATTGCTTGTTGATTCAGGTTTATATAGTTTTTTTAGAATTTTTGGGAAATGCAAGGATTGAAATTAACTCCTCAAAATATTATTATCACTGAGCCCATAGTAGCAGCCAGAATTGTTTTTCCAATTGTTTATTTTCTTTATTATTAAAAAAAAAAAATGTGTAGGCCTATTTTTTGTTGTGAATGTCCCAACTGAGGTACAGAATTGTAAAATTTTCAGATAAATGTTTTGTTATATATTTTGGTTGCATTTGTGAGTTAATAAAAATGTAGATGGTTGTTTAAAATAGATATAAAATATCAAAATATTGATATATCGATCGATATACTCTTGTATCGAATCGAATCGTAATCGTATCGTAAATTTTTTTGAGGTATCGGAAAATATCATATCGCTCGGTAAGAGAATCAATATCGAATCGTATCGTGACGAACCATCCGATTTACACCCCTAGAAGTCATGTTGGAGCACGTGGGTCCGCCCAGGGAGGGGGGAGAACACATCGGAGAATTGATTGACTGATGTGTTTGTTGTAATTTTTTTTGGGCGGCAGATGGGTGTTGATTTACATAAACAAGGGTTGGTTGGTTGGTGTAGATGGCAGATGGGTGGTAGCTAGTACCCATCGCTTGAGGAGGTTGACATGGTATAGTTGGTCTTCTTTTCTTTTTCCGCTCTGTCACCATATACGGGCCCATGATAAAATATTTTTTCTTGTAGGCCTATTTTATATTATGCACTTTATGTAACATGTATTCATGATAAACTTCATTTGAATGCTGACGAACGGATACAGCCCGGTAGCCAAGGCCTATGGTTAATATAATAATTTAATAATGAAATAATTTCTATAATAAATAATATAATAATTTCTTAATTCAAAATAAAACATTAATGAATCCAACTCTGACAATCCCGGATTGCTATGGTCATGCAGGTTTGTTTACACATGAAACTCGTTTAGTAATTCACTAAATTACTGAAAGTGTTGTTACCTGTAGCAGAAGAACCGCTTCTCAATATTATAACCTCGTCGTTATTTTTAGGTTACGTCCCAAAACCATTCAAGCTGGCGGTTATTAAGCCTCTTATTAAGAAACCACAACTAGATCCTTGTGAACTGGCAAAAATTACAGACCCATTTCAAATCTTCCATTTATGTCTACAATTTTAGAAAAAGTTGTTTCTGCTCAATTGTGCTCCTTCCTGCAAAACAATTATCTCTGTTAAGGATTTATTTTTGGTTTTTGGAGACACATTAGAAAGTTGTGTCTGCTCAATTGAGCTCTAAAAATGACTGCTTCGTGACAGCGGAGAGGCGCCACAAGCGGCGTGAGAGGAAGCAGAAGAGGGGGTAAGCGCGGAGGTATCCGGCTAGGCTACGGCAACCCAACAACGCCAACCATCCCATCCGTCGTAGGCTAAGTCGCTCTTTGGACATAACTGGACTCATCCGATGATACGTTCAAAGAGGGTCTGTAAGAGATCTGGTGTGTTTGTATTTCACGGAAAGACTGGCCAAGACACGTTCGGACCCTGCGCCACAGCGCGACCAGTACGTGACTATGAGCAGACATGAGATCGCCGTCGCGGGGAGAAAACCCGCACTGTGCCGGCGGGCTTTGTGTTACCATCAATGAAGCGTGGTGCTTTGCTGTTGTGATCTGCAAACATGCCTCACCATGGTGGAGGTTATGATTAATTAAGTGGCCGTTCCTCGCGAGGGAATATACTGCCATACTGATCGGTTCGTTTACACTTCCCCGAACAACAGGGGGCCAAAACAAGCAACGGAAAGATGCACTAATGAAAGGTACCAGCACATCAGTGAGCAGAGACAGCAACCCCGATGCTTTTCTCATAGCGGGGATCAAACCCTGCTGCTTGAGGGTTTCTTTAAAACACCAACACATTAACTTTGCCAACAAGAGGTAACACATTTAGGACTTTGTTACACCACACAGATGAGGAGCTTACACAAAGCCCTCCGATCCCCCACTCGGTGCCTCAGACCACATCCTGTCATGCGTCATGCCGCATACAGAACGCTCGTGTTAAGTCGCCAAACCAGTTCAAAAAAAAAATTCAAGTGCGCCAGAGGAATATGTTGAGTGCTCACAAGGATCTGCTTTGTACAGCAACTGGTAATCTGTTTAAGAGGCTGTCATATTTAACTCCACCGACATCCAGGAGTCCTCGGCGACTGTCACTGCCTACACACCAGTTCATGAGGAATGTTGTGTCAGTCACCAAAAAACCATTACTGTACGCCAAAGAAGCCGTGGAGACAGGGAAGTTACAGACTTCTTGAGAAGCGGAACGCTGCTATGGCGCTCGGAGAGAGGGGGCTGAGAACAGCAGGGCCAACATCCGCGCATCAGAGGAGGCTAAGATGAGTATCAGGACGGGTAGCCCTCAATTCAGCGACAGCAGAGACATCGGAGACTGTGGCAGGGGATACAAGACCATTCGGGACTACAAGCCCCACAGGACCTGTGTACTAGCGACATTCTTCGGCGAACGAGCTGCACACATTTCTCTAGCTCGCTTTGAGGCACCAAAGAAGATCCATGAACAGAAGATCCACCTCTCCCAGTTGACAGGTATGATGATGCGATCCAGACAGGTGAGGAGATCTTTCCAGCAGAAATCAAGCACGCAAAGTCGGGTCCTGACACATTCCGGGCCGTTGGGTATGAGAGACTGTCCGAGATGGCACTGATGTCTTCACAGACATTTTCAACATCCACTAGTCAAGCTGTTGGTCCCATGCTTAAAGCACCACATCTTCCAGTCCGAAGGATAGCATATCAACATGTTCAATGACTACGAGCCGTTGCACTACCCCATTCTCATGAGTGTTCGAACGGATAGTCATGCACACATCAAGTCTTGTCACCCCTCCTGGTCACACTTCAGTTTGCAGATCGGTCAAGCGGTCGACGATGTGCCATTCAAACTACCCTACATCAGCACTCCACAGTGTGGCGGGAAAAAGAAGCATCCGTCAGGAATTGCTTGTTCCTAGACTTCAGTTTCAGACAATTCAACACAATTCAGCCCCTCAACAGCTATTCCAAAACGGGTCGAGCTGGGGCTCATACACTTCGCTGTGCACGGCTGTGGACTTGACTGGCGCCCTCAGGCAGTAGGTGTCCGGCAGCATAACACAGCAGTACCACACACTAACACTGGGCGCCCCCCAAGGATGTGTGCTGAGCCACTCTCTCACTCTGCGACCCCGATGCACACGTCACACAACTCAACCTCTTTATAAGTTTGCGGAGGGACTACGAACTGTTTGGGTGCTCATTAGCAAACAGAGATGAGGACAAACTACAGGAGCGACGGTGAGCGACTGAGGGGTGGTGCAGTGACAACAATCGCCTCTTTTGAGACGGGCGAGAAGCACGAAGGAAGATTGTTGTGGACTTCAGGAGACGCGCACACTCAGCATGTTCCTCGGCCATCATACGGTGGACGGTGGAGAGTAGAGGGGAGCAGCTACCAAGTCGTCTGGGGGGGCACATCACAGAGGACCCTCTCTGGACCGACATAACCGCATAGCAATGCAAGAAATACAGCAGCGTCTCTGACTTCCCCGCAAAACTGAGGAAGCAGAGCCCCACCCATCTTGTACACCTGCTACAGAGGCACATCTGAGGCATTGACGAGCGCATACTGTGTGTTATGGCGCCGCAACGCGGCCGCAGGAGACTCTGAACGATAGCGAGAGAGTGAGGAAGATCATTGGTGTCTCTTCCCTCTCAAGACATTATGAACGTCTCACTCGAAAAGCTCAGCATGCGGTGTCCTATCACTGCACCGTCTTCACCCCCGTATGCTGCATCAGGAGGAGACTGCGGAGTCTCCAGGCCAGGACAGAAGAAGTACGCGGCAACAGCTGCACCAATCAGGGCTGTCAGAGCATAGTTCGAGCCTCGTCGAATTACCCCCCGCCCTCTCGCCTCCGCCCAAGCTGAAACTATGCAGTGAAAACCCCATCCACCTCCGTCACCACACCAAGGTACCTTCCACACCCCCTCCATATAACTACGAATTCATTGCACCAGTTACTTTGTGCAGCAGTGTCTGTCACTCCTAGATTACAATGGATCTGACATCTTTGACCTCCTCCAGTCTAGTTCATAAAATAACTGCTCGAGCCCCTTGTCTACTTTGTCACTTTAATCAGATGATAAGCATTTTTTAAGCACAAAATCTGCTTAGCTGCCACTTTGTTGTTTCACTGGTTTGCACTCATCTGCAGGGCCTTGCCGCTGCTTTTATTAACTTATTTTTATTTTAGGTTTTTCTATTATGTCTTTTGTACATTACCATTTATGTATAGTTTATTTATATTTACGTGATATAGAATTTTTAGGTCTACTGTTAGGGTTATCTGTATGCACTCGGGCGGTCGAGAGAACGCAAGTTCGACTTTCTCTGTGTATGGTATGCACATGTGGAGAATGACAATAAAGCAGACTTGACGGGATTGCTGACTTCTGCATCAGACAGGTATATCTCATCTAGTTGACCTGATCTTATGTGCTGCGTTCGAAACATAGATCCCCGACATACTCCATAGATCGATACCAAATATACAGGATCAAGTGCAGGCTTAAGATGGTTTAGAACTTAACTGTCGATCGCTACCACCTGGTTATGGCTAAATGGGGAGTCTCATTCATTTATAACAGTAGACAGGAGGCCACAGGATCTTCTCCAAAGGCTCTGCTATTTTCCTATATGTTGCACTTTGTAAATTATCTAGAAAATACGGATATGTTTCCCATGTTATGCTGATGTACTTAACTATAATTCAACAAGACCAGAGGTAAACTTCTCAATATCTAAGCTAACAGAGTGTGTTTTAAAAACTACACGATTAGGAGGACAATAATTTTCTCCTATTAATTCAGTATAAGACGAGATATTACTTAGGGCCAAAAACATTACACAGACTCAGACGCAGTAAAACCGTATTTGTGCCTGATGGTAATGTACTTCTCTACAGTCAAAAATCTGGGTGGGATATTTAGACAGAACTTGTTATTTTGAAAATCCTATTCCTGTTACAACAACACATTCTTCCATCGAGAAACATGCCAAGCTACGGAAAAAACGTTACCTGGCGTCTATGCAGAAAAGGATTTCATGCATTCGATGCTTAGATGGACTACTGTAGCAATTCTAGGTGGGGTCCCTGCTCGCAAAAACAAGTACAGGTAGTCCAAAATGGCAGCAGCTTAGATGTCCTTTACCAGGCTCAAGAAATCGATCGTATTACCCACTTCTTACAGTCTTGTGCACTGGTAACGATATAAGTCGGTATCAGTTACCAAAATATCTACTTACTTATAAGGCCCTGTACTGGTTGTCCGGTGTACCTAGAAATAGTGTTCGACCCGCTACAATACTTCCGCTCCCTAAGGTCCCACAAAACGCTGGACTTGTGGTAGTCACATAGGATAGCAAAGTCCATCAAGGAGGATAATCTTTTTACGCATTGGGCTCCCTAACCTCTGGAAATTAGCCTACCTGCTTTGTTTGGCGGTTCGACACACTTTCGTGTTTAAATCTAGATTAAAAACCACTGGCCAAGCATTCAAATCCTGATTTGTCCCTCAAATATATTTTTACGTTTTTGTCTTAGTGGTTTATGAATGATGGCCTATATGGTCAAAAGAATTTTAGCCCAAGCGAACAGCAGTTGCGTACGAAGCTCCCGTTCTACAATTCTTTAAGTATACTGCACCTTGCTAACCTTAACAAGATGCCTTCTGACTAACATATATACGTTACACAGTGTTAATTTTTTTAATGCTTTTTCCCAACAGTTATATATGAAAAAAGTATTATAGAATTGTAAATTTGGTACTTTGCTATTAGGATTAGAAAATATATTTTAAAGGAAATCATGGGGCTACAATACTTCGATGTGGCTCATATACCATGGCAGATATCAGCCATTCAGCACAACTATGTCTTTTCATTTTATATGACTATATGTCGAATCTCTGAAAATCTAATAATCCGTTAAGTATACTCACTAAAATTCTGCGCAATTTTTTTGTTTGAATGAAAAAAGTATATAGCGCTTTCATCTAGTGAAAATGCTTTAAATGTCTCAATGATCATCTCAAGCCAGTTGTATTCAAACATTTGGAAAATTAATAATGGTTAGACTGCATTGTGCAATGGAGCTGCTGAAACTGATTGTGCCTTGTACTGCATAACAACAGTTGTGCTGTCACTATAGGCATGCACGATTGATTTCAAAACAACTTTTTTTTTGCAGCTATATCATATCATGATATATTCATTGTGTGTGCTGTGTGTAAAAGTAGCACTAAGTCTTTAGTTTGAAAAAATATGATTCCCCGAGTGTTCACAAGTTTACTCAGGGATGTACTGAGTTGCACTGTTGGTTACAGTATTTACTGACTACTTTCTTCCTTTTTTATTAATATTTGTTTAAAATGACTTTAATATTTGTGGAAAAAACATACAATACGAATAACAGAATTAAAGCTATATAAATAAAATCTCTATTTCACAGAATTAATATTTTATCAAGTTATTTTTTCATATGTATTTCATTTTTCAAATTATATCAATACGAGTCCATTATTATGTGGAAATAAACAGAAATTTAATTTCAACAATTGTTATGCGTCTGTTTTTTCCATCTTTAAATTCAGTTGTGTGATTTCATATATCGGCCATCGGCAAGGATAGACTGGGTGTAAAAAAAATGGCCCCTGGATTTTCCCCAAATAGGCCACCCACAGCTCTAAAACAGCCGCTCCATCTCGCAAGGAATTACCGCAATCAATGTATCGCTTATTATGGCAAATAAACATCACAAAAACGACCCTGCTGAAAAAACAATCTAGAAACCATCACAGAAATTCTAATGGGTTTCAATACAATACGTACGTTACAAACCCATCAACTTTTAATACACATTAAAACACATTAAATAATGGGTTTCCTATAGTGTGTTTTGGACATTTTTTCCATTAGGATTACGTGGTTTTAACAAAAAGCCATCAGGATAATTGGTGACCAATTTATCTCAGTAGAGACCACAGGTGGTCTATTAAAACAAATACAATGAAGGGTCCATTGTAACCAGTAAAACCATTACAAATTCATTGATGGGTTATATTTTTTTTGTTTTTTTTCAACAAGGGATTGAAATAAATGTATTATATGTCTGTATACACTAAAATACTTGAATAATACATCAAAAGAGCAGAACACAAAAATATGACAATAATAAACATAAAACTTGAATCTAGAAACCCGAAACAACAGAATTCTTCCATTTGAGTATTCATAAAGTGTCTCTGTGTGTGTTTCATGTTACTCGGAGCAATCACCATATAGGCTCTTTCATTTACCTCTAGTTTTCTAATTCAATCGCTCTCTCAAATGTAAACAACACAGCCGTCAAACCCGTTGTAGAATCGCTGCTGTCTCGCCGTTATGAATGAAGGATATAATGCACGTGTGACAATGCAGAGTAATAAATAGCAGTGAACGTTCTGACTAGGGTTGTCCTGGGATTTTATATGGTGCTCATAAACTACATGCTCTGTGAGATTAAGTGGTCAAAGGTAATCTGATAGGAACTGTTGGGGTTCCACCTTTTTTTTTTTTTTTGTTTTTTTTTTTTTTGTCTTCCTTAAGCTTCGATCTCACTGTTTTATCCTTTTTGATTTGTTTGTTACCCTTTTCGGCCAACAATGTAGCTTTTAACTCTGCCACTATTTCTTGGATGATAAACCAGGTCAGGCAGAGCCTCTCACTACAGAGAGTCCAGTATGGTCAGTGCGCCTTTTGGTAAAGAGATCTCTCTAAAGATATCGGAACTTCTATCAAATATCCATGGTCATTCACCCCACCATTTTAAACTATCAAAAAAAAAAAAGAGAAGAAAGAAAATTAAACACCTTCATGGAGTATAACCCATTTGAGCAGTGATTAAATATAACGCAGTTCTTTCACAAATCCGCGCAAAAATGTGCACATTCAGTGTCTTTGAAAGTTTCGAAAGCTTTCTGTTTCAGTATGAAAAATATATGATAATCATATGCCACCATGTGTTAAAGATCCACAGATGCTCAAATGCTCTTTCAGTTTTTGTTGTCTAATACGGCAATCATGAAGAATCCGAATGGATATGAAAAAATCATATAATATATTCTGTGGTTACCAGTACTTCTGACATAAAATTCCCATAACACGCCTCTGCTGGAGAGCAAACAACAGACATAGTATTTTCTAAGAATCTGATCTGTTTGCTGCTGTCAGTGCCCCTAGTTTTTGTCCTTCTCCTTGGAGAAGGAGGTGAGAGGGTCCTCTAAGAGTCTTTGAATCCTGGTACAAGGATCTCTCTGGTGGATAGCAGGCGTCCTGCTTCGGTAAACCCATAACCTGATAATAACGGCCCCTGTGGTACCCAGCGACAAACTCCCTGTCCCTGCCAATACGACTGCAGCACATCTGAGAGAATCAAGAGACTATGTCAAGGCATAACGATCACTATTTTTGTGTATATTGGTGTGGGTTGTGTGTGTGTGTGCAAACCGGTCTCCTCTCCCGGCATGCGTGTGATGTTAAACATATCGTTTCACACTGAGGTGCACCACAGCGGTACGACTTGTGGTTAGGAATACCACTCTAGTGAACAGAGTGACAGGATCTCAAAGACTATTCTCAGTTTAACAGTACAGCTGGCATGACAGTGGTTGCTGTGTTTACAACTGATTTATAATTCATATTTTTGTATACTTTAGGTAGTTGTACATTGTAACATAAGTGTCAAGTGTTCATTAGTCCTGGATGTCACATACAAAATCATGACAAAACATAATGTAACTTAAAAACAAGGTTTTGTCACGTACAGGATTGAGTTCCTCTCTATAACTTTGCGGCAATACAGAAACACGGCTGTGATAGTATTCTCAGCTCGAGCTGCCTGGATGTAGCTGTATGGGTGACACGATTACATGACAATCCTGTGGCTAAGTAATATGATGTATAAGCAATTTTGAAGGATTGACCTGTATCCACCCAGGGTGATATGTGTTCCTTTTTTGTTTATCTGTATTAGGTTATTAGAAAGACTGATCAAGTGGCCAATGAGTCTAGTTAGGCTTCACATACCCTAATGTTTACCCTGTTACTCTGGCTCCGGAGGTAACTATACTCGTGTCCCCGTCCCTAACCTGGCTGATCAACAAAACCTTCTTCACATTTTGACTCTAAATACGAATTCAAATATTATCCTAATCCCCGGTCTATACTAAAACAACATCACCTAGTTACCATGACAAGATCTCCACATTCAGCCGTGCTGTGTGCTCTGCTCCATCAACACCCCCCCACAATTTACCTCTCCTCAGTGGTATGCCACGTGATTCGACCTTGCTTTTTATACCCCAAATGGTGAAAACACCGTCGTTGCAGGGGGTGGTATTTAATCGACGGCTGGCTCAATACATTTGCACCCTATTTTTAAAAGTCATTTTAACCCCTGATCGCTTCGGGTCACATTAGAAAGACTTTGGCATTCAGCTGATCCCCGCTGGTTTAACACTTGGTTAAAACAAACACCCTCTCAATTTGTGAGAAAAGTACTCCTCCCCCGCAACTCATTCCAGCTAACAATGGTTTTGTTTCCTAATCCCGAAAAAAATGCGACATTTACACATTACGAGCACTTTAAAAAAATCAATGTCACCAGTGGATCCTCTGCAGTGGAAAGGGTGGCCGTCAGAATGAAAGTCCAAACAACGGAATCAACAAACAATCATCCAATATCCAAAAGTCATAAATCATGTGATAGAAAAACTAGTAAAATAACTCACAAGTACTCCACACAACAGTCTATTAATTCATATCGTGTGAAGTGAATACAAACACTCAGTTGCTTACATTTACGAGAGGTTAATTTGATTGACTAGAGATGTGGGGCATACTTGTCATTTGATGTGTGATGTGTTTATCAGCTGTTTGGCCCTTCATCTTACAGCAAAAAGGAAAAAAAACCCATTCACTGCGCAGACCATTAGTGAGCAAAAGCTGTAATCCTAATTTTTTTTCAAAATCTGTTATGATGGAAGAACAACCTCCCTTCCATCTTGGACGGTCTTGAAGGTAAAGAGGCAAATTTACTATGTTGAGAGGTGACATAATAGTATCTAGAGTTTCAATACCAATAAATTTTTTCTTATGATCCAATTGTCAGTTGTCACATATGATTTATGGTAATCAGTTAGTATTGTATTAATCACGTAATCCAGCTAAGACACTGACCAAAGAAATAATTTGCTCAGAATTTTTCGTCACGTACATAGTTTGTGGCCCCACAGCGCTTTAACCTTGAGGTATTTTTTGTAGACGGTTACGCAGACTTTTCCGCAAATCGCGGCCATCCAGTCTTTTCAATGCGTGAAAACCAGCCACATATAGGCAGAGGCTCTGACTGAAGCAAGCTCCTGAACACGGGGATGGATGATCGCATTCCCTGGTAATCTTATAAAGCCCAACCCATTTCAAGATCCCTGCCAAATTTTAGTCATCAATGCCAGCAAAACCGCTCCATGAACACTTACTCACGAACATCTCAATTTCCAATTGTTATTGGGCCTGCAGGCAGGGTTAAAAAAGTCCGATCGCTGACACAGTAACCTAACTCGGGGTTCAACAGGACACAATAATAGAGAGATAGGCGTCAGTATCGATAAATGTGTGTGTTCCGCTCTTACAGGGAAAAATAGGGGGATAGGTCTTGTCACACTTGACATAAAGTAACCCTGGGCTCATTCTATCACATGGGCTATAATGGCAATCCTGGATTATCTTGTTTCACATTCACACTGCTCCTAATGTCTGTGGTCTAACCATTGATCCTTGGTATTTGCAAGCTGATGTTTCAAAGACGGTACATTACTGACCCTGGGTTAATGCCCGGATTGCATTAATTGGTTTCGTGCAACGTACATCTGTCAGGAATTGTATTATTTGCAACTTAAAGCAACTTAAAGTTTTCTATGTGATAAATTAACTTGAACTATGTTCTGAACTGTCTGCAGTCGTTACTCAGTGTCACATGAATCCTTCATACCTCATTCTAATATGCTGATTTGGTGCTTCAGAAACATTTCACTGTGAAACAGTTGTAGATACAGCATATCTGTTATCTATAATAGATATTTGTATATACTATGTACAGCAAATAAGATATGCCTATTCTGAAACTAATCTATATAATAGCTTGAGGGAGAGACAAGTGAACACATGATAAAAACTCCCCAATATGGTCATTGTTTACAGAGTATATCTTTACAGAACTGATTGAGTACTGTAACTTTTTTTTCAAGGTACTAACGGCCCAGACTTTGGTCTTGGTAGAAATGCATCACTGTTGCCAAAACATTCCATAAGGGTTATGATAGGAGAGACTTTAGGATGGCCAGAGCAACTGTTGCATCATCCATAAGACAACAATTGATTCCATTTCTCCCTCTTACAATTTACCATGCACCGGTTTAACCATTTCAATCGAGCTCTGTTGAAGGCTGAAAGCAAGTGGTACCTCGGGGCACAACCCGCAAGTGCTTGAATCTTAGCAGTGCGGCCTCAGGTTGGATCAGACTGTCTGTACACATTGGATGCTATGACAACAAAAGCAAAGGATGGGGGCGGATAGGATATCTTTATGATTTGTTGTGTCCAAGGAAAGTGCAAAGCTAAATGCCCTTGGTTACAATCACCTGATATACACCTTGGGCTAGGTCACGAAAAAATATTGCACCCAACATTATTCAGTGCAACGGTGGAGCGACGGACCAAGTGTTTGGGCGTTAAACATTAACAATAAGCAAACTGCTCATTAAGCAGACTTTATTCACTACATTACTTTATGCTACCCACAAAAAAAAACACACACAGAAGACTATAATACAGGACAAAAACTACGATGAATTACATGACTAGTTTTGTTAATCTTCGAGTCACTGACCTTAATCCTGCTGATGCGTTTCTTCCGGGATCACAGACCGGAGAAGTAGATTTGATTTAGGGCATGGTGGGAAAGATACAGGTCGATCCCCTCAGGGTGATGGTGAACTGAAACACTTCTGCCTGGTGAGCCTCTGCCATCACTACAGACAGAAAGTATATGGGGGCGCATGTTTGTAAAAACTCTGGTCAAATTCTGTCAGATTTAATGACCAAAACAAATACATTTAGCAAGATTTACCTAAATAAGATTTATGCATTTTTATTACTATATTTCTATATCAAAACATAAGACCAAAGGCAAGGCAAGGCAAGACTGACCAAAGTGCTATAAATAAAATATAAAAACCAACAAGGAAATACAACACAATAAAATAGACAGAATAACAAGAGAGAGCACACTGATTAGTAAAATTACACTGATCCAAAAGCCAAAGAAAAAAAAGGTATACCTTCAATGAGGATTTAAAACTATCAGCATCAGTGCGTACCAGAGATATCCCAGTCCTGTAGCACAGCAACAGGAACTAGCACACTGCCCTTTACTTCCAAAGCGTGACATGGCAAGACAACACAAACCTGTTTTGAGGACAATAGGGCATAGAAAATTCCAGTGTGAGAGAAGATCTGTAAGTCTGTGGGGCTGGCATCTAAACCCCTACACATACCAGCAAACCTTAACAATTTAACACGGTATTCGACAGGCAACCAATGAAGTGAAGCCAAACCAGGCGAAATATGTTTCCTATTTCTAGCTAAATTTAAATGTTTCATCTACATATAAATCTTCTATCTATCATTGCATCAAAAGTTGCGTTTCCGGACTGTTCACGTCAGCGCACAAACACGTCAATGGAACGTTTCCAGGGTATGCGCCCCGGGGCAAGTTCAAGCTCAACCCAGTGTGCACTGTTTCGCTACTCAACGGGGTTTGAGATACGTTTCTCTTGTTTGGTGGGTGGTGTCAAACCTGTCAGCCCAATCAGCAGCAATGTCTATAAACCATGCGTATTAAGACAGCTCGCACAATGTATTAACATCAAATATAATTCACAAGAGCAAGTATATTGTTTGAACGTATATTTACATTAAGTCAAATAACTAAAATAATAAGAGCACAATTATAGATCTGAAACTTCTTTAAGTCTGTCTAAATATAATTTTTAATTGCAATGTCTTCTGGTCCATATCCTTTCCTTAGGAAGGTCTGTTAGACCTTAATGTGACAAAATACTATAGGCCTACATATTAATATATTTGGCTATTGTATTGTGGAGTGACACTTTCATAAACTTTTCTATACTCCTCTTATATAATGGTTAATATTACAATAACATAGCACAACAACAGTGATCAGCAATAATAATAAGCCTAATACTCGCAAATAAAATAATAGCCTAGATCTTAACACAGTCCCCTCTGAGGTAAGAAGTGGATTATTCTTCACCTGAAATGTTTGCGAGGCAAATATTGGATAGGTTCCAAATTCTTCAAAAAGAACACAAAGAATGGCCTTTTCAGCTGCCATAGTTGCAACTCTTGCGTCATCAGAACACTAGGGTGTTCAACTACCTGTCAACACTCCCGTTTTTCCCGGGAGTCTCCCGTATTTCACATAATTATGGATGTAAGAAACTAGGAAACACCTTCATGTTAAATACATGAAGTACTGTACTTTATGTATTTAACATGAAAGTGTTTCGTTTAACATGAAGGTGTTTCCATGTTTCCATACTTCAAGTACATGATTTTTTTTTGTTACTGTTCCACATGCACCACAATGTTTCCTTTTATGTAATATAAAATTTGTTATATTAAAAGATAAATAAAAAGAAACATGAATAAGTCTAATTATTATCACAACGGCAAATTCTTATTAATAATTATGGTATTATGTATTTACTTATGTGTAATTGGGCCAAAAGCCCAAAGGAAACTTGCTCTGACCCACCCCAAACCCAACCCCCATCTGACTTCTGGCCACTGACAGAAACGGACTTTGTGTGCGGAAGTTTTCCAGTCCACTCACTAACGCGATAAACTCCCAGACACGGACGGAAATGTTTACTCACTCACCAGTAAATCCACGTACATCCCTGTGCGTGAGAAGTAGTCTCGGCAAAATCCAGGCAGTTACATCTCCGTAAACGTACACTCATGTCTCAGTAAAGTCTATAAATCACTGTACACTTAATATGTTTAAATGCCTCGTGCCTTCTATACAAAAATGCGTCAATGCACTTATAAAACTGTCAACAAAAAAGCCACAACACAGCAAGGGATCAACAAAACTCAGTTTTTATTTTTTCAGCCAATGCTATAGGCTATACTATAAACATACCCATGTTTTTTTTCATTTAATTCTGCCTTTCAGAAGCTTCAGAAGATACTGTTATGCTCATAAGTTTAAATACCCCTAGCAAAGAGATGAGCAACTCGGTCCTGGAGGGCCACTGTCCTGCTCCAACCCTGATCAAACTCACCTCCCTGTAGCCTTCTAGTAATCCTGAAGACCTTGATTAGCTTCAGGTCTGTTTAATTAGGGTTGGAGCGAAACTCTGCAGGACTGAGTTTGCCCATCTGTGCCCTTGTAGAATATGCAATCATTTTAACAAAATAAGAGGATTCATAATGTATGCTATTTTTATTTAGTAGCTACTGTCCATGAATAAGCAATTTTACATAATAGATATTTACATTTACTGTTTTATAAAAAAGAAAATGTATAATTTATAAAGAAAGTTTACATACACTGGATGACCCAACAGCTGTTTTATGTTTTGGGTAGTGCTGTCAAATGATTAATCGTGATTAATCGCATCCAAAATAAAAGTTTTTGTTTACATACTATATGTATGTGTACTGTGTATATTTATTATGTATATATAAATACATACACATACAGTATATATTTTTGAAAAATATTTACATGTATATACATTTATATATTTATATTCTTATATTTTATATTATATATAAATATATTTAATATATAAACATAACATATTTTTCTTAAATGTATACATGCATGTGTTTGTAATTATATATACATAATAAATATACACAGCATACACGCATATATTATGTAAACAAAGACATTTATTTTGGATGTGATTAATCGTGATTAATCATTTGACAGCACTAGTTTTGGGATAGTTTTTCATAAGTCCAGAGCAGTTCAACTGCCTGCTATTCTTTAGAAAAAATCCTCCAAGTCCCGCAGATTCTTTGGTTTCCCAGGATCTTCTGCATATTTGTGGGGAAGTCGTGGCCTAGTGGTTAGAGAGTTTGACTCCTAACCCTAAGGTTGTGGGTTTGAGTGTGGGGGTGGTGGTATAGTGGTTGGGGTGTAATTGAGCAAGGAACCGAACTCCCAACTGCTCCCCGGGCGCCGCAGCATAAATGGCTGCCCACTGCTCCGGGTGTGTGTTCATGGTGTGTGTGTGCACTTTGGATGGGTTAAATACAGAGCACAAATTCTGAGTATGGGTCACCATACTTGGCTGTTTGTAACATCACTTTCATATTTGGCCCCTGTCCGACAATGACTAATAATTTTGAGGAAAAATGATTATAAAAGGAAAAATTAGGAAAACTGATTATAAAAGGTGAAAACATTGTTCACTGATACTCCAGAAGGTAACAATGCATTAAGAGTCGGGGTTGTACATTTTGAACAGGATGATGAGTAAATGTTTCTTGTTTTGTTTAAAGATCATATCTGTTCATTTAGTACTGCCCTTCAGAAGCTACATAAAATACTTTTTTTTATGCTTATTTCCAGAAAAAATTAGTAGTTTTCCCTGATCATCTAATTCAAGTAGTCAACACCCTGTGTCTCTTAATAAATTGTATTGCTTTCTTGAAAGTCAATAAATGCGTTTACCTTTTGAAATAGTTGTGTATGAGTCCCTCAGATGTCCTCAGTGTAAAAAAAATGGATCTGAAATCATACATTCATTGCTGGAAAGGGTTCAAATATGAAAGTGAAGGATCTGGAGGATTTTTCTGAAGAAAAGCAGCCATTTAAACTGTTCATGACAAAGGACTCATGAAACACTATCACAAAACCATCATGAACCACTATTTTTTTTTATTTAACCAGATATAATTCTGACTAGCAGACTAAATGTAATTAAATGATATTTAATTTCAGTGAAATATCAATACCTCTATCATCCTCTGCCATGTCCTTTCTATTTATCATGTGGAAACTGTCACCAGTGGTTCAAAGGTTCATATTTTCACAGTCCTTCAGATGAATGGTTGGGTCTGGGAACAGGAAAACACACTTTCTCTGAATACATTTGACAGTTTTCATTGTTTAAACACAAGTTAGAATTAGGAAACATAACATGATAATACAAATGTAATGAAAACAGGCGGTTATTTTTGTTAGCTGAACAGCAATTCACAAGGTCACATATGTATAATAGAGAGAATAAGCATATTTGGCCTGCTGTCGTCTGGGAATGAAGGTGAGAAAAGCAGCGATATATAGTCTTCCTCTGATGCTAATTGGTTGGATTGTCTAAAAATGTTTCTCCTAAACTTTGTTAAAAAAAACTTCATCAATAATTGGAAAAAAATCAAAGCTAGTCAAAGTGATTTAGTAACTGAATAAAATATAAGATAACTTTAGTAATCGAAAGGTATTCAAAAACCGTGTTCAAATTACCTGATTGATGACTGTTCTTTAAAGACCAGCAGTTTTCCAGAAGAATGGCAACTTTTGCTATCTGACCTAAAAACATTATATACATACACATTAAAAAACACAACACATAAACATACATTAAATCACATTATAGCTAAACAAAATACATTGTAGATTTCTAACATTAAAACTAGAACACTGACACGAACAAAACAAGTGAAATTTTACGCTGCACTTTGACTACTAATCCCGTGCGAATAGGTTGTAAATCTTTGGTTCTTTTAATTGTGATTATTCTGACTCACATTTAACAAAAACCCACCAATTCACTATCTCAACAAATTAGAATATGGTGACATGCTAATCAACTCAAAACACCTGCAAAGGTTTCCTGAGCCTTCAAAGTGGTCTCCCAGTTTGGTTCACTAGTCTACACAATCTTTGGGAAGACTGCTGATCTGACAGTTGTCCAGAAGACAATCATTGACACCCTTCACAAGGAGGGTAAGCCACAAACATTCATTGCCAAAGAAGCTGGCTATTCAGTCAATCTTCCAAAAAAACATAGTATATACACTTTTACTATAATAAAACCATGGTTAATTTTCATGAGCGCTGGTGTACTGGAAATCTCTGAACACGTCTAGTGTGTGCAATCAGAAATCTCCTGTATCTGGAAATCTCTGTGCATCTCAAGTGTATGGTCGTGTACGGGACTCAGCACTACGGTGTACATTTTAGGACATCCTCAGACCTCAGTCATTAAATGAAAAGGCGTCATGCCTCAGACTAAAAGGCTTCAGTCATTGGACAAAACGGCATCACGCCTCAGACTGAAAAGCTTCAGGTCTCAGGAAAAAGGACTTCAGGTGTCAGGTCTCATACAATTAGGCATCAGACGAAATGGACTCAGACAAAACGGACTCAGACAAAACGGACTCAGACAAAAAGGCATCAGACAAAACGGACTCAGACAAAAAGGCATCAGACAAAAAGGCATCAGACAAAAAGGCATCAGACAAAAAAAGCATCAGACGAAACAGACGGAGTCAGACAAAAAGGCATCAGACAAAACGGCATCAGACAAAAAGGCATCAGACAAAACGGACTCAGACAAAAAGGCATCAGACGAAACGGACTCAGGTGGAGTATCGCGTTGCCCTGCCCCAGGTGACGTCACACACACGCGGTTCAGAGGAAGTGGTATATAATGGTTGATTGATGGCAAAAGGAGGTAAGCAGTGCCTGATATATTATATTTAACAGTTTTATTCAAATGTTACACTACTTAAGTTATATACGGAAGAAAACATGCATTTGCAGATTCTTGTGTGCACGTTTATAAAGTTAGTTAGCCATATTGCAACTAACAAGCTTTTATTTTGGCAACGTGTCGTAAAGGTAAAGTGAATTCTTTCGAGCTATTAGATTGAAATCTTAGTCTAATTATAATATAGTACCTTTATGTGTCTAACACTAGTTGTTGAATTAAATGATTTTGTAAAAACAATGGTTCTGTTTTATAACTAAATATATATCTGTTTGTTTGTTTGTCAATCAAGTTATCGCTGAAATTTTCGGGGTAAGCATGGCTATGGTGAGCAGGACCATTATCACCTGGGCTAATTACCTGGGTTCGGTACCCATTTAGATGTCCAGGCAACAAATAAGCTCCTCCATGCCAGAGAATTACCGTTTGTTCATTCCAAACCTGCATGTCATCCTGGACTGCACAGAAATCCGGTGTGAAAGCCCTACATCACTGATACTCTACTATGAGATCTTCTCCAGTTACAAGAGCACTACCACATTCAAAGGTCTGGTTGGAGTAGCTCCATGTGGTGCAGTGACTTTTATTTGCCAGCTTTACACCGGTTCAATCTCTGACGAAGAAATCCGTCATTTTGGACCTGCTTGAGCCTGGAGATGTGGTCATGGCAGACAAGGGGTTCACTATTGAAGATATGCTCTCTAGTGTAGGTGCTTAACTGATCAATCCACCTTTCAAATGTGCCAAGCAGTTCAGCAAACAGGACTGTGAAAAAACACAGGCCATTGCACGCCCCAGAATTCTGGTGGAAAGGGTGATTCGAAGGGTCAAGGAAAAACACATCTGGGATTCTGTTGTGCCTCTCACCTTGTCAGGAAGTATTAATCAGATCTGGCATAATTGCGGTTTTATGCTTAATTATCAGGGACCAATGTTTCTTGAGCAGTGAATGTATATTAGTATATTAGATTTTTTAGAATAACTGTGATTTATTACAATAGTGTTTTAGTGTTAACTTTATATCTATATATATATATATATATATATATATATATATATATATATATATATATATATATATATATATATATATATATATATACTTTTTTTTTGTTACTTTTTCAGTTAGTTGCAGTGCATACCTTTTAATACTTACCATCTTTAAATGTGTTTTTATTTATTTTTATTTTTTTTACTTTTTATTGTAAAGAAAATTTTATCTTATTGTATATTGAAATTATTTATATAAAATTTCCCTGAAAATAATTTGACAGACACAATGAAATAGTTGACAATGAAGAGTCTTTTTATAATAATTCATGAAAATAAAAGTTCATTCTGGTGTTCATTATTTCACACAATGTATCAAATGTAAATATATACAAGTATTAAATGTGTATACATATTATATACATTACAGAAGATCTAATAAAAAAAACAATGTATTCACCTTGGTATGTACATATTTACATCTAATTAATAGCAAGTACTATATATTTAATGTTATAATTTGTGATGTATCTAATATGTTACAAAAGATCTACTATGAAATATGCTACATCTCAACTACATAAAGTATATACTTACTATTAATGTAAAAATAAATCTTAAGTTTATACTATAATATGAACAGAATCTGTCCATTCATACCACTGAAAGATACACATCCATGTAAATGTTATAATAGTACATGTCTAGCTTGTCTTTCATTTATGCTATGAAAGCATCATCTCGCCAAATCCTCTGTATTGTGAAATCTGATTTTGTATCAGTCACAAAGTCACACCAGTGTAGACCAGTACCTGCAAGCTGACCTTGTACCTGCCAGTAGTACTTAGGGGTCTCTTTAAGTTTGGCTAGTCCTCTTTGAATTTTCATAAATGTAACCTGAGTAATGCTGTCAGCAGATGTGCTTTTTACCTCCACTAATCCAAATTGGAATGTTTCAGATGGATCGTGCACTTAAAATATAATATATCAGACACCGCTTACCTCCTTTTGCCATCAATCAACCATTATATACCACTTCCTCTGAACCGCGTGTGTGTGACGTCACCTGGGGCAGGGCAACGCGATACTCCACCTGAGTCCATTTTGTATGATGCCTTTTTGTCTGAGTCCGTTTCGTCTGATGCCTTTTTGTCTGATGCATTTTAGTCTGAGTCCGTTTCATCTGATGCTTTTTTTGTCTGAGTCCGTCTGTTTCGTCTGATGCCTTTTTGTCTGAGTCCGTTTCGTCTGATGCCTTTTTGTCTGATGCCTTTTAGTCTGAGTCCGTTTCGTCTGATGCCTTTTTGACTGATGCCTTTTAGTCTGAGTCCGTTTCATCTGATGCTTTTTTTTTGTCTGAGTCTGTCTGTTTCGTCTGATGCCTTTTCGTCTGATGCCTTTTTGTCTGATGCCTTTTTGTCTGAGTCTGTTTGGTCTGATGCCTTTTTGTCTGATGCCTTTTAGTCTGTTTCCATTTCGTCTGATGCCTTTTTGACTGATGCCTTTTCGTCTGAGTCCGTTTCGTCTGATGCTTTTTTTGTCTGAGTCTGTCTGTTTCGTCTGATGCCTTTTTGTCTGATGCCTTTTTGTCTGAGTCCGTTTCGTCTGATGCCTTTTTGTCTGAGTCCATTTCGTCTGATGCCTTTTTGTCTGAGTCCGTTTCGTCTGATGCCTTTTTGTCTGAGTCCGTTTCGTCTGATGCCTTTTTTGTCTGAGTCCGTTTCGTCTGATGCCTTTTTGTCTGAGTCCGTTTCGTCTGATGCCTTTTTGTCTGAGTCCGTTTCATCTGATGCCTTTTTGTCTGAGTCCGTTTCATCTGATGCTTTTTTTGTCTGAGTCCGTCTGTTTCGTCTGATGCCTTTTTGTCTGAGTCCGTTTCATCTGATGCCTTTTTGTCTGAGTCCATTTCGTCTGATGCCTAATTGTATTAGACCTGACAGCTTTTTCCTGAGACCTGAAGCTTTTCAGTCTGAGGCGCGATGCCATTTTGTCCAATGACCGAAGCCTTTTAATCTGAGGCATGACGCCTTTATATTTAAGGACTGAGGTCTGAGGATGTCCTAAAATGTATATCGTACAGCACACTTGCCTGGGAAATTTTCGTACACGGGTCGTACACCTTAAGTTTCACTGAAATTGCCCATGTCATATTTATTCTGGAAATTCCTCTTTTTCACGCAGTGTATTTAACTCTAAATCTTAAATCTAAATGTTAAATATAGATACAACGAAATCTCAATGGTATATTATAAATGATAAAACTAAATTTAAATAAGTATAAATGCTAAATCCAAATCTTAAATATAAACGTAAATCCTAGCTATAGGCCTATGTAAATCACAAATTTACATTAAATATAACGTTACATTTTAAATGTTAAATCTAAATCTAAATGTTGAGCTAAATATTTAAAAGTTTAGCTAAACATTTAGAGAACATCCAAATTTATATAAACACAGTCCCTGCATTAAACAACACACTGGATCATTGAAATACAGAAAGCAGTGTATGTTAGGCTATCACTTGTGGGATCTGGTTTTGATATCATATTATACAAATAAATATTTTTTTGCACAAAATGTTGTTCTGTGTTATTGTAACTGTTCCACCTTTTATTAAAACTAATGTTGCAAACCCAAGAGGGACTAAAAGAACTCTGGACAACATCGGTGGCATAAATATCAATGTCAGGAAGATCACAGAAGGAAACTGCTTGTCAATATGCCAGTCACATCTAGTAAACGTGTGAGGGCGAACTTCATGAACTGAGTCTACAGTACAACCAAGACATCAATGCCCCCTAGTGTTGCATTTACATAAAACAACCCTTGACATTTGTGGTACAGCTATTTACAGCATAAAACAATCACCCTGAAAGTCTTTTACATGTACATTTAGTCATTTAGCAGATGCTTTTATCCAAAGCGACTTACAAATGAGACAACAGAAGCAATCAAAACCAACAAAAGAGCAATAAAATGCAAGTGCAATGATAAGTCTTGATTAGCCCAACACAATACACATACTGTAGCAAGTTTTATATATATATATATATATATATATATATATATATATATATATATATATATATATATATATGAAAAAGAATATAGAAAGCTAGTGTTAGGGGTTTTTTTTTTTTTTTTAGGGAAAACAAGAAGTGGAGTGCAAGTGTTAGAGTGTTAGGTTTTCTTGTTTTTTTGTTTTTTTTTAATAAAAAAAGAAAACAAATAGATAAAATATAATTATAATAGAGAGTGCTAGAGTTAGAGGGTCAAATAAGGATGGAAGAGATGTGTTTTTAGTCGTTTCTTGAAGATGGCTAAGGACTTAGCTGCTAGGATTGAGTTGGGCAGGTCATTCCACCAGGAGGGAACATTTATTGTAAAAGTCAGTGAAAGTGATTTTGTGCCTCTTTGGGATGGCGCAATAAAGCGTTGTTTACTTGCAGAACGCAAGCTTCTAGAGGCCAAATAAGTCTGAATTAATGAATTTAGGTAAAGGGGTGCAGACCCAGTGGTGGTTTTGTACACTTTAAAAAAGATGGTTCTTTAAAGGTTCTTTACATTAAGTAATGGTTTTAAGAACCCTTTTATGCTGAAATGGTTCTTTGTGTTAGAGTTTATAGAGTTCTTTATTCCTGCCCCTTTTTTTTCAAATCTGTAACTGTCACAGCACCTCATTACTGATTTTCTGGAGCTCAACCATCCAACTACACAGACTGTCAACACACTCTCAACAGGTAAATAATTTCTTTCTTAAAATGTCTATAAATTATAACTTTCCAATGCTAATTGGTTCCCTATGTCTTTTCTCCTTTTATTTTAAGAAAACATGCAAGTGTGACCAGCTTTATTCGGGTAAGGATACTCTCCTCTTCTTCATTAAGTAATTGACAAAGATATTGAATTTATGGTCCATTTTGTTAGATATTTTTTATTACTAGGGTTTATGGATAAACATACCCAGCTATCCCATGACTTTATATTACTTTTGCCTTCTAATATTGTGAAATGCTCACATACTATTTTTGGTCTTCATAAACAATTGTTTTCACATAAATAAATGAAAGGAGACAAACTGTATATCTGAACTCAATTGTGCATTTCAGATGCTGTCACATCCAACAACCTCATCATCTGCAGAGAGAAACTGCTATTCAATCACACCAAAATACAGATAATGATTAACTTAGAGGCATCATAGAGGATTGTGAAAATATTTCACTGGAGCTTGGTCTTCAATACACTATTTTATGTTCTATTTTGTTTTATTTCTTTAAGCATTTATTTATGTTCAATGTCCATTGTCATTCATTAATGTATTCTGCTAATAACTGCTGTTAGAACACTGTCATTTTTGCTACAGTTTCACATGTCATTAAAAAAATTTAATTGACACGTTGTTGTTGATTTTATGTAAATCCCTAAAAGAGACTTCAAGATATTATAAGACCAGGCAGATAGAGGGGTAAAAAAACTATATTAATAAATAATATATACAAATAATACTAATATTAATAATATTTAGCACTAAAAAGGGTTCTGCTATTGTTACAAGCTGAAGAACCCTTTTCTGGTAATGTTTAGAACCATTTTTCTTAAGAGTATAGGCAAACATTAATGCCTTGCATTTTATGCGAGCAGCTATTGGTAGCCAGTGCAAACTGAGATTAAGATATTTTGGATGAAAATCGGGAGGCTTGAGACTGTCCCATAGACTGTCAAATAAATAACAGTGTCAAAGTCCAGGAAAGTATGAAAGGCATCATTAGAATAGTCCATCTGCCATCAGTGATTCAACCGTAATGTTATGAAGTGACAAGAATACTTAGTGTGGTTACACTAAGCTGAGTGAACAGGTTATATACAAAGTGAGCAGTTATGATGTGTTTGAATAAAAGTTTGTTGCATGGTGCTCTGTCAATCATAATTTATAACTGATGCAGTAAAACACTGCGTTTTTTCCAAAAGAGAGCATGTTTTCCATTTCAGACACATTATTGTGTTTATTGACAATGTGTCTTATGGGCCATAAGCATTTATTCTGATATTTAATAAGGCAAGGCAAGGCAAGTTTATTTATATAGCACATTTCATACACAATGGTAATTCAAAGTGCTTTATATAAAAGAAAGTAAAATAATCATGAAGAAAAATAACAAAAATAAAATAAGCAATTTTAAATCTTTGGAAATGATTTAAAAATTGACTTATTTAAAATGAATTTAAAACAGTTAAAAATAGAAAGTGGTTTTACATAAAATACAGTGAATACATAAAATACAGTGCAATCAGTTCGGACATTGCAGTGCTCATTCAATAAATGCACAGCTAAACAGATGAGTTTTGAGTCTAGATTTAAATGTGACTAATGTTTTAGCACATCTGATCTCTTCTGGAAGCTGATTCCAACTGCAGGCGGCATAGTAACTAAAGGCGTACTCCCCTTGTTTTGTGTGAACCCTTGGTATTTCTAACTGACTCGATCCTAATGATCTGAGTGGTCTGTTAGGCTTATATTGAGTGAGCATATCTGCAATGTATTTTGGTCCTAGGTCATTGAGTGATTTATAAACGAGTAAAAGTACTTTAAAATCAATCCTAAATGTAACTGGAAGCCAGTGTAAGGACCTGAGGACTGGTGTGATATGCTCAGAGTTTCTGGATCTAGTCAGAATCCTGGCAGCAGCGTTCTGGATGAGCTGCAGCTGTCTAAAGGTCTTTTTGGGAAGGCTGGTGAGAAGACTATTACAATAGTCCACCCTGCTGGTGATAAAGGCATGAACAAGTTTCTCAGAGTCTTGACTGGAAACAAAACATCTAATTCTTGCAATGTTTATTTGATGATAGTATGCTGATTTAGTTACTGCTTTGACATGACTACTGAAATCACAAAAAGAGTGTGAGTGTTGTTTAAGTTACTGTTTATAAGGTTTGAGAAGAAATTCTGTCTAGCTGTGGCTAGTTTCACATTAAAAGCATGAAGGCTGTCTTTATAGATGCTATAGTGAATTTCAAGTTTCGTCATCCGCCACACAACCGCTCGGCTTTTCTGCATTGTCTTTTCATAGTCTGAACTGCTGGTGATCTTCTCCAAACTGATTTCTGTCTGTTGTGTTTTCTTACTGACTATTATTGGAGCAATATCATCAATAACATTCTTAACTTTTGAGTTAAAGGAATCAAGGAGAATATCAACAGAGTCTGCAGAAATCCTTGGTGTTAAAGATAGCCTCCATAAATAGCACACTAATGTTCTCATTAATAATAAGAACAGAAGAGAAAACACATGCCCACACAAACATATGCCCACTTTTATGAAACACTGAGCTTACCTGGAAGAGTTTCATTGTAATAAATTACAACGCACCCTAACTCAAATTTGACAACCACAAAAAAAAAAAAAAAAATAGCTGCTATTTTAATTGCCAACTGTGAAAGAGACTTAGAAAAAGGCAAGAAATTTTATTTTTTTCATTTCTAAATGCAGTTAAAACATTAATTGTATGTCCTTGTAGTTTCACAAACAAATGTAAGAGTGTGAAAAGTGTTTTAAAGGAGATTAATTCTAAAAGTCAGCAGAGCCAAAAGTCCACATAACTGAGAAAAAAAAAAAAAAACATACATATTGAGCTCTGAGACAAGTGAGCAAAAGAAGCAGAGACAGGGACATTTATTCACCATAATTCTGAATGCAGTTAAACTGGTAGAACGTGGTATACGAAACTCGAATACCAGCGCGTAATCATTTACTTGAACTCGCGCGCACTACGCGACTGTAGCTGACCGATTCTCCGCCTTTGCTCTGCTCTCCAAAAAATACGATACCACAAGGGCATGCCGTGACCTCATGTTTGGGTGGGTTAACATGAAAAGTCCCGAAGAATAATGGTTTCGCTAAAGCGAGCTTATGTTGAATTTATGACTTTGTATAGCCTATTTTCCTCTACCAGCAAGGAGTTTTAACAAACAATGTCTACTTTTATTGCATTGAGCTTGGTTTCTTGATTAAAAAAATAATTTGCTATAGAATATAGTTCACTTCATACATCCACTAAATGTAAATATTACTGGAACTTTTGACAATCAATGCAGTCAGACACAGTCTGGGAGAACTGATCGATCTCCTTTCATAAAATGTGATTTAAACTATTTTTGCTGAAAGACATATCTCTACATTTTGGCAGTAACCTTATTAATCTCTTCTTAAATGTTTTATTATTATTATTATTTTAATGTATATACCACTTTCCAAATCGCCATTAACATATATATATACACACACACACACACACACTGCCTGTCCCAAAAAAAAGTTATAGACTCTAATATTTCGTTGGACTGCCTTTAGCTTTGATTATAGGACTCATTCGCTGTGGCATCATTTCGATAAGCTTCTGCAGTGTCACAACATTCATTCCCATCCAGAGTTGCATAAATTTTTCGCCAGGATCTTGTGTTGATGATGGGAGAGTCGGACCGCTGTGCAAAGTCTTCTCCAGCACATCCCAAAGATTCTCATTGGGGTAAAGGTCTGACTCTGGACTCTGTGGTGGCCAATCCATGTGTGAAAATGATGCTGCATGCTCGTGCCATCAGGGAAGAAAAAAAATAATTAATGGAATAACCTGGTCATTCAGTATATTCAGGTAGTCAGGTTTCCATCAATGATAGTAAGTCATCCTGGCCCAGATGCAGCAAAACAGGCCCAAAACATGATACTACCACCACTGTGTTTCGCAAATGGGATGATGTTCTTATGCTGAATTGCAGTGTGTTCTTTCCTCCAAACAGAACATTTCTCCAATAGTCCTCTGGCTTGTCCACATGATATTTAGTGTGCTGCAGACAGGCAGTGATTTTCTTTTTGGAGATCAGTGGCTTTCTCCTTGCAACTCTGCCATGCACACCATGTTTGCTCAGTGTTCTCCTGATGGTGGACTAATGAACATTAACATTAGCCAATGTGAGAAAGGCCTTTAGTTGCTTAGAAGTTACCCTGGGTTCCTTTGCAATCTCGCAGACTAATACAAGCCTTGCTTTTGGAGTGATCTTTGTTGGTCAATCACTCCTGGGGAGAGTAACAGTGGTCTTGAATCTCCTCTAATTCTACATAATCTGTCTGACTGTGGATTTGTGGAGTCCAAACTCTTTAGAGATGGTTTTGTATCCTTCATCCAGCCTGATGAGCAACACCAACTCTATTTTTGAGGTCCTCACAGATCTCCTTTGCTCGTGCCAAGATTCAATTCCGCAAACATGATCAGACTTTCATAGATCCCTGTTCTTTAAATAAAACAGGGCAGACAATGAGACCTGGCAGTCATTCCATTGTTTGAAAACACCTCTGAACAGATGGACTTTAATTTCACCCTCAATTTAACAGCTAATCATTGAGATTCACATACTTTTGCACTGCACAGAAATGTAAAACTAGGTATTTTTTCTCAATAAATAAATTACAAAGAATTTTTTTTTTCTCATTTGTTTGAATATTTTTTTTTTTTTTTTTGTCTACTTTCAGGACTAGTGGATAAATTTGATGATGAATTGGGTCATATTTAAGAAGAAACCTAGAAAATTGTAAAGGGTTCACAAACTTTCAAGCAGCACTGTAAATATAATAACAACAAAAATGTTGTTATAATTGTCACGACAAGGGGTTTTGTCTTGGTTCTCTCTGGACTCCATTTCCCATAAACCCCTGCCTAGGAACTCATTATTGCACCACACCAGTTTCATATCAGGAACACTATAAAAGTTGCACACATCGCTGGTTATTGTTTAGCCTGTTAACGTGTTATACTATCTAGTTTCTGTCTTGCCTTGCCTACGTATTTTGATCTTGGATTGCTTATTGGATTACTCTTTTTGCCTGCTCTTGGATTATACCTGTTTGCCCCTGTTTTGACCCATGCCTGTTTATTACCATGTTTTTGTCTATTAAAACCCTGCAGATGGATCCAAATGTCTAACGTCTCAATCAGAACTTTACAATAATATATATAGAAATGATGCATATATTAGAACAACAGAAATATTGTTAACAAATTAAATGAGGAGCAAAACAAGGTAATTAGGAAACATAATGGCACAGATTTTTTTTGTATTGTTTATTGTTCTTTATCACAGGCAATAATAATAGTGCACTTTCATTTTTTGAATTATTACACAGACATTTATTTTCTCATCATTATTTTTTTCCCTCCAATTTAATGACTTGCATTTCTTACGAAAAAAGTTCCTACTGTGCGCGACGGGGAAGAAAGAGTACAGCTTTACAATCTTAAGAGGAGTTATCAGTAATGACGACAAAGATAATCAATAACCATCAGGTGAATATAGAATGGATAAAGAATGAAGATATGAGTAATATTTTCTGTTTACAATGAACAGAGACGGGGGGAGGGGGAGCATACATTGGGGGCAGGCAGGGTGTATGTATATAATGAGAGGAAAGGGAAGGGGGTGGTCTAAAGTATAATTCTATGATTGGGAGGCAGGAGCAGGACGAGGTATATAATGTATGGTAAATAAGTGAAGACTAACGATACATATTGAAATGTGATACGTGTGCTGTATGTGTGAGGCGAGAAACAAAAACAGAATATCATTCAGTGCATAATGTGAAAGGGAGGAGGAGGAGAGGATGGACACATAGAGCAGGAGAGTGTCATGAACACAGAGAAAGCATGTGGAGTGTATTTCACATTCACTCAGAGCTGGTGCCCAGACAGTCTGTATTTGCACACTCCCAGACTTACCCTGCCTGAGAACTAACAGAATTGAACAAAGAACATCTTCAGGGTTTTGCTCTGGTGTTTTCTCTGCCTCTGCAAGTGACCGGGTATGTTTGAGAGCGCACATGCTGACCGTTTTGTATATGTGGCTTTAAGGCATTTGGAGTGTACTAAAATAAGAATGTACCCCATATCATATCTAATGAACGATGCGCCTAAACATTCAACAGTAGTGAAATATATTCAATGTGCTATGGAAAATCAATTCAGGATGATGCAGGAGCTGCTCGATGTCTGAACCTTCCGAAGCTTAGTCTTCCGCTATACTATTTTTTGCCAGGAGTGTATGTGATGGCTGCGGGATGGTGGCAGAGGGAGGACCAGAGCAAAACCTTGCTTTGCATTTAGTGCTCCTTGCATCAGGAAAAGAGTGGACTAGAGAGAGAGAGAGAGAGAGAGAGAGAGAGAGAGAGAGAGAGAGAGAGAGTGGAGCATTATGGTCAGATTCTGGGCTTCAGGGCAGAGGCTCATTGGAGAAAGAGCTTTTAAGTGGATATTCAGGATCAGGTTCCCCCCCATTCACAAATGTAATGAGCTAAAAAGCCCCACTGATCCTGAGTCTGCACTTAAGAGAGCACTTCATTGATTCCAGTGGGTGGGCAAGGAAAGGGACAACTATTTGTTTGAATACAATTCTCTTTTTAGGACAGTGCATTCCAGTTTCAAAGTCCAGTTATCATTCATTTTGTTTCATATTGTCAGTTTTGAGAAGGAGAGTCTTCTTCGTGTGTGTGTGTGTGTTTGGATGTGTGTGCGTGTGTGAAAAAAGAATACTGCTCGCATTTTGTACGAAGGGCTGGCCCAGTACGCACGAGTCCGAAACTTTGGGCTCTCGTCTGGGTAACATTCTCAAAGATGAAGAGTAAACACAGCGGGCCTTCTTCTCATTCCCTCTGTTTTGTTCCTCTGCTTCTGTAAGGTTCACTTCAGTCTTTACGTCATACATCCTGGAGGGTTTTGAAGTCTCTTCCCCGTGGGAGACGTCCAAGGCATGGAGTCATTGCTTGGATGATTTTTCAAAGTTGTTCTCCAGCTTTCTCCTTTGGGAGTTTGCTTCTTTTTTATTGAAAAAGAAATGAAAATGAAATGGGTAAACGAAGGCTACTCAAATGGTTTTTAAAAGGACATTTGCAGCATTGATATCAAATATTTGGGAACAGATAGAAATAGGAAGTTTTCTGCCATTTTCTAAATTGGTAATTTTTTCACCCATGTCATTTTGAGTTTACCAGCCTCAACATTAATCCAATAAATAAATAAATAAATAAATATTCACTGAAATAAATATCTTTAAATTAATTAAAATGTAAAATATTTATATTTTTGTTTTTTGACATTCACTTCATTTTGTTGATGGAAATATTTCACATCTCAGCTCAAAAATACAATATAAATATTGAAATGGAAAGCAAAAAAAGATTTTTTTGGACTTCTACTTATGATGGAAGTTCTACCAGGAATCACATGAGAAAATGGTGGAGGCTTTTGCATTTTTTCTCACGCTGTCTCTTTGTATGACACAAGGGAGTGACTGGCTATTTTGTTCCTCTTGTTCGTTCTCTGTGTGAACATGTCATAGGAAATGCCTGCTCATCCCTCAGTGCCCTGCTTAGTAAGTGGGGTGGATCTGAGATACTTTCAGAACTGCGACTTAAAACTGGCCAATTTTGCCAACTGTAGCTTCCAGTGGGCAGCTCTCCACTGTATATCTGACACTGACTGATTTTAACTCTATAACATATCACAGAGTTCAGGATCTACAACACAAGCTTGAACAATCAGTGTTTAACATAGCCTATATCTTCAACATGTAATATCTCACTAAAGGCATAATCCGTCCTCAGCTCACGAAGGTATAGTCACAGGACTTGTGTTACAATATTTAGATCGCCGTTCTAAAAATCCCTATTCTTTTCTTTACATAGTGTTCTAGAAATCCTTTTTTTTTTTCTCCAAGTGGTGTTAAGAATGGAGAACTTCCCACTTTTTCCCACAATCTTTGCTTTTCTCTGCCTCAAACAGCTCACTGTGATTTTCTGATGGATCATTGATTATGATAATGAGGATGATGATGATGATGATAATGAGGATGAAGATAAGTTTTGGAGACATTCTTTCCTGTCCCACTTGGTGTTTGTTCCTCCTTGTATTGTTTGTTGCTATTAGGTCACTGGATGTCCACCGGATGTCAATCTCCTTGTTTGTAGTGTATGAAATAATTTATAGCTGGGGTTTATATGAAGCCATACATCTTGCTTCCATTTTTCAAATCCTTTGTTCCTAACAAGGATAAGTGATCGTAATTTTTTTCATCAGATAATTATTTTCATGTAAGAACACTTCCATGTGGATAGACTCCTGACTCTCCTATTGTCGCAGTTGGATCCCAGGGTTTCCGCTAGTGATGTGAAAATCAAGGCTGAGTATACCTGTTGTTGTGTACTGTGCAGATGGACTATGAGGGAGTCGTGTCTGGGGGGAATCAAGAGCGGGGATTGTTCCCACCCACTCGACAGCTTTTCTGATTAGTTCACTTAGGGTTGAGACTGTGTCCCATTTGAGGACAGGAGGCGAGTTTTATCCTTCCCAGACCCCTTTCTTTGTAGTACACTCACACTACCGCCAATACTGCTCCCTTCTCCTCGATCGCTGCGCTCTGCTCGCTCACCGCGATCACCTCCGCCCTCCGAGCGACGAGAGTTCTGTCGGGTCGGTGTGCTGGGTGGGCGAGACGAAAGCCCATTTTTCTCATCTGGAAGAAGAAAAAACAGAAAACATGAGGGAATGAAAACATTTTTGTTAATTGAAATAAAAATAAAACTACACTAAAATCAAAAATAGAGATGAATTTTAAGTTCAGCTTTTGATACATGGTATATTAAAATGTGAAACCTTCACATTTCACTAATAAAAATTCAAATAAGATAAAAGATCTATAAAACCAAACTAAAAATGGCAACAAATGAGTTTTACTTTTAGATTTTGATACATAAAATGCAAAACCTTCACCTTTTTCCTGCATTATGCATGAAAATGCCACTGGATATTTATTTAACAATAAAGTTTAACAATGTTATTTTTTTATTTTTAATTATACCAATAAACTTTGGCTGCCCTTAAATATGAAAACTTAACTTTAAAAAAATATACTACTAAGCTGAAACTTGAAATGTTAGAGTAAAAACTAATGTACACAAATAATCAGGGGTGCAAATAAGTTTTTTTTGCAGCCTGGTTCTCATAAGAGCACCGGGACATTTGGTTTGGTCCTCACAGTGCACATAGTGTGACCCATTAAATATAACTATTTAAAAATTTATTCATAATAGTGATGATAATAATATAATTGCACTTTATTTAGATTTTTAAAATAAAATAAAAAAAATAATAATAAAATGTGATAATGCTATTATATTTTAAAATAAAAAGAGAATATTAAATAAAAATAAAATTGTTTTAAAGTAAACTTAAAAATAAAATGCTAATATTGACTTTTTTATACATTATATGAATGTTCATCATTTTCAAACTTAAAATCAGCAAGCTTTCATTTTGGTGGGTTGCTGGAAGTAAGCCTAGATTTATGCTTTCAGTTTGAATAGAAATCTTATACAGTATTACAGTTTGTCCATCTAAAATGGTAATTGTGCATTAACAGCTGTCAAGTGCGGTATGCAAATGAGCGGTCTGAACTTATTTACACAGCGCATTTTTTATTTTGGTTGCACATGCGCACGTGTGCACCCCTGTAAATAATACAAAAAATATATAATAAGATTAAATGTGGCAAAAACTAAATTAAAATGAATTAAACTATATGATAACATTTAATTTATTGTGTATGATTATATGTTTTTGAGTGGAAGTGTAGCGTGTAACATTCACCTGTAAGCGCCTGCACAGAGGGCTGGTCATGTGTACTGAGAAGCTGAGCTTGAATGGTCTCTACCACTCTTTTAAACCTGCGACTAGGACCTGAAAAACAATATCATCACATCTGTAGAAATGACAGCTAGCACAGACTCATGACACTGGCTCTCTCGTCTTTTTATGAACATGATTATAGTGATAACTTGACGCTGTAGATGCCAGTCTCCCTCCTTCCCTCCCTTTCTCTCTCTTTCTCCCTCTCTCGTTCTCTCTCTCCTTCAGAGAAGGCGATGTCAACCTGAAATTTGACAGGTTTCTGGAAGACAGATGGACCTCCGGAGGACTTGTACTCCGCCCGGAAACTTGTCTGAGAGATGACACTGTGACTCAGGGAGGGAATCTAGAGGAGAGCAGAGATGTACATCAAAGTTTGAATCTTCAAAAGAGAATGAACAAAGCTTATCTGAAGTGAAGAGGAAAGCAAACACCTAACATTAAAAATATACTAACTGATAGAAAGGCATGGACAATATCAGCCTTGATGGAGCTTAGTGGTTTGTCTCTGATCACCACAAATATTTGCTCTTCCCTCTCCATACTGATGAAATTTCCAAACCACGACTTCTTTGCCAGCCTATAGAAAAATATTAAAATAAATGCAGATAAATACACAAAATATATTACACATTATTGTTACTGTTTCATGGTTCTCATTCTACACAGAATACACATTAGGGACTTTTTAACATCATGAATGGATTATTTGGTTATATAAGAATGTTATCTTTGAAAATACAGTCTTCTCCTTCATCTGCCCTCATTCCTAGAACTGTACACATTCAGGGAAAAGTAGTCAGATATGCTGAAAAAGTTTCAGAACAAACACAAAATAATAGGAGCAGGTTTTTGCTGTAGCAACATTGAACGTATGACACATTGCTTATGTAAAATGCACTGATGTTAAAATTCAGTAACTGTTTTCATGTTATGGCTGATAACCAATAAATGACTAATATTAAAATTCTACTTTGTGTAAATTAATGTAAAATTAAACACAAAAAAATTAAAACCAGTGGTTTTAAATGCTCCAAGTGAATTTAAGTATCACATTATAATGTACTATGTAATTTCAGTGTTATGTACTATAGTATATAATACTACAAATAGTATATTTTCACTTAAGTTATTTTTTTACATTTAACTTTTCATCTACCCTTACCAAAAAGTAGTATACTTCAAGTTTATTTTATTAAGTATATTTATGTAAAGTTCAAGTATATTTTTAAGTATACTTTATGTAGAAAGTATACAAATATCAGTGTTCTAGTAGTATACTTGTAAGTGTACTGTTTCAATACTCCTTGGAACTAAATTGGCCCACATTCTAGTATATAAAAGTATACTTTTAAGTATACTTTAAGTATAACAGTAGCAAACTTTGAGTACACAACTAGTTTACCTCTATGTTTGTAGTTTGTACTGCAATTATACTAAAAGTGAATTTATAGGTATACTGATAGTTTACTAATTAAATACTTTGTACACTTTGAAGTATAGTCTCAGTAAACTACTAGTTTATTAGTTTTATACTGCAAGTATACTCATAAGTTTTCTTTAAGTGAACTTTACATCATACTTCAAGTAAACTACTATGTCCCTATTTAGGTTTTAATTTGTATATATTTTGTTATATAAATATCTGAACATACAAAACATCCAAAGAAAGAACAGGGTATCTACTTATAAACAAAAACATTTTATTCTAGCTTCATGCATTCTTTTTTTAAACACTTTAATGTGGGTAAGTTTCATAAAAAAATAAAGAAATAACATTTTGAACAAAAAGCTTAAAAAAGACTATGAATTGGATTCAGAATGATAATCAAAATGTAGATGGAGTCGATCAACACCCCAAAGCTTGACTGTAATTATTACTTCTTCATCGGTAGATATTTTATTCCATAACGTTACAGTTTTGATGCTGTTTCATGTCAGATGATCGTGTTAGATTACATGTGTTAGCATCTGTTGTTTCTTTTTTTCATCTTCACTTGTGTTTTTTGGAAATTCTGTGCAGAATGTGTACTAGCGCCCTCTACCGTATAATAATGAAAACACGGATTCTAGGAGCACAAGTATAGCTCAAATATATTTAGACTTTTTGTAAGTATAAGTCAAGTATACTTAAATGTCATTTTAAGTATATTTCTGAGGAGTACATAAAGCCCATTTCTAAGTGCATAAAAAGTCAACTAAAAGCATACTTTCCTATTTTTACTTTAAAAGAAGTATACTAATAGCACACTTGAATAAACTTCTTTTTCGTAAGGCTAATGTATTTTACATTTTAGTTCACCTTTGTTTTGTTTCTTTAATTTATATTATATTAAATAACTGTTTGTTTTAATGGTTAACATGGAGATAATGGTGAAGGTAATCCAAAGGTAGAACCCCAGTTCCATAGAAGTTGGGACATTTTGTAAAATGCAATAAAATCAAAAATCTGTGATTTGTTCATTCACTTTAACTTTTATTTAATTGACAAAAGTACAAAGATGTTTTCACTGACCAACTTTCAGTGGTCTTTCTCTCTGGCTGATACATTTTATTTTGTAAATATGAACAAATTTTGTATTTGTTGGCTGCAACATAATCCAAAAAAGTTGGGACAAAGGCATGTTGAACACTGTGTCACATCAACTGTCCTTTTAATTACAATGTTTCATTGTTTGGGAATTGAGGAAACTAATTATTAAAGTTTTGCAAGCAAAATTTTTGTCCAGTCTCACTTGATACAAGACTTCAGATGCTCAGCAGTCTGTGATCGTCATTGTCTGATTCTCCTTTTCATGACTGGTCATACATTTTCAATTGGAGACAGATCTGGACTGCAGGTAGGCCGGTCTAACACATTCACTCTGTCACTATGAAACCACGCTGTTGTAGCACATGCAGAATGAGAGCTGGCATTGTCTTGATCTTATAACCATGGACTTCCCATGAAAGACATCATCTTAATGGCAGTATATTTCTCTGTAAAACTCCAATATTGCCTCCATGTCAATAGTACCTTCGCACATATTCCAGTCACCCATGTTCTTTGCTCTGCTTTTGCTTCTGTCGCTGATGAAAGTCTGGATTTTCCCTTTGGACTTTTGTCTTTTTGACAATCTGAGATGAGCTCTGGCCCAGAGAACCGGGCAGCACCGCTGCATAGAACTGATGTAAAGCTTTCTCCTAGAGTAACAGAGTTTCAAGTTGCATTTCTTAATGCAGCAGGAGACTGTGTTAAGTGACAGCAGTTTTCTGAAGTACTCCTGAGCCCATGTGGCTATATTTAACACTGCAGCATGACAGTTTCTTATGCAATGCCATCTGAGGGTTCAAAGGTCAAGCACATTCAACTGAGGTTTCCTGTGATTTCTCTGGATTGTCTGAATCTTTTCACAATATTACGTATAGTAGTTGGTGAAAGACCTAAATTCTTTGCAATTTTGCATTGTGAAATGTGATTTTTGATTTGTTTGACACTTCTCTTGTGAAATTTGTAACAAATGCCATGTTTCCACCGAAATTACCCGGAACAACTGTACCAGGAACTTTTTTCCCCAGGAACTATTTTCCCCCACAGACCTGTTGCTTTCTGCGTTTCCACCGCAGTCTAAAGTACCGGGAAGATTAGGCAAATAGTCTGGTGACATAGGTCTGCACGTGTTTCTCAATACAAAGTACGCAAATTTCAGACTTGCATCCTCGGTAGTTCGGACTTTGCGCATTCAACTCGGGAGTGTGATGTCCGCGACGACGCAAATCCGGTAATTCTGCAAACAGCAGCGTACTTGATAACATCAGTCAACTCGCCTTGGCCTCACTGTATATTTACAATAAAACGAAATATGATATGAAATACAACTGCCTCCTTTCATTTTCATTTAAACATAATAATAGCCGCAGAAATGTACTTAGTTCAGGGAAATGTGTATATATATAGACCATTACAATGAAACTAAATATTATATCAATTGCCTCTTTTTATTTTCATTTTAACATATAGATAAATTGAATACAGACCAAAGATTACCTGTTAAAGAGACATCAGAGCCAGCGGCAAATGTCAGAAGGTCTAGCTGAGTTGAGAGTGCTCTAGGTGGATACATGAACAATGAGCTCCCGCTGATCGCGTGGAGCTGACCGTCTCCGAAATCGGCGAAACATATTTTTAAATAGGCGCTGTCTTTATAAATAAACCGCAGATTTGAGTTTTAAACAACTACATTCTCACCTGAAATACTTTTAAAATTACATTTCATGACACTGTAACAGTAATATTTAGAAAATGATCCAAATAAATGGTGGTTGAAATCACAATGATGCATAAACTCAACCAATCAGCATGCTCAGCACCCAATTCCCATCTCCAAAAGTTCCGGAACTTTGAAAAAGTACTACCAGAGAATGTCTAGACGGGCTCTGGTACTACCTCACCAGCAGGGACTTTCTGACGGGCATTTTTTTACGCGGAACTTTATTTAGATCCTGGTTCCTGTGGTGGAAACACACCGAGTACCAGCCCAAAGTCCCTAGTTCCTCGGTAAAGTTCCAGTGGTGGAAACGCGGCTAAAGTGATGAGCCATGATCCAGCTTTACTTGCAAAGACTGAGATGCACCTTTTATACCCAAACATATACCCTGACCTATTACCATTTCACCTGCTCACTGTCAACTGTTTCAAAACAGTTTAACGTGGATATTCTGTAACCTTTTCAATTTTATTTTGCCTCTGTCCCAACTTTTTTGGAATGTGTAGCAGCCGTCAAAAGAAACAAAATACATTTACGTTGGTCAATGAAAACTCTGGAAATCTTTTCTTTGTAGCTTTTCTGTGGCTGTTGTCAGACTCCGTGTACAAACAAAAATCTCACTGGATTATTTCGATTAACGGCAAAATGAATGTTTGAAATTTTTGCAATGTTTGTAAATGTAAACTGATATTCCCTTCTTACACACTACAGAAAAAGATAGAAATAACTGTTTTAAAACCATTTTTTTTGGTGAAAATACTAATGGTTTTTAATACTGATTTATTCCTCTAAATACTTACTCTGGGCTGGACTCTGGAGTTAAACTGGACATATCTTCTGACGTAGGAACTATTGAAACAAATTTAAAAAAAAATGTTACAATGATATTTAACTCAATGACAGCAATACTAAGGCGATGCTCCTCTCACCCTGTAGCCTTCGGCGGTGGAAGCGTGGCGAACCCAGCAGGTTGTTCTTGAAGGAGTTGAGGCGTGTCCTCCAGTGGGCTGAACTACTGGCAGCCATTCCACCACTTCCCCCAGGACTGGAGGGTGGGGTTAAGGACATGGAACCACCGCCCACACCACCACCTCCTTCAGCTCGTGAGGAGGAAGAAGACGAGGAGGAGGAGGGCGGGGTGGGAGGGGGGTGCTGGGGATGGTGCACAGGGGTCCCCAGAGGGGTGGGGAGTGGGGAGCCCTGTGGGGTGACCTGCGACACATGGGAAGTGTTAGGATAGATGGTCTTAGTGACAGACTTCAGGACAGAAGGAGCAGGGAAGAAGAAGCGAGGGATGGGGGACAGGAGTGGAGAGGGGGAGGGCGAGGGAGACGGAGGGAGTCTGCAGTGGGAGAGTGACTTCATAGACTGCAGGTGGGGACGGTCAGAGGCTGCTTTTGAGGGTAAGGTCTGGGTTTTTTGGTCAGGAACGCGTTGGGACACCCGGGCTGTGGTCGAACTTCCTGCTTTGGGGTCTTTGGACTGGGTGGTGGAAGCAGAGGTGACTTCAGTTTGGCTGAAAGTGAAAACTGGGCTCTGACAGGTAGGAAGAGAAAGGACAGAAGGATGGAGAGGGGAAAGAGGAATGGAGAGATGGACACAGCAATGGTCATGAGCGTTAATGAAAGATATGGTATATGATTATTAACATTACAATTAACTGAGAAGAGTTAGGAAAATGATGCAAAGCTCTTTCGAGATGCAAGTGAAATCTAGTATCAATTAGTAATGATTGTTAGGTCATTAATTAAGGTGCAGAATGCAAGTCAAAACAAGCTCTTAACATTTGTGTGTGTGTGTTTGGTGTGGATAATGACTCCAGTATGAGGACAGTATGAGATAGATGAACATAAAAAGAGCAACTGAATCCAGTTCAGTTTTGCTATTCATAGCACAATATCAAAAACAAGCATTAAACCTTTCACCATTGTAAAATGAGCTCTACATAGTAGTATTTCACTTCTTATCCAATATCAGTTAAAGGTGTGGAGTCACTTACTCGGGGGCTGCTGAGGGGACTGGATGAGAGGCCGGTTGAAGCTCCACTAACTGACCGAGACCTGTCAGAACACCAGGACATATCAGTCAAACATCCCTTCATGTTCATGGATATGTTCATTATCTTACATATACACACCTCTAGTGTGAGTAAAAGTCTTAGTAGGGAATTTACTAGCACCAACTCATAGTGCTGTTCATCTGCATGCTCTACTCTGTGTTTCTGGATATATATTTTTGATCATTTGGTCATTGTATTATGAATTAGGAATATTTTACATGGTATGCAGCAACCGCAAGTTCATTTTGAATATGAGAGACGGGGCCAGCAATGGCTGGCATTCACAAGAGTCTAGGTGCTTTGTCGTACTAGCTGTGGAAGATTAAAAACTTTTTTTGGTGTCACTGACCAATCAATTTATCTTAATCACAACCATCATTTAGCTTTTACGTGGTCCAAAAACAACATGAAAGAAAATAAGATAATACCCGCTGTTTTTCCCAAGCTCTATGATGCCTAAACGTAATACATACATTTGATTTCAGTTTCTTTAATTTTGTATCATTAGCTTTCACTTAGTAACAACATTATTTATACAGTAATTGCCTCAGATGAAGAATGTTTTCACTTGCTAGTACTTCCTGTTTGTACACATAAAAAAAACCTGTTGTGTATCATGTAAAATTCCTTTTCACTGCTGCCATGATTATTGATCAATAGAACATGCATACAAACATTTCTTTTCAATTAAATTATGAGAGTCAAACAGCTTTTTTGGGAATAAGTTCCATCTATAATGAGTCTAGCTTATGTAGAAAAAAATAAATGCACAAGAGTGCATGGTTAAAGGTGCAATATTTATTGGTAAAAACATTTTCGTGCTAAATCTAAGCCTATCACACCAAAGTTGTGCAGGTCATCAGTGAATTTACCCATTTTTTATCTGCATTTTTTGAAAGGCACTTGAAGTTGAACAGAGGACAAGTGTGGAACATCAAGCTTGACTTTCAGATGAAGGTTAGTACAAAGTTATCAAACAGTTGGCATGTACCTCTGGCTATGTGCAGAGGTATCCAGTGCTCTGCGGGGAGGTGTTGGAGAGCCCTGCTCTGTCACACTCAGTACCTCCAGACTCTTTCTCTCCGGCCGACAGCGCCCATGACGGGTCAACATGGGCGAGTCCACCCGCTTACGGGGAGGATCTGATCACACAACCACAACAATACACACACACCCACTGTAACACAAACATCTACTGTGTGCTCTTCATGAACAAGACACATTACAAACCTTACTATATCCATGATGGAATCTAAGGTTTGTTTTATATATAAATATATATATATATAACTATATATAAAATATTGAACTGCACAGCACATATTATCTGTATTACAGTGTTAGAAGGGAAATTAGCATAGAAGCTGAAAAAGAAGTCCTTTTCAATGTCTTGATGAGAGACAGAAAGCTTCTAAGCAATAGGGTCAATTGTACCTGGATACAGCGTGCTGCGTGAGAGATGATTCATGGCATGATAGTGAAATGATGGACTAACACATTAGGGTTGCACATTTTAGTCAATCTGATTGCAAATATTTTCTCAAATTTTGGCAAGATTCTGTCAGATGTGCACTGTGATACAATAAACATTGAACATCTTACAGTTTGTTGCAGCTTCGATTTTGAAGCAAAAGGGACTAAAATTACATTTAAATAAAGTGTGCAAAAACTACAAAATTATAAGCTTTTCTCCAAAATGTCCCAAACTCATCTAAAGAGCCAGCAAAATAACTATTTCAATGACAAAAAAAGTGTACTGAGTGAAAAAAAAAAAACTATTAAAAAATCAATTCTCTTCATTTTGATGTTGTACCTGAAACCTACTGTAAAGGGAACTCAAATCTCTTTAGTCAGCTTCAGTTGAAACTGGCTCAGTCCACTTTACATTCATACTGTTGTTATTCAATGTGAATAATAGTAATAATAACCATTATTATTATTATTTATATTATTGTTTGTTACTAGCTTATTTTTAATTATTTCAATGTATTTCTCTGGTAATATATTTCCATCCTAATTTCTTTACTTTCACATGTTAAACCCTCAAGCTTTTGCTAAAAATGCTTGTAATGTTTACATTTACATAAATGTAAAAAAACTGTTGCTGTTCTCAGTGCGACTTTTTGATTTTTTTTTAAAGTGAATTTATTTTCATTATTTCAATTAATTGTGTAGCCCTATCAGGGAGAGACATACCATACAAATAATACGCCTCTTAATAAACAAAATGTATGCAAGTAAATGGAAAATGTCAAAAATCATGTTGGCATCAATGCCAGATGGACAACTTTTGACTCATTTGTTCTGTATACATTAGAAAATCCCTTTCCAATCCAACCTGCAGCACCTGCTCTCACACTCGCTACGCTGCCCTAACAACCACATGCTACGACTTCCCTGTCAACCTCCTAATGATGATGATTCTCCACCTTGAAGTCTCTTTTTAGTTCTGGTCTGGTCTTGATCTGTTTATTTTGGGAACAAGCCCTCAATATGTTACATTTACAAATCACTGACGTTTGCCTTAGAGCCCTTAAATAAAACTGGCTTACTTTCAGGCCTAAAGCACCAGTGTGCTTTCTAGGTTACCAGCTATTCTCATGGTGTTCGGTGACTAGCTTTGAACATGACAGCAACACACACAGTCCTGAACTGCAAAAGCTCACTCACCAACATCATTTCTGGGTGGAAGATGTTCATCTTCATAACTAGGGTAGCGCTCTTTTCTGTCCAACAGAAGATAGTAGATCAACTTCTCCTGGTTTTCTCTGGGAAGGGAGAAATGCAAGTCAGAAGACTAAACTGACTTTCATTGTATTGACAGAAGCATTCTTCAAAATATCTTCTTTTGGGTTTCACAGAAGAAAGCAAGTCATACATGAGTGGAGTGGGTAAAATCTTTTTTTTTTTTTTTGAGTGAACCATCCCTTAATGGTCAGTTGTATCTTGTTTGACGTATAAATTCTTGAAATCTTGAGTTTGTGCACTATTCGTTTCTGAATTACAGGCTGAGATGTTTTGAGCACACAGACAGACGTTCAGACTCACTCTTCACACTGCAGGTCTCTGGTGAGCTTGACACGGTCTCTGAAGCAGCCCAGGGAGTGCATGCTCTCCAGAACATCAGGGTCCAGATCTGTAAGAGACAGAATCCTCTTCACACACACACGCCTCGGGGGTGGCTGCTCTGGACACGGCTCGTTCCTGCCCCCTCTGAGACAGAAAGACACAAAGACACACAAGCAAATCAGTGTGGAGTGCACATTGTGGGCATTACATGCAACAACATAAAATAAAATCCACTTTTATTGGAATAGTTCTGTGTAACACAGAAGGTGAATTTTTGCACTGCACAGTGACCCTGTCTGTCAAGTTCCAAAAAAAGACAAAGAAAACACCATGAAAGTGGTTCTTATGATGCGTAGGCTATAATCCAGGTCCTCAGGTGACATATGATAGCTTTGTGTGAAGAGTAGACCCAAGTTGAAGTTATTTCTCCTCATACATATAACACAAGCCATTATGTTAATGACGTTTGATCATAAGACGTTTGAGAACCCGTGACATTTGATGATGTTGATGATGATATTTGGCTAAACTCTAGACAGGGTGGCAAGATTTTTCTTTAAAAGCAACATTCAGTCTGATTGTTGAACAAAACAAGCTTGACAGGCTTTTTGGAGCTTGACAGACATACTATAAACTGTTGATGTATGAAAAAGTGCTGCTCAAATGTTTTATCAAATTCTCCTTTTGTGATAACAGCATACAGGTTTGAAATGGCATGACATCCAGTGAACAATTTTCTTTTTTGAACTATTTAAGGTACCTCACATGATACTTACTGATACCAAGGGTGCTTTTGTATTTCTTCCAACTGAGAAAAGAAAAACACAAGAATTATCATAAACATTCCTTGGAAATACACTAAGATAATACTTTTATTCAGGAAGGATGCATTAAATTGATTAAAAGGGACAGTAAAGATATTTATAATGAATTTAATTGATGTATACATTTTTTTTAAATGATGTTCTTTTAAATAAAAAATGTATCACAGTTTCCACAAAAATACTAAGAAGTACAACTGTAACTATTTTTAACATAATAAGAATTTTTTTTAAACACCAAATCAGCATATAAGAATGATTTCTAAAAGATTATGTGACACTGAAGACTGGAGTAATGACATTTTAATAAATTACATTATAAAATAGAATAGAAAACAATTATTTTAAATTGTAATATGTTATGTAATATGCTATATGTAATATAATATATTCACTGTATTATTGATCAAATAAATGCAGCCTCTTAATAACCCCAACACTTTGAACGGTAGTGTACATGCAATTTCTATATAAACAGAAGTGCATTGCGTGCGTGTTGCATACCGTGAAACGTTTCTCAGGGTTGACCTCAATCATGCCACGGAGGAGAGCCTGGCAGTCTGGAGGAATGAAGTGAGGCATATGAAATACTCCACTCTTCACCTTCTCCAACAGCTGACGCAGGTTATCATGGTCAAAGGGCAACGCTCCCTGTGAGGTGATATGTTACAATTCACACACATTTCTGAGTGCAACTGACTGCAGAGTGTGCAATATGCACACAGTCAATGGCAAATTTTAGACATAAAACATGTATTTTCCAGCCATTTAATTTTTAATAAGGCATGCAAGGAAGATATTAAAAGTGGGTGGAATTTCGGAAATGACAAAAAAAAGATGCAGCAAGCTTCTTACCACCAACAGAGCAAAGAGAATAACCCCACAGCTCCACACATCTGCCCGACGTCCATCATATTTCTCTCCCTGTGAATAAAAAAAAAACACTAAGTACAGATAAGCACCGGCTGTTTTGTACAATATGAATCTATGAGACTTATACGTTAAAACATATGGTGCTTTTGCTCTAAGAGCTTTGTCCTTACCCTGATGACCTCAGGACATGCATAATGGGGTGATCTGCAGATACATAATAGAGAGCATTAATATTTCATCTTCATTAATACAGTATTAAAAGCACAAAAACACAAACTACTGACCCACAGCTGGTCTCCAGTAGACTGTCCCCAACCTGTAGGGAGGCCATGCCAAAGTCAGCAATCCTGATATTATTCTTCTCATCCAGCAGGAGGTTTTCAGGCTTAAGATCTCTGTGACTAAACAAAAAAATGTAATGACAACATTGTAATATATTTTTGTGTATTGTAATATTTTTCCATATGTATAGGAAACCATAATTATTTTACAGAGTGAGAATAACCTATTTTTGTGTTGCATACCCTGCAGAACACGTAACAAGAATAAATCACAAGTTTTGTAACACATTTACACATGCTTCACTTTTTTTTCATCTATCATCACTACCGTTCAACAGTTTGGGGTTGGTAAGATTTGTTAAATGTTTTGGGAAAAAGTCTCTTAACATGCTCACCACTGCTGCATTTATTTGATCAACAATACAGTAGAAACAGTAATATTTAGAAATATGATTACAAATGAAATTTGAATCTATTCTAAAATGTAATTTATTCTTATGATGTTAAAGCTGAATTTTCAGCGTCATTGCTCCATTCTTTAGTGTAACATTAATTTCATTTATAATTAATTTTTTATTTTTTTACTGCTCAAGAAACATTTCTTATCAATGTTGAAAACAGTTGTGCTGGTTGTGCAAGTCAGCTTGGGCTTCATAACTTGGCCGCAAGTTGTCATCCCAACTCACATCCACATAATCTACAGAATGCTGATTATGCACAAATATTATGAAAAAAATGTGCCTGTAAAAGAATCTGTGTGTGCCGCACATTAAATAGAAAAAAGTAAAAAGAGACATCTACCATATAGAGTGACTGTGACAGAAGTCCAGAGCAGATATGATTTGTCTGAAGAACTTTCTAGCCTCTTTAGGGGTCAATCTGCCTTTCTTTACCAGGTAGTCAAACAGCTCCCCACCAGATACATGTTCCAGCACTAGATACCTGAGAGAATGAGAAAGACATTTATGAAACAAATGCACAGAGATAGATGCACATGAAATGGTACACACAAGCACACCTCCAGAGAATGCAAGATGTAATAATAAGTCTAGACAAGACGAGACAAGGCCAGACATGCTTCAGATGTGTGGAGAAACAGAGCAGTACTTACAGATATTTGTTATTCTCGTACACATCATGCAGTTTTAGGACATGAGGGTGCTCTATTAGTTTAAGAATAGCTATCTCTCTCTCCACCTGCAGAAACGGGGAGAGCGAGGAACACTGAATGAGAGTTGAATAGGGAAAAGGAACAACTTTGATGAAGGAAATAACCAAGCAAAGATGATCACTTTCAATTAGAAGTGAATAATATAGTCAATATATTAACAAGAGTCTGACAATCAGACAGTAGACACAGACAAAAATGGTTTAGCAGGAAGAGTCTTGCATTTCTTTAGCACAGAACATTAGGGCAGATGCAGCAAATACTGTGGTTAATAAAGCAGTTGGAGTTATGCAGCTGCTGTGCTATTGAAGAGTTACTGTAAATAAGAAAATGCTTCGTAAGCAGGAGGTGACTGAGGAAAACTTGTAGAATTTTTAGACATTTCCGTTGTAAATTCATAGTACGCAAAACTTACTTTCATAAGAACAGACTCTGATAGCTTTTCTCTGTTAACTATCTTTATGGCCACCTTCTGTCCTGTGATACAATGAACTCCTAACTTCACCAGACCTGCAAGAGGAACACAGATGGTCATTCTTCACAGAAGCATTTTAAAAAGTGGACAACATTAAAATCCAGATGAGACGTGCTTGTAACTTGTCTGAAAAGCAGACAGCATATGTCTGCAACATTCAGACAGCACAATTTTAGGTAATCAATTCCCATTTACAAACCATTACACCTGAAAAATGCAGCACTACCAAAAACACTACTGACTTACGCACAGTCCAAAAAATAGCATTAAAAACACCAGTACATACTGCTCATATAGACAGTCTCATAAATCGTCTACTTCTTAATGTATGTAGATCTATATCATTCTTGTGAACATTCATATCCTATTTACAATGTACTAACAAACAGGATCTTAGTGGCCTTTGCATTCAGACCAGATCGGTTGCAAGCCATTATTATACCTTAATAACTAGTATCTAGGTGTACATGACATTTGTTAATTAGGCTACTAGCAATCTAATAGTGATAGGAATTATTTTACATTTTACTTTTTACACTAGTATACTACAGATACTCATTAGTCGCTTTACCTGTTTCATTCTTACTGGTAACAAACTGCAATTTGTTGCAAATTCATCTTATAGTTACTAGTATCAAGTCAAGTTTTCCTAGTACTTAATGATTACACGACCTCGTATGTATTTAAGTTGTTACTTGTTTAATTGAACTAAAGTAGCAGACTACAGTAGTCATTACCTACAACACCTACAGCCTACAAAAAAAGAGTAACTGTATCTAGTGAAAAAATAAATGTTACAACAGTTTGTAGTTGCTAGTTTTCATAATATCAAATAAAACTGCGAGAACAGATATAACTATTGGAAAAGTAACTGGTAAGAACCTATTGAACAGTTACTTGTAAAACCCTAATAGGTTCCACTACAATAGAAAGTGACAAGTTGAACCACAGATTCAAGTAACAATGACTTGTCTCTAATGGGATAGCAAAAGAGTAGCCTACTAGCAACCTTAAATAATTAAATAGATAGGCCAAGGAAAAGTACTAGCATCTAATGTACGTTAGTAAAGAAACTGAGTCACTATTAGACAACAAATTCAAGTACTAGTAACATATATATTAAGAAATAAAAAAAAAACAGCTTGCAATCCCATTCAAGTTTCGAAACAGCACGAATGAATCACTGCCACTCATGACTCAAAAACGCCAGAAAGATGAAATAATCTTCCTTCATCAAACGCTGCCCTTACACTGTCACTTGCCTGCGCGTGCCTCATTACATTTCATCAGCTGAAGCACCCACGTTATTGCCGAACCAGCCTTTCAATAGATTAGGCTACTTCTTTAATGAGACGCGCGAAGTAGAGCAGAATTTATTCTAATGCATTCACCAAAGAGGAAATGCTCTTACCTGTCTGGCCCTTCCCCAGCGTCTTCTCCAGTCGGTAGGGCCCGACGTACTGAGCTGCCTGACTCCCAGACAACTCCTTGCTGGACATTTCGTTCGACCGCGGTTTCGTGTCTCAATATAAAGGGGGTAATCAGTGTATTCTCACAATGTATCCACTGGCGTCTGTCCTGCTCACGCAATAGCTCCGCCGTACAGACATCACAGACGGTGAGCGATGACACAGGGATGCTGAGGCGTGCTGTCAGTGCCGTGGCCTACTCCCAAACATCTGCCGTGACTCCTTAAACTTCGTGGAAACGGATCGGTAACATGTTCCTTTAGAAAATATCAAAAGTGAACAGAGAAATGCGTGTCCAGACGAGCCTACACGCCAAACTGTAGCTGTTATTGCGATTTGCACGGCCTGTGGTTGCAGCTGCTGCTTGAAGAATGATGAGGGGACACGATTAAATCTGTCAGTATAAGGGAAGATACTAGGACTAGATCAGATAATAGCGGCGAACGACACTACAATGATTATGATCATTAGGTATTAGGTAGCCTGGTTCAATCATCGGTTTATTTTCGCCGGTTTTTTATCTTTAAAATAAATATTCGTGTAGCCTCCCGTTATTGTCAAACTGCAATTGACCTATTTATTAATTAAAAACTTGGCCACATTTATTCTGCGAAAGAACCGCGCATCCGGTTTGTGACACCTTACGCGTATTATTCTAAGTCCCTTTCTTTTGTCACTGACTCTTCACAATGATTCGTTTTGTTTTAATAAATGTTTGGATGCAAAGGATGAGCGTCCCGTGCCTGATATAAACTACGGTATCTTCCAGGCCTCACATCCGGAAATATGGGAGAACTGTACGGGAGAGAAAACAGCCACCCTTTCGGGAAAGAAAGCCTCTGCGTCTTCCGTCACATGAATCCGTCAATTAATCCAAGAGTGCATTGCGCTATTGCAAGCTATAGTGTTTGCGCAGAAATCCCTGGCTTTATTCGCGCGGAATACATTCCTGGTCAAAAAGCGAGCATCTTTAACTAGCGTAGGAGCGTCCTCTCCCTCTCCTCTCCCCTCCCTCGCGCTCGCTCGCGCTCGCGCTGGCTATGTGCGGCGCATCACAGCATCTCCTCGCTCTCTCCTCCCGTCGCCTCGGACACCGCGAGCGGAGTCATCCTCTCGAGCCGCCTGGCTTTAATCCGTTCGCTTCTCTTGCCTTGTGGCCGCGAGGATAGCAGTCCCTCTGTCAGCGGGGCCTTTCTCTGTTTTTTAGCTCTCACTCGCCCTGTATTGCTTCTCCCCATCCGACACGAGCAGCATCAGCATCCGGGTTCTGCACTGCTTGCGTCCCCTCCCTCACGCGATTCCCACTGAACATGCTCGTCATAGCCCCCCACCCCACGTCCGCCCCTCACGTTATTATTGAACCCATTATTGTCATTGTGCAGCATCTGTAAATTGTTTGATAAATACCGTACATATTTTCAGATAATTTGTTATCATAATATTTTATGGATTTTTTTAGAAAAAAAAAGACGGTCACAGGCTTGCAGGAATATCTTTGATGGGCCTAGTTGGGTTTTTGCATAGTAATTTTCATTCTTTTTACATTTTCATGTATGCATTTAGCAGACTTTTTTTTTAAAAATTATTGCTGTTTTTTAAAATTTTTTTAAAAGGTGTGTCTTTTTTTTTCAAAACTTTACACACAAACAAGAACTGCACACACAAAATTCAGAATGCCTCACATCTCTTGCAAAATGAAGCACTGCATTCAAAATATCACAAACACATCTCAAAGAAACATTTGCAAACACCTTTGCCATAATATTACGCGGGTTTTTTTTTTTTTTCCAACTGATAATACACAAAATCTTTACGTGTCACACACTTTCTGAAACACTCAAACACCAGAACCACACACCAAATCTTCAAAATCATACACTAATTCTCGGCCTTTGACTCAGTTTTCAATTCCATAAAACACTTTGTGCAAAACACAACACACAGCACACACACACACCATCATGGGGGAAGTCGTGACCTAACGGTTGCCCACTGCTCCGGGTGTGTGTTCACTGCTGTGTGTGTGTGCACTTTGGATGGGTTAAAAGCAGAGCACGAATTCCGAGTATGGGTCACCATACTTGGCTGTATGTCACGTCACTTTTTCACTTTCTCATAATTCTTATTTTTCTCTAAAAATCTAACAGGATTTAATATTATGGCAAAGGTGTTTGCAAATGTTTGCTTTTGAGACGTGTGCAATTCTTGCATTTGTGTGTAAAGTTTTGGAAAAAAAAGAGGCAATGTTTTGAAATGTGTGTAAGCAGTTGAAAAGAAATGTAATTCATGTTAGATTTTTGTGTATTTCACAGAGAATTGTATGTTGTGTTTTCCACAAAGTGTTTTATGAAATTAAAAAATGAGGCAAAGGCCGAGAATTAGTGTATAGTTTTGCAGATTTGGTGTGTGGTTCTGTTGTTGGAGTGTCAAATAAAGATTTTATTATTTTATTATTAGTATAAAAACTGTAACCAAAGCGACTTACAGGAACAGAATTCGTCAAAGATTCAACAGTTTTCAATGGTGTGTGGTTCTGTTGTTGGAGTGTCAGAGCAAGCTAGAGCAGAAAAGAAAAAAGAAATGAAAATGTAAAAAACTGTAACCAAAGCGACTTACAGGAACAGAATTCGTCAAAGATTCAACAGTTTTCAATTATTTGAACACAGGGTGGCAGAGACAAACACATAGGGCGTGTTCTGCAGGCAAGAAGTTATCGAAAAATCTCCCAACAATAAAATGTGCATTTATGTTGGGGTTTTTATTTCTTAATCTCACCCAAAAACATTAGGCATAGCGAAATACTGGGAGTATCTTTTATTTCAATCTGTATCAGGCAGTTTTAGACAGCAGGGGGCGTTGCTTTAGAGTCTAGCTCGTTGAGCTCTTACCCTATATTAGGCACGAACTGTTCATATATTACGTTAAAGTACCTATGTTATGTTAAGTGAGTCATTACAAGATTACACGTCTGCTGATAAAATTCAGGGTTTCTAATTGTGTGTTTTCTGACAGAGATCAGCAGACAGAGGTGATTCCTGCAGATTCGCCTGGATATTCAACTCTCAGCACTTTCATATCGTCCCTCACGTGATGTTTTCAAACACATTCAGTGACCTTCATACATGCCTTTTGGAAAGTTTTGGAAAGTTATCCCCTATTCCTACCTGTCTGGCAGCAGCACACCCTACTCCCTTTATTTTCTTAGAGTCTTATGACAACCGAAATCTCTCCTCAGCATGGAGGAGGACGCAGGAGGATGTCGGCTGGAACTGTGGTAAAGCCAGGTGTAAGTATAAGTGTAACAAGTCACGCATTTAGGTCGTAAAAATAAGGTAGCCTAATCAGTTTTATTTATTTTTCACATTTTACACTTTTAATAATTTTAATTTGTGTTAGGCTACTCATATGCATGAAAACAACAAAGACATTTAGCCTATCTTAAATAAAGCAAACCGTGAAAGGTGAGTGATTAGCCTTTTGTCTGTAAGCTATTTAGTAAACAGCGCCTTAAGATTACTGAAATAAGATTTAAGTAAACCCTTTAATAACTATTTACAACAGACTTTTTGCCACGTTTTCACACTGAAGTCACAATTTCCCGGTATCATCTCGATTAGGGATTCTAAACCGTTTTTCACCAGACCTTTTTGACCAAAATTATTTACTTTAAGAGTTACTTTTAATGTTCATGGTTCTGAAAAACAAAATAAAAGTCTCATTCTAAATAGCTATTCTAAATTATTCTTTATTTAATTCTGAAACGTTATAATTTTATATTTTTATGATTTAATTAATGACTAGCTTTTCATCAACTCATGAAACTCCCCAGTTTCCTTATGAACCCCCAGTGGTTCACCAACCTCAGTTTGGAAAATCTTTGTCCAATATTTCCCAGCCTACTTGCTCTGATATTGGTTGAGATTGTTGCATGATCTGATCACATTTGAGCAGTGATTCATGGAGACATCACCCAAAATTTTCTCTGCTTATGCAAGCGGTAAAATTGGTGCGACAAGACTTTTGCATTGATAATTAGCTTGAATTTCTTGTTTTGTACTGCTTAAATGACACCAAACCAGCATGTGTGAGCGTAGTCCAAACCCTGGGGATTTTTATTCTTGGTTATAGAACAAGTCTTCACACTTCTAGCTTTGTTAATAGATCAGCTCATGAATGAGCATAAGATCTGATTGATTGACTGATGAGATGAGTGCACTTGGTGATTTGGGTGGGTGTATTTGTGTGCCTCTTAACGAGTCAAAGTGAGGAGTTTAGAGTATTAGTGACACTGGAAAGCTTAATCTCCTACTTTACTTCACCTAAACCCATTACAGAAGCCTACATAATCCTTGCCTACAGTCCACTTCACTGCATCCATCTTAACGTTTTGGACTTTGGTATATAAATAAAACCACAGGGGCTCATTAGAAGTCACTTTTGGCAAGACAGGATCTGCTAAGCAAGTTAATGAAAGCTGTTTTTAAGAGTTTACTTAAAAACCAAAACAAACATTGTCAATTTTTTTTTTTTTTTAAATCTTTATTCCATTTTGAAAGCATCTGAGACACATCATTTACATCAACTCTCAAACTGTCTACAGGTCAGATCAATACAATCAGCCACAAACGGGGAGGGGAGGTTGGTGGTTGGAGGAATCCATTTAAGCTTCACAGGTCAGTAGAGAAGGGAAGGAGACACAAATATGGTCTCTGCTGCCAAACCCCAAACCCCATCATTGAGTCCAGTGCCATGAGCTGCAGGGGAATGCTGGGAAGGTGGAGTACTCAGTGCAGTAAAACGCTAAAAACAAACAGAAATACAGAGAATCATGCATTTCAAAATAATAAAAATCATGCAGGCAGTCATAAAACAGAGCAGAACAAATGTGTTTAAGATTAAATTAAAAGCCAATCAACTGATAATATTAAGAATATTAAATATTTTTTTTCCAGTTGACATAGTTTCACTTGATACAACAACATAAACGTGTGGAGTGAATTAGTTAGTAATGAATAAACGCTGACTTTTTAAAAAAGGTTGACTATACTCTAAAATTAATTTTATCTAAAATAATCTAAAATAATTGTCAAGTTAACATAATTTGTAATAATTTTTGAAGTAACAAGGTAAACTTGACTTGAAATTTAAACAATATTGAATTTTTTAAAAATATGATTTAATATTATAGTCTATGTTGGACATTTATTCTTGCATACTTATTTTCCCCATTACATTTAGTTTTAAATTTGGCATGATACAGTACTCATTAACTTATTTTTAACAAACTAATTATTTCATGAAAACAGTTTATTCTTCAGCTAATCTCAAAATGAATATAAATATCAGCCAATTATCGATTCTCACCCATAACATGGAAAATAATGTTTTTGTTGTTGTTGTTGTTGTTATTTTTATTTTATTTTTAGATATGTGCATCCTAAAATTATTAGACCATTCCCAGCTAATTTGAAATACCGATCAGTCAGCCATATTCACATATTTAGAAAAGAAAACATAGTACATAATGCATCTGCTGATCTTACATAAATAAAATGCTCATCTGACCAAGTAAAGGGGAATGAAGCAAGTGAATGTGCATTACTTTTCCTGCATGTTGAGCTCCTCATGACGCCTCAGCAGTTGCTCTTCACACAGGTAGCAAACGCCTCCATTAGCTCCTTACACGCTTCCTCACCATTCGCCTTTACACTGTAGCACACACAGAAAACACGCTCATTACTCCAGCACACACACACACACACACACACACACTGATTCACATCAACATATCACATATACAACACAAAAATGCAGATTTGTCCCTCTGAAGCATGCAAGACTTCATGATCAATATGATCAATATAAAGGTTCTGTACCACACACTGTAAAGAAATTACGTAACTTTGGTTGTGTCTTTTGTTTCTGCAAAGTTGTATAAAATGTGCACTCATGAGAGGCTGGATTCTGCTGCAACTGAATGAGACAGTATGTATGCATTTGTATGAGTGAGATTATTTGAGCCTCTCCACACCAAACAACGGCAGACACTGACACACTGCATCAGAGTGATGGAGCGAAAACAAGGGTAGGAATGACATCGCAAAGGGGGGAAAGAGATGCAAAGCGAGGGAGGCGGATAATCCAGCTGAACCAGTGAAAGATAGAGCCCTAGAATCACATGACAAAGCAAGCAGGTAATGGAAAAGAGACATGCCTCCTGCTAAAAGAGGGAGATGTCGTGACTTATGAGGAAAAGAAAGCCCCTCCCCCCGGAGAGAAAATGATTTTTAGTCTCCCTCCCCCACAGATCATCTGCTGCATCTCGCATGGTGACATAAGCATGCTCTTCCTCGCTTTCGTTTTTCTCAGAGAGTGGTGATGTAACACACAGCTGGTCAATTTTAATATAAAGCGCCTTATGCAGACTGATTCTGATGAGCCATGTGACGTTGGTGTAAGGATGTATGGGGGATTTCACTAGCCAAGGGCATTTCCTCTTCATAGGCAGCCATTTTAATACTAATACTTGATTCAGAGAGAAGACATGCAAAGGGAGAATGGCCCATTGTGAAGCACAAGACTTACTGACAAAAAACAATTAGGGTCAGATTATGTCTTTATCCTCATCAACCAATAATTAGAGATCAAAAAACCATTTCAACTGGAAAGCCACCCATGTTTTGTGCTCGAAGAATGGTCCATTTAAAAGCTAATTTGATTTCAGAATGTGTTGAATTTCTGGAAAACTGTGTCAAATGAACCAGAAAATGGGTGTTTAAAGACCTTTTGATTTGAGAGACAAATGCTGAAACACTCTATATATGTGATGTAAAATTGGTGGCAAAAGCACAGCCATTTTTAAAAGCTTTTTTTTTTAGGGATAGTTCATCATTTACTCACTCACACCTTGTTCCCAAATTGTATGACTTTCTTTCTTCTGTGGAATATAAATTAATCAAAGGTTTGTAGATGTCAAATAATGTTCAATTTTTGTAATGTAGGTTTTTCTATTATAATGGGTTTGTGGATTTTTTGTTTTGTTAAATTTTTCCCTACGTTATCATTTGTGACCCTGGACCACAAAACCAGTCATAAGGGTCAATTTGTCTAAATTGAGATTTATACATGAAAGCTGAATAAATGAGCTTTCCAGTGATGTTATGGTTTGTATTATAGGACAATATTTGGCCGAAATACAACTATTTGAAAATCTGGAATCTGAAGGTGGAAAAAAAAATCTAAAAATTGAGAAAATCGCCTTTAAAAACTTGTCCAAATGAAGTTCTTAGCAGTGCATATTATTACTAATCAAAAATTAAGTTTTGATATATTTACAGTAGGAAATTTACAAAATATCTTCATGGAGCATGATCTTTACTTAATATCCTAATGATTTTTGGCATAAAAGAAAAATCAATAATTTTGACCCATACAATGTATTTTTGGATATTGCTACAGATATACCCCAGCGACTTAAAGGGGTGCTATTATGCTTTTTCACTTTAGTTAAGTCTGTAATGTTGCTGTTTGAGTATAAAAAAAAGATCTGCAAAGTTACAAAGCTCAAAGTCCAATTCAAAAGGAGAAATTTAATTTAATAGAAATCACTTTTCAAAAAAACTACAACGGGGACGACTCGTTTGGATTACAATACATATTTTCCGGGATTTGTGATATCACAAATATCGACGAATGGGACGAGACCTGTTTTGTGATCCAGGGTCACATTGTGTTCTGCAATAGAAATGGTTTGTAAATGACATGAGTGTGAGTAAACAATGACAGAGTAATAAATCGTAATAATAATAAAATATAGGTCAATTGGTCTTAAAATGTGCTACAGATGTGAATTAAATGAACCAAACCATAATTATTTGCCAGTCAAATATTGAAAATCTGTCAGTCTTGGAGGTGTAAAATTAAAATGATACCAAAAAGCATCAGAAAAAATAGGAAGGAGATGATCCCCTCCCTAAATGAAGACTAAATACTTCACATGATGGCCAGTCCTCCACATATATAATGCAAAAGGAAAAGGGCACGGCTCAGGAGTCCTCTGATCTTAAACACAACAAATAGGAAAATAATTTTATTTGACCCAAAGAATAATTCAACTGGAATCTAATAAATACTGAATCCATATGGAATTGATTTATTTCCACATGGAGCTCCTGTAACAAAGCTATTCTATGTTGATAAAGCAGATGCTTTTGTTTATTGATAGATTAAGTAACACTGTTTACCCTGAGGGGGGCTTCTACAAAACTAGAACAATGCATTCCAACCACTACAAGAGCAGGCATGCTAACACAAATGAGAGGGAAAAATCAGCTAAAAGTGTAAAAGAGTAACTTGTGATTTGCATTAACATTCTTGAAAGGACACCCTATAGGACACAATGGTGTGGTACGTTAACTCTGAGGATGATGTTCAGTCACAGACTTTGAAACAATACAAAATGGAGAACATCTCAAGGTCATAAGGTCACAAATTGTACACTGTTCCACAACAAAGCAGCCAGATGCATTCTCCCAGTGAATAACTGCTAGCTTGTGGGGTTAAACCTGTGACATTAATCCTATTCTGAGTTTTTAAAGCCCATGCATGATGAATGAATCCCCTTTGTTGACTAGCATGACAAAAAAAAAAAAAAAAAAAAGACAAGATGGCCCACTGTGACATGCTTAGACCAGGTGTAAAGTGATCCAGTGAATAGTACATGTCACACTATAATGGATGACACACACACACACTAATGGATGACACACACACACACTTATGCACGAAAGTGTATGTAGTTACCAGTGTGGTGTATGTTACTTAAGGTCGCCTTCTGTAAGGTTAAACATTCAAAATAGTCAGCAACACATGCATGTTGCTGTGTCAAAATGGTCACAGAAAGGTCAATGACAACCTGACCTGCTTCTGCCATTCTCTCACAGTCTTCACCATGTCTGTCCTTGCAGCGTCCCAGCCTCGCTTTGTCATTTTAAGCAGTGACTGCTCATGTGAGAGGAAACTATTAATGTTTACAGATGAACCTTTTCTCCATTTTTTCACTGCCCTCCCTCAAACCCATTTTGGCTTACAGTGGATTTTGTTGGTTTTATATCCGCTAAAGCAATGTCCCATCTACCAGAATGATTTAGATGTCTCTCTAATTAAAACACCTGATTCATCTCATCAGCTTGGTGATGTGTTGAACAGGGAGACATCTGAAATATCTTGCGAGGGCGGTTCTCAAAAGACTGGAGTTGAGAAGCACTGCTGTAAATGAATGTGACTGTGATGGCCTGTGAAACCAGGACCATTATTCAACCAAATTCTCAACCCCACACACCCTTCCCAGATCTAGTCCTTGCACACCAAAGTGTCAGCGTATGTGCAACCTTATCTCCCTTTCTCATGCTGCCCAGGCCTGTCGACACTACAAACACCAAAAGCAGCCAGCCTACATTTTTTTTGGGTGGTGGTGTGGGGATTGGGGTCACAAATACAGCTTGAGCAATGGCTGGTGTCAATGGTCAAAAGAGAGGGAACACATGGAAACCCTACATAGGGAGAAAGGACAGCATATTGCATACTGAAATAAATGTTCATCACTGGCCACTGGCACTTTAAATCTCCTTCATTTGCAGGATATAAAACCAGCAAAACCCATTAGTGGGAGGGCAGGGAAACCCGGTGAAAAGGTTTCACCTGTAAACATCAGTGATTCCCTCTCATTTAAGTGGTCAAAACTCAAATATGACAAAGCGAGGCCAGGGAGGCTGCAGGGGACAATAATGGCGAAGATTAAGAGAGGGGAATCATCCTGGGATTGGTAGGACGAGCAAGAGGAAAGCATGATGTAGACACATTCCCAACAGCCAATCAGCCGTGAGGACATGGAACTGAAGTTGAAGAAAAACCCCAGAATGCTCTTAATGAGCGTCGCCCCACTGCTGCTGCCAACTCGCATCAAACTGACACCAATCAACCATTTAAAAAACTCACTAAGCTTAATTAAGTTTCATCTTATTAAAAAACACCGGATCCCGCTGACCTCGGAACCTTGCACCCCTTATTCGGCGCAAGTCTTCCTTTCTTTCCCTCCAGTTTTGGATCGCCATCACGATGCAGTGGTTTCCTCTGTGTATCATAATTCTCTTGAATATCACCAATCTTAACTAATTAAGAACTATAATAAATCTATTAGGAAATAAAATCCAAATGTTTGGGAGTATGAGAATTTACAACATTTTGTAATTCGGTCTATAAAGAGTATTATGGACCATACATGACTGCTGCTCCAGTCCACTTACCATTTGTCTAGATCTGCCTTGATGGCAGCACAGGGTGCTGGGGCAGGGGTCTCGGGCAGGAGCTGCAGTCTCTCTGAGTCCGACATGGTTCTGTGGCGTTGGTGTGATCCGTGCGCTCCTGTGGTTGCATGTGCAAGAGAAAAAGAGAGAATGGAGAGTTAGAGTTGTCAAGAGGGAGGGGTAGTGTACATAGTTCACAGGGGAGGAAGGACGGGGGGAACGTGAGAGGGTACATATGTACATGAGCAAGAGATCAAACAGTGATCGGGTTCAACCCTTACTCAGCAAAACAATAAATAAAAAAAATTTAAAACATAAAAAAATAAAAAACATTTTGAAAGTATGGCGCTTAATATGCAAAAAGCAAATAATGTGTTTGTTTTTTTTCTGCACCTAAAGTCACACAGTGTGTAATGAAGTGTGCTGAGCCAATGGAAAGTATGTAGAGTAACTTAACTTGCATTCGGACACAGAAAAGCTGCACTACTTCTTGTGTGATATCACGGACTGTGCATGGGCGGCCCACTAATGGCAACATGTTTTCATGACATGCTGCAATTTACACTTTTTCTTTCTTTGTTAATCATTTAAATTGCATCCAATTTCCCTTTTTTATTTTATTTTTTCTTAAAGGATTTAAATGAATACAGCCAGGGTGTACACTAGAATAAATACAAAATAAATAAAAATTCCTTCCCTATTCTTCTTTATTCCTTCCTTTCCAGCTTGTACTTATTTGAACAATGCCTGCACTTGGTATTTCAAGCACTTCCTGTGTCTGTTTGCCTCTTTAAGAAGAGTCGCTTTATGTATTCCCCAATTCTAGGTCGCTTTGGATAAAAGCATCTGCAAAATGACTAAATTTAAATGTAAAATCGAGATATATGAATAAATGTAAAATGGTTAAACGAAAACATTAAAATTAACAAATTTTCCAACTTTCTTCTTCCTTTAAAATGAAAAACCAAAAGGCTTACCCCCCCCCCCCCCATTTACATTTATGTACACTAAATAGAAGTAGCAGATTAATTAATGAATTAAAAAGCGAATGCATTTTCATGCATGACTTTAAACAGTTAAAAGCATCACCACCAGCCACTTTAGAGCCCATCACATTGTAACATAACTTTCCCTTTAAACTTTGTTTTATTGTGAATTGTGCACTACATTCACTAACCCATCCCTCTAAATGGATGTCATAATTAAAATTAGCGTCCTTGTCAAACTATTAATCGTGATTAATGCATCCAAAATAGGTTTGTTTCCACAATATATGTGTGTGTACTGTGTATATTTATTATGTATATATAAATACACACACATGCATGTATATATTTAAGAAAAATATGTTATATTTATATATTTAATATATTTTTATGTAATATAAATGATCTGAATATAAATATAAACGTAAATATATGTCAATATTTTCTAAATATATACTGTATGTGAGTATCTTTATATATATACAAAGTAAATACACACAGTACACACACATATATTGTGGAAACAAAATTTTTATTTTGGATACGATTAATTGCGATTAATCATTTGACAGCACTAATGAAAATAACAATAAGTTATTTCTATATGAATAAAGTTTCAATTTGAATTTAATTCCATCCCTCAGCTATATGGTGTGCAGACCAGTCTGACTATAAGCTTAATCAAGCAAATCCATTTGGCTTTTAAGAGTTTTGATGCCAGAAAGGGGGTCACATTTGAATCAATATTCAAAATAGTGGTCACTTCATAGGTTTTAATATTAGTAACCTATTTACATGTAGGTTTTCGAGAGAAAACTGAATAAAAACAAGATGTCACAACATACTATTATTCGACGGCAGGTGAGAGTCTTTCATTGCTCACCGGCCCCTTCATCCTGTTCTACCCCTTCACAAAGTCAAGGAGTCGTATATAAATCAGGACACTTAACTTGTAAAAAGCAATCGGTCTAATCCTTTCATTGTTGGTTAATGTAAATTAATTTACAGCTGGATGCATAATAATAAATTGAAATTCCGCGGGACGAAACGTATCCTAAGGTAACCTATGTGCATGTTTTATAGTTTTATTTTAAATATTTGTTAGAATTGTTTTGTAACCTTTTTATTACTGCAGTTTATTTTTAGTGTTTTGTATTTTTATTTTTCCTCTTTTATCAACGCTAAAATGCCTGTGTCATTAAAGTCCAATTCGTAAATGTACCTATCTTTGTATTACTTTTAAAACGTAAGCCTATTCGATTGTGTCCGTGAGCATGTGGATCCGTTTTAACTGAAACAAAAGCATAGTTGTTACTCTCTTCTAAAGATCTGAAACTTTTGCGGATTCTGCGTCGGTTACTTAAAAAGTTTAGCTAAGCCTATCCCTGTCTGTCTAAATCACAGATGTTACGCGATTTAAAGCTGTAGGAGCACATGACTGAAAGTAGCGCGCGCATCTGAAAATGACAGAGGTATATTAACGGTGTTGTGTTAATAATTCGGTTGCCTTCCCTGTGAAAAACTGTCGCCCTGGGTGGAGTTTACATGAATATTCATTAGTTTCCCGTGTTGTTGGGCGTGCCCTTGACACAACGCACAAAACGAATGGAATTGAAAATATCAGTGCATGCTCCTCAAATCGCTACTTGTTTTAATGGATTATTTTGTAACAGGCAATGAAGTGTCCAGTGTTACACATGTAATTAGTATTAACTGCCACAGTGCCAAAAACCATGCATCGTTTGTGTAATATGATAAATTGTCTGTAACGTTTTTGCTTAATGGATTACAGGCACACAGCAAACAATCAATAAGCTAATAACCTATCTTACCTAATAACGTTTTTACTATTTGGGTGTATTTAGCTTTTTTATATATTTTTATATATTTTATTTGTGGTGCTTTATTTTTAATAGTTTGGGTTTGATTAGCCTTACCTGGTTGTCATTTGGAGACTTAATACAGTTTGTATACAGCTATGCCTGAAACAAACCACTACAAATGTCTCTGTGGCCTAATAAAGTTGGTGTGGAGCATCCTGTGTCCTTCTTTCTTTAATCTATTTTTTTTTTTAAATAACCAGTTTTTACCAGCCTCCACAGACCCATCAGTATATTTTTTTTATTTTTATGTATATATGTTAAAATTATTTTTTATGTATATCTGGTTGAACATTTACTTCTGTCACATATTTTCTCCTATTACTACTACTCACGATTTATTAGTATATTTGATTTTTTTTTTTTTTTTAACATCAAAAGCTTTCCACGTAAAGCCTGTTTGGGAATCACTTATCTCAAAAGAACTAATAGATTATAAATATATTGAAGGTAGTAATCCTCCCAAAAATGACAATTCTGTCATCATTACTCACCCATTTGAAACCAGTATGAGCAAAAAAATAAATAAATAACTTTTTAAAAAGTATCTTCTACAGAAGGAGTCATACAACATTGAAACAACATGCGAGTGAGTTAATTTTTATATGGTCAATTTTTATTTAAATGACCTGTTTCTTTAAAATGGAACTTACACAATATGTCATATTAGCATAGCATATCACATTTTCTGTATTGTATTTAGTTAACAGTCAAATACAGAGCTTAACAGTTTAGAGAATCTGAGAAAAAACTACTACTAATAAATACTATAATAATGAATAGCATATATAAGCATACATTGTGTCTGTTTTTTGACCATATGTTTGCACTGAAAAACAACCTCATCATGTCATGTTTAAAGAATAGTGTTGTGAAAACATCCAAAATTTCATGATCCATTGTGTTAATAATGTTTAACCATTTGAACAGCTTATTCAAAATTGTTTTTCACATTTTACAACTATTAAATACAATGAAACCCAAATGTTTTTTGTCAGCCAAACTCTGTTCTCCTGTCTCCTTAATTAAAGTTAATTTAACAACACACTTAAATGTTGACAGTTCTCTGAGTTGGGTTAATAGTAACATGACATGCAGGTTAACAATAACATGTTATCTTATAGTAAGTGTTTTATTTTTTACTGTTTAAAATTATGCTAAAAATGATATTGTAGATCACATAAATATTAGTTTATATTCATTAAATGTTACTATGACCAGTACAGAAGTAATTGCTTTATGAATATAAATCAAATTGAAAAGACAAGGAAAGTTGTGTGAAAGTATGCATATGGAATGAAGCAATGCAAAAAAATTAAGTGTCTGAGATATTTATTGGCACTCGATGAGAAACAGTCTCCATGTATGTCCAGTTCATACAATGATCAACCTCTGTACCAGTGACTTAAGCGCTCTCATCCAATCTGAAACAGACAGTGACTTTACATGATGATGAATATACGTGGAAACATTATAAAGCAAATCAAAGCCATATTATAACATTGTTGATGATGACACATACTGATTTCTTATCTAAATGTAAAAATAATATTCTTGAAGTAGCTAATCACATCAATAAATAAGAAACTATATTACCCAAGGTTAGCATACAGTAGGTTATTCGCTTATTGGTTTTGCTGTGTGCCTGTAATCAATCAAGTCAAAACAGCTTAAAGACGATTTATCATATTATACAAACTGCATTGTTTTGACGCTGTGCATTTACATTTACATTTCATTTTAATCATTTAGCAGACGCTTTTTATCCAAAGCGACTTACAAATGAGAACCAATAGAAGCAATCAGATCAACAAGAGAACAACAACGGTATACAAGTGCTATGACAAGTCTCAGTTAGACTAGTACAGAACACGTAGCCAGGGTTTTTTTTTTTTTTTTTTTTTTTAAGAATATGATAGACAGAAAAGAAAAGGGTAAGTACTAGTATTAGTTGGTTAAGTGCAGGCAAAAAAAGATGAGTCTTTAGATGTTTTTTGAAAATGAGTAAAGACTCAGCTGTTTGAATTGAGATCGGGAGGTCATTCCACCAGCTGGGCGCAGTCCAGGGAAAAAGTCTGTGATAGTGATTTTGAGCCTCTTTGGGATGGCACCACAAGGCGCCGTTCACTTGCAGAGCGCAAAACTTCTGGAGGGCGCATAAGATTTGAACTAATGAGCTTAGGTATGTTGGTGCCGTGCCAGTGGTCGTCTTTATAGGCAAGCATCAGTACCTTGAAATTTAATGCGAGCGGCTACTAGTGAAGCCAGGAGTGTAACTCCTGAGGAGGAGAGGAGTAACCTGAGCTGTTTTTGGCTCATTGAAGACAACCCCTCGCTGCTGGCATTCTGGATCAGTTGCAGAGTGCTTGATAGTACATGCAGGAAGGCCCAGCCAGGAGAGCATTGCAATAGTCCAGTCTGGAGAGAACAAGAGCTTGGACAAGAAGTTGGGAAGACAGGAAGGGTTCTAATCTCCTAATAAGGCAAATCTGCAGGACAGGGTCCGTTTGGGTCGTTGTAGCAATATGGTCTGTGAAGCTTAACTGTATCATCCATCACAACTCCTAGGTTTTCGGCTGTCCTGGAAGGAGTTATGGTTGACAAACCAGCTGTACAGAGGAAGCAGAAAATGAAACGATGGGTTAGCTGGAACCACCAGCAGTTCTGTCTTAGTAAGGTTGAGCTGAAGGTGATGGTCATTCATCCAGCTAGAAATGTCACTCAGACAGGCTGAAATGCGAGCAACTACCGTCGGGTCTCGGGTTGTTGCAATGCTTCAATGCTTAACATTGACACTTCATTACGGTTCAAAATAAATCCATTGAAACAAGTAGCGATTTGAGGAGCATGCACTGATATTTTCAGTTCCATTCATTTGCGAACGTTGTTTCATGGGGAAGTTGTGGCCTGGTGGTTAGCGAGTTTGACTCCTAACCCTAAGGTTGTGGGGTTTGAGTTCTCTGGCCGGACAATACCATGACTGAGGTGCCCTTGAGCAAGGCACCAAACCCCCAAATTGCTCCCCGAGGCACCGCAGCATAAATGGCTGCCCACTGCTCTGGGGTTGTGTTCACGGTCATGTGTGTGTGTTCACTGCTGTGTTGTGTGCACTTTAAATGCAGAGCACATTTCTGGAGTATGGGTCACATCACTTGTTTTTCCACTTTCCCTTTTTTCAAGGACAACGCCCACAACAAGGGAACTAATGATTTATTCACGTAAACTCCACCCACGGGAACATTTTTTCACAGGAACCGAATATTACACAACCCCGTGACCTTCAGACAAGAACGTCCTGTTTTTCTAACAATCAACCCACATCCATATGCATTTGCACTGCTGCCAATGAGCTAAAGTGTGCAGATAATTAAATTAGCATAAAAATGTCATGCAATTACTTACACCTGGATCTGCAGTCTGGAAAGTTTCTGGCAAGATTTACCTGGAAAACAAAATAAATATATTTTTGAACTGGAACATGCATTACGTAGCAACTAGATCCACGCCTCCTTCTCCAGGAGACTTTGAAGGAGGAGAAACGCCCTAATGGCACATGCATACAATGCTATTCTCATCTGTAATGAGACTATAAGGTTGTTATTGGATAAGCGTCCTTATGACAGAGTTCTTATGACAGAGTTCTTATAGGAGTTGGTCAAATGAAATAATAAAAAGTAGGCTATAGGTTCGCTGAAACAGGCTGTATGTGAAATTTTGAAGTTCCCAAAATATAGAAAATATATGAGAAATTTTTAGGAAAGACTAAAGAAATTTGAGGTAACAGAGTGAATCCTTACAAAAAAGTAACTATGGTTCTACAAAACCAAAAAAAAAACATGCTAATCCATGGCAACCAAAAACAATGGTTTTGCTGTACTAACCATAGTTTACCATGGTTTTTGTAGTGAGGACGGTAATCAAATACGCCAAAAACATGCTTCCAACACGTTTACTACAAAAAAAGGTTAGTTTTCATACGGGAATGAATGAATGATAACACTATTACACAAAATGTTACAAACGTCCTTTTTTATTTCAAGGCTCCATAAGGTCACACACTGTAACTAACTAATAAGTCAGAAAACATTAAGGGAACGGGAAACTTTCATAAGAAATTTGGACTCAACCAGCACAATTCAGATATAAATAAACAAGGAAAGAACAGAAAAGAAACAAATAGGGTTAAAACGCTCTCAGTTCACAGCAGGTCATGACAAATGAGTGTTTTCCTCATTGCTGGGGGAATGGGCTCACAAGTGAAGACTTTTTAAATGGCATGTAGCTGTAAGAGCATAGAAATGGGTACACATTTACGGTAAAACCTCCATAGAAAGGAAAAGAGCTGGAAAAATCAACTCGGACCCTTCACACCTGGCCAACTTTCTCTTTGAACTGGCGCTACAGTACCACCGGCCACTACTGAGCACCAAAACAGCTAGTTTATTACAAAAAAGGCCATTTCATTAGCTTAAATTCAGTTCAATTCAAGTTTATATGTATGTCTTCACTATGCCTGTACCTTTTTTTTCTGCACCGGAAGCTCCTGTCACCAAGAACAGTTTCCTTGTGTGTGTGTGTGTGTGTGTGTGTGTGGTGTGTGTGTGTGTGTGTGTAAATGCTCTTTCTGATTCTGATAGTGGTGGCAGTCTATTAGAATCAATTTGTTTTTCCATTCAGAGACCCTAAAATAATTGCATCACGCCAAAGAAAAAAAAAATCATTAAACGTCACAAATATCATAGTTAAAAGAGAAAGGACTGTTTTACATTTATTTAACTGGTACATCATCTGACTGTGTGATCATCATCTGATCATCTGATTGTTGCCTTCATGTCCTGTGTATCTACTCAGGACAGCTTATAAACATTGATCAGCCCAAACCCTCACATCAATGTGTTTCATTAGTTTCAGGATTTACCTAATACACCTGGAGTGCAAGATTTATTGCATATGAAAATGAGAGGACCAAGAAGAGCAGGGCTATATAATGGGAAGAAAATGACAGAGAGCTCAAGAGAGACTGCAAAGATTCAACCGAGACCAGTTAAAACCAGTTAAAACCAGTTAAAATGACTCAAGGATCTCGACTGTGCTTTGCAGGTAAGCAAACCTTTGTCTTTCCCAGACTAACCTTTCCCTGCCACATTTTGCACTCTAGCTTCTCGTCCTTTACATTCCCTTTTTTTCCATTTTCCATTTTCCTGTTCATACTCACCGGACTTCAGATGACCCTAAATGGTTATTTTTGATGGTTTCTTTTTCTTTTTGCATTTTCAGTGGCTGTTCTGATGATGTGCATTTGTCTCCATCAATGGTGTTGGTCTGAATGATTTACTGGAGCGAGCCTCTCAACTTTTCGACAAACTGCACTCTCTCAGCACCTCTCTCACTAATGACCTGGTCAGTACCAAACACCCTGGTGTTGTATGCCCCTCTCACCGGGTTATTTCAATATGTGACTTTAGTTTTATCCAAGCAGGTATTTAATTCTTGATTTGATGTTGGTTGTTTTAATATTAAATGTTGCTTTCAATCCACAGGATTCTCACATTTCCTCCAGTTGGAAGGGTAATGATGCCCCCGTCCATCGATGTGCCACACATCCCTCCCTTCAGGTTCCCAATGACAAAGACCAAGCCCTGAAAGAAAGTCCCGGTAAGAGCATGCTTTTTACTGCATCCATCCTCATCTCTATCAAATGTAAAAAAAATTCTCTTGCACTCTCAGAAAAAAAAGTGTGACAGCTGTCACTCGAGTGATACCTTTTCAAAAGATATACTTGTAATATGTACACTTTAGCTATGTACCTTTAAGCAAAGTCATTTTAGAGACTAAAGGTAAGGGTATTCTATAGTCTTGCTTTAAGGTAACGATAAGGACCCTTTAAGTTCAAAGGTGTACCCTTTTGAAAAGGTATCACCCCTGTACCAATTTTCATACTTATATTTTTGAGAGTGTGTTCCAGCTTATTTTTCATTATTTTATTATTTAAACCAATTTTATAATTACAAATATGTATATAAATATATAGGATATATATATATATATATATATATATTATAATATATATATATATATAAAATTTAAATACAAATATCAATATAATATATTATTAAATTGTTGTAAACTGTAATACTTTATATAAAATAAAATATACTAATATATTTAATTTTTAAAAAAATGAATATGTTTAAAGATTTTTAAAGAAATGCAAGATTTCTGTTCGTCTATTGAACGTCCATACTACAAAACTAAAATTAATAAAGATTTTTTATTCACATATGAACTATAATCAAAACACACACATAGAGCAACATTAAATATGATACATGTGAACTCAATTATACTTGCCTCTCTGACTCACTGGTTCTTTGCAGAATCACAAGAATTCACTTTTGTGAAACCTCATTGGTTCGAAAGCCTTATGGACTTGGAACAAATGAATTTACTTTTTTCTTTTATTTTTTGGGTGACCAACGAACCCTTTAATGTGCAGTGTCAACTATGAGTAAACATTTCCTACTTGTGGTCACAATTGTAGTTTTATTCTGATTGTTGTGCGGAGGATGAGTTTGCTGTCTCTGGCTCGGTCTCTGCTGCTGGCGTGGGCCGATCCCCTCGCCCTTCTCTCCTCTGAGGCGTCCAGCCTGGCACATCCAGAACGCAACACCATTGACAGCAAAACAAACAGAGCTACAGGAAAACATCAACAGGCCTGGGAGCAGGTCTGGAGAAGCACGTCTTTTAACAAGGTGATTGCACTTAAAAAGAACAGCTCACGGTGTGTATATTGTGAATGATGTTTGTAGGAGGGAAGTATAAGTGTAAAACTAAATGATGTTTGGATAAAAACCATTGAAAGAAATCTTTTTAAGCAGCAGGGTTGGTTTTATTCATTGTCCCTGTCTATGTTTTCTTCTCGACAGATGGACTCAACTTCAGACAACCTGTCCTCTCTTCCTTTTTACACCAACAGCCTCGGCCAGGATAAAAACCAATCTCCCGACTTGTCAATTTCCATTGCCTGCTGTCCTGTTTCCGCAGGGACTCCCACAAAATTGACAGTGTCTTCCTCAAAGTTCTCCGCTGACCGGGCGGGCAGCCAAGAAGAGACCTGAAGATGTGTTAGAGAGGATTGCTGTCCAAATGCCAAACAGGGCCCTTTATTTTTTGTTTCTAAGGTGTAGACAATTTTGACCTCACTTTCTTATATGCTTAAATAAAATTTCATTGGACCAATACAAAGATAAAACAAATTAAACAAAAAGGCATTTAAATGGAATAAATGAAACATTTGTATGAAGAACACATGCCTACAATTTATTTGAATGTTTTGACCAGCTATACAACATTTGTATGTTAGTCAACCTAATTTTATTAAGGAATTTATGTTGTATCTTTAACCATACTTTTCTGTAATGCAATATTAAAACCCTGCAGCGTGTATCAATCAATACATTTCTTTGGTCAAGCAAAATTTATGTTATTGACTCTGACACTGAATACTTTATTTACACATGTGGATAAGACTTGCAAATCATTGTTAGGGGCCCAAGCACAGAAAGTGATTGAACCATATTGCCTCTAAACCCAGGTGCCTCTGTATACTAGGTAGCACTATAATAAGGCCATTTACTTTGCAGTTCATAAACCTGCAACTTTAGGGACTAAAAATCTGACTCAGAAATTTGCATGTCTAAACATTGCAAATATATAAGCCAAGACAATTAGCCTTCTTGTAATTAATAGTCTTATATCTTCTGAATGCAAAAATTCAAACTTGACAAAATACACATAGATACACATAGAACAGAGGACATTCTGAGGATGCACATCTGAACAGGTCATGTCAGATTCTGCCCATACGGGGTGCTACAACCTTGCAAGAATAGCATGTATTTCTGCAAACTCGGTTTATCAAAACTTTTCTTATCAACTGAGATTCAAGACTGTTGAATTTTGGCAGTAAAGCACTTTATGCTGAAAGAGATACAGGGCACTTGAATCACCTAATCATGCGCCTATGTGGTGCTTGGACCTTGATGATTACATTTTTTTGTTGTTGTTGTTTTCCAACTATTTTTTCATTATATTTATTGTAGCAGTTGTGGTTGCATACAGGTCATAATGAGATCGATATTTTGTTTTCATAATGAGAAACAAGAAACGTTGATGTGGACACACCAACATTTCCCCCATGTCATAAAAAACCAATGAAATATAAACACAAAACAAAGACCTGCTGAATCTTGAGAAGCTCTTGAGAAACCTGTGCAGAGTCTGTGACATCTTCAGATGGAGGTGGAGCATCCAGTCAGAGTATAAATGTGCTGCTCTCAGGGTCATCAAGCACTTTCATTATAGCAGAAACAACAGAACACAGAGACTGAAAGTACTGTTATATATTTTTTATAAGAAAAAGCTATGAAGAACGTTGTAATTCTTATAATTACTTTACTTTGATAACTTTGTTCAGCAGCAGGCTACATATTAATTTTGGCTTGCAAATATATTTTGTTTTCTTTTTTCTTTGTCAATGAAAGGCTGGACATGGAGGAGCTGACAATTATTCTGTTGGGAAAGCAAGGAGCAGGAAAGAGCGCATCAGGAAACACTCTTTTGGGCAAACATGTATTTTCACACAGCGCCCACTCAGAGCACGTCACTCGAGCCTGTTCAATGAGTCATGTCCACTGTGGACCACAGCACAAAAATCAAAGTTATTGACACTACTCACGGGATGGTGTGATTCTTCTCAGTTTGAGACTGAAATGAAGCAGGAATATCATTGAATTCGTCAACATGTACAATCCACATGTGTTTCTCCTTAGGCTGACTACTGGAAGATTTACCAATGAAGAGAGAGCTAACAACAGTCATGAATATCCTGAAGGAGTTTGGGGATGAAGTCATCAAATACATGATTGTGCTGTTCACCAAAGGGGACGAGCTGGAGGAGCCTTTTGAAGACTATACCTGAAAGAACTTCACTCAGAACTAGAGCAAAATCATTAAGATATCTGGAGGAAGATTCATGTCTTTAACAACAGGAAACAAAAAAGATTGCCAGCAAACCTCTTCACTTCTGAAGAAGATGAATGATATGGTGAAAGGAAAATAAAAATAAATGTTACACTGAATCTATGTATAACAAGAACAAGAAACAGTGTAGGAATGAAGCAGAGAATTCAGTGGCAGAAAATAGAAAAAGTCCTGCTGAAGATGAAAACAGAGATGAGACGATGACCAAGTGAGTATTTGTGATGCTGACCAAAAGAAAAAGAAAAAGGACAAACAATATTGACAGAAAGGAGTTTGAAAAGGTTAAAGCAGAAGGTGGATGAGCTCACTAAAACCATCCAAGAGAATGAAATAAATCACTTGTAACGACAAAGACCAGCTGATGACAAAAGTCAAAAATCTGCAAATAAAATTTCAAGTGCTTCAGAAAGCACATCACTAACCAAAAAAAAGAAATTACAAAAAAAAAAAAAATTAAACCCTTAATCCATTTTAACGTAATATGTTGTCTTACACAGAAGGGGATTTAGTGCAATGGAATTTGGCATCTTTCATCATTTACACAATTAAAAAAAAAAACAAATACTACATTTAATTTTAAAAATCTGTCTATCCCATATGATCATGAGTCATCACAGATCTGAGGATGGGTCCTATTTCAGTTTGAAAATTAAACTATTATCTTGTGATTAACATTGTTCTTTGTAAAAAAATAAAATAAAAGAACAATGAATTGAATTTGCATGTCCAGATACTAAATTCTCATGTCTTTAATGCCAGACCATTCAACAAATGCACATTATCAAACATTTCAGTTTATTGTGAGCTATAATAAAAATATTTTATTGGTTCTTGCACCATTATCTGATGATTCACTACAGTTTTTTGGAGCGCGCAAAGTAATGCAGTGTGGCCTTCCACGTTGTGATGGAAAAAAAACAAATTTTTACTAGTTATTGTAGCAGGACTGGTGTGATACAGGTCATAATGCTCTCCGAAGCTGTTTCATATGAGTGTGTGTGTAAACAACAAACAAGAAACGGTTAGGCCACACACTGCATGACCAACATTTCCCCCATGTCATAAAAACAATGAAATATAAAACACAAAACAAAGGTTACCCATGCTGATCTTGCGAAGCTTCATCCCTGGACGATGGAATCTGTTTCAGAGCAACAAAGCGACAATCTAAGAAGTGGAGGTGGAGCATCCAGCGAGTAAAAGGCTGCGCAAGCTTACAAGCAACACAGCAGAAACACAGACACAAGAGCACTGAAAGGGGCACTCTTATAGTTTTTACATAAGATATGGGGACAATGGGGGAGACGATGTGGAAGTATCAAGTACTTCTACGGTGGAGTACGGGCCGCTGCAGGACCAGGGGGCAAGAATCAACGTCGCTTTTGCGTTGTCTCGGGCTGGACATGGGATTCTTGCCAAGTAGCTGGTTGGTGAGCCAGGAGCAAAGAGCGCATGAAACACTCTCAACAATATGTCAACATGCCCAAGAGCACGTCACTCGGGCCTGTGTCAATACATGGCCCGTGGACAAGCAAAAAATCAAAATTATTGATGAAAAGTGTGATCCAGCTCCAGTGGTGCACGAAGACTGAAGCAGGATATCATTGAATTCGTCAAGACATGTACACTCCACATCGTTTTCTCTTAGTAGCTGACTAATGGAAGATTTACCAATGAAGAGATAAAAACAGTCATGAATATCCTGAAGGAGTTTGGGGATGAAGTATCAAATACATGATTGTGCTGAGTCAACCAAAAGGGGATGAGCTGGAGGAGCCTTTTGAAGAAAACTGAAAGCACCTTTCCTCAGAAATGAGCAAATATTTAAGATATCTGGAGGAAAGATTCATGTCTTTAAACAACAGAAAAAAAAGATTGCCAGCAACACCTCTTCACTTCTGAAGAAGATGAAATGATATGGGTGAAGGAAATAAAAATAAATGTTACACTGAATCTATGTATAACAAGAAAAAGAAACAGTGTAGGAATGAAAGCAGAGAATTCAGTGGCAGAAAATAGAAAAAGTCCTGCTGAAGATGAAAACAGAGATGATGACGATGACCAAGTGAGTATTTGTGATGCTGGACCAAAAAGAAAAGAAAAAAGGACAAACAATGATTGACAGAAAGGAGTTTGAAAAGGTAAAGCAGAAGGTGGATGAGCTCACTAAAACCATCCAAGAGAATGAAATAAATCACTTGAACGACAAAGACCAGCTGATGACAAAAGTCAAAATCTGCAAATAAAATTTCAAGTGCTTCAGAAAGCACATCACACAAAAAAAAGAAATTACAAAAAAAAAAAAAATTAAACCCCTTATCCATTTAAAGTAATATGTTGTCGTTACACAGAAGGGGATTTAGTGCAATGGAATTTGGCATCTTTCATCATTTTTTACACATTAAAAAAAAAAACAAATACTACATTTAATTTTAAAAATCTGTCTATCCCATATGATCATGAGTCATCAACAGATTCTGAGGATGGGTCCTATTTCAGTTGAAAATTAAATACTATCTTGTGTGTATTACATTGTTCTTGTAAAAAATAAAAAAAAAAGAATGAATTGCATTGTCCAGATACTAAATTATCATGTCTTTATTGCCACACATTTCAAAAATGCACATTATCAAACATTTCAGTTTATTGTCAGCTTAGTGCAAGAAACTTAAATCAAAATGCATCCTTAGTTTTAACTTAAGAGATCATTTTCACAAAGCAGCAAGCTCTAAGTCTGTGACAAAGCAATGCAGTGTGGCCACCACTGTTTTTGATGGAAAAACAATCAAAGTTTTGGACACTCCAGGCTGGTGTGACACAGAGCTCTCTGAGGCTGAGCTCACACAGGCCATAGTGAAATGCATCGACATGTCATACCCTGGTCCCCATGTCTTTCTTTTCATCCTGGCGATTGGCAATCGTTTCACAAACAAAGAGAAGCAAACAGTTCAGCAGATTCAGGAGATCTTTGGGAAGGGAGCTACAAGATACACATTGAGTTTTATTCACAAAGGGGGATGCCCTGGAGGACACAACTTTTGAGGACTATCTGAGAGGGGCTACAGCAGATCTCAAAGTCTTAATTGACAAATGTGGTGCAGATGCCATGTTTTCAACAATAAAGATAGAAACTATTTACAAGTGTCCAAAACTCCTTAAAAAGATCCAAGACATGGTTCAGGAAATGGTGGGTGGATGCTACACCAACAACAACATACCAGCTACTGGAGCAAATATAAGAAAAGAGAAGCTAAGCTACAACAGAAAGCTGAAGCTGCTAGAAAGGAAATGAAAGCCAGAGAGGCTGAGTTTTCAAAGATTGATTAAACTCATAGAACTGGAGCAGCAGTGCCAAAGCTTGAGAGAAACACAGCTGCATGAACAACTGACAAAGCAAACCACATGATAGTTACTATGCTAGAGCACATGCAAACTGAAAGAAACGAGAGGAGACAAGAGGTAGAAAGGACACAGAAAGCATTAAGTGGCCAGGCTGCAGAACATCAAAAACTGATGGAGCTAGAGAGGCAAAAACAGAGAGAAGAGCAGTTAAAACATCAGCATTACATGGAGAATGAGGAGATAAAGAGAAAAAATGAAGAGTTCCCAGCATAGACAGAGAACGGAGAAGGAGTGGCAGAGGTTAGAAAAAGAGAAGCAGGAAATGTCAAAAAGATATGAAAAAACAATTCTTCAGCTGGAACACACAGAAACAGATGAGAGACACTGAAATGCTAGAATTGTTGAAGGAAAAAAATGAGAAAAACGAAAAAAACCTGTATTATTTCATAAAAACCTCTACTTAGACAATATTATGAAGCGTCTTATGTTTTCAAAGACTATTGAAAATTATTTCAAGTTTTTAAAAATGTAATTGTAAATATTCTTATGCAATAAATCTGAATAGTTCAGATGTCAAATGTTTTAAGATCTGCCACCTAATAAATGCATACAATTTTAAAAGAGACATTCCTCATGAAAATTGATGTTGATTCACATATATTTTGGGGTTGTCAGGACACTAACCACATAATTTATATATATTATACATATATATATATATATATATATTTATATATTTATATATATATATAAATAAAGATTACCTTATCTTATCATTTAGATCTAGATACAGCTAGTTAACTACTCTAAATCAATCAGACTATGAAAAAGTTCCTGCGGTGCAAAAGGCCCTAATAAGGACCGAGTCACAAGAAAACTCTTGCATGCAACTGAAAGTGAATTACACATAAGACTTTTCTTATATTACTTGCAAACAGACCCAGAAACATATTCAGAATGGTGAAGGGAAAAAAAATCATTTTATGATAAAACAGAAAATTAAAGTGGTTTAAGAAAAGCTTATTTCACACTAAATTTGTATATTGACAGTTTCTAAACATTTGGTGGTTTTGGATAACTTCAATAAATAAGTTGCTGGAAGTTCCAATGTGATGAGAAGCTACCACAAAACATGGGGGGAAAAAACACTATATATATATATATATATATCTATATATATCCTACTGAAACCATTAATAATAATTGTAATGAAAGATATTACAGCACAGTTGGATATACTATTTTACTTGCAATATGTGTGTAAAATCTCACTCCCGTATAATGTATCCATTCATTGTATCTCATTTGCATATTAACATGTTCTTGGGGTAACGTAATGAAAAGAATTGTAATAATGTAATAACTTGGCAACAATACAACAAACAACTTGAAAACCTAAGTGCTAATTACAAAATATTACAGTATTTCCATAAGAGTATTACAATTGATAATTTGGTCAATGTCAGTCATTTTTAAAGACCAAGTAGAGGGAGTTTTAATGGTTAAACCATAGTCTAACATTTGGCATCTCTAAAATTCTTAAAACTGACACATGTATGATCTCAGTGCAATTCCCTAAAATATAACGTTCTCTACAGAGGACATACAAATGCAGTATACTTCTCAGTCTATTGAGAAGTCAGTTTGCATTTTTGGTCATTGAAAAACCACGCAGATTCAATTTACGGTTTTTATTTAAAATAAAAAGGGGGGGGGGGGGGTTGTGGTGCCAAACAAACAAACAAAAAAAAAATAAAAATAAAAAATACTTCCTAGTGGACAAATGCCTGCTTGGTAATAATCCAAACCAGTGCTAGACACAAGGCATGTGAACTTGCACCCTTCGACAATAACAGTACTACACAGCAACACATATGAGAGATGATCACAATATGAAACAAATGTGAAGTTACTCAAACACAGGATAAGCATCACCTTCAATAAAAGCACTCAAATGGAAAAATTAGTCTGAAGGTTTTCCTCCATGGAATTAAATTGTAGTTCTGGGTCTGAGAAACTTAGTTTTAAGTGCTTATAGTGCAAAAGAGCAGCAGATAAGCTTAAACTAAATGGTCATGAAGATTCCTCCTATATGACATTAAAAGATCAACGGATCTAAAATGGTGCTCATTAACACCACCTATGAGTTACACAAGAGATTGCTATGCGGTCTCATCCATAACATGATAATATCCTCTGATTAAGTTATTGTAAAAAGTTTAAGAAAGAAAAAAAACTAACAGATGAGGACAAGGGAGCCCTACATGAATTAAAACTGTTACTCCCACAGAAGACAAACTGCACATAAAGGAGGCGCCCTCTACTGATGGTCCAAAACAACTTCCTCCAAGTACAGAACAAATAAAAAAAACAAATTGAAAATACAATATGGGCTCATTCAGCTACTACTGGGCAGAGCGCCTGTCCACAGTTAAACCTGACAAGTTTTACCTACATAGAAGATGCTGTCTTAACCAGATGGAATATCAAAACATATGGCTGCTTTGCATTTTTTACAGTGACCAACACAGACATGTCGGCATGGCAGGGAAAAGAAAAAATTGTACATGGAAGACATGTCAGACACAGACAACCAGGCAAAAGAGAGCAGTTGCACATGTGTACATGCATAAACCTAAGGGATTTCATCCAAGATGGTGCACCTAAAATTTGGAAAAAAAGCAAGGCAAAAAAAAAAATAAAAAACCTTGTTTTGCCATGTTTAGTCCCGTTGGGCACATTTTAAAGAAAAGGAGAAGAAGTCAGACAATATTCTGTAAAACAGAATCTCTAAAAATGTCCATCATGCACAGTTTGGAATAATGTACACGGTTTCATACACACAAGCGTGAACTGCTCTCCGAGATGCCTCTCACACACTTTTGCTAAAGAAATCTAGCGCATCCTGTACTCTGACGTCTTAGACACCTCACAAAGTTGACCCTTGAAGTCGATGTCGACGTTGAAGTCCAGGTCTCTCTGCAAAACAGGGGGAAAATTATATTACTATTTAATTATGAAATATCCCCTTAATGGTCAGGAATGTTATCCCTGTATAGTTCTGTAGAACCATACCAACATTCGCTTATTAACTTGGGACATTCAACAGGTCGAATTTTAAAATGAAGACTACAGCTTAACAAGAGGAATAAATTCTTAATACCAAAATATAAAAGGTTTAATTATAGCTTCAAAATAGCACAGCACTTGCTGGAGAGAGAGGGGAGAAGAAGAAAAAAAATAAAATAAAAAAACTCTAAAAGAAATAAAATCTTAGGCAAAATTTTAACAGTAGAGTAGGCATATTTTTAAAACTTATTTCAATATAATGCAGAATTATTTAATATACACATTTCTCTTTAAACTTTCATGTAAGAATCTATTCTAAAAGTGATCGTTTATAATATTAAGTGCAGATGGGGCTTACATTATTCTTGATGTTGGGTTTCAGTGCTGATGGTGCCAAAGATCTCTTCTCCGGTCTTCACAGTCAGATAGTCATCAAGGTAGAACACAGTCTGCTTCCAATGAGTGTAAGGAGACTCTGGGCCTAAAGGATAAATGCACTTTGTTTTCCAAGGGTTCATTTATAACTTAAATTGTGGTAGAGAGAGGGGAAAACAAAGACAGCACTCACTAGTAGAGAAGCCTGTCCTCTTGTGGCAGCGAGTGAACTCAATGTTGAAGTAGGTTACCAGCGCATGAATGTAGTCATTCCTTTTCACCTGCAGGCAGAAAGGTGACGTGAAGGACAAGTCCTCGATCTTCACTGTGTAGATGTCCACCTCCTAATGAACCGAGAGAATTGGTAAGGTTGAATAAGCAAGCAGGAAAATAAAAAAATAAAAATTTGAAAGCACACTTTTGTGGAGTACACTAACCTTAATGAGGCAGGCAGTACTAACGAGCTGTTTGGGGTCAACAACATCCACTAGTGGTTCCTTAATGGCCACTTCCTTGATACAGGACATATCAAAGCCATAAACATTCTCCCACCCTGAAAATGCAAAACACAAAACAAATGAAATGGTGCCCAGACACAGCAGAAAAGACCCAAATGCATTCAGAAATTGACACGTACAGTGAATTTTGTAGTCCTTGTACTGTCGGTCCTCAATGGCAGTGACGTAGAGCGTGGCTCTGTCAGGGAAAATCAGGCCATCAGGTTTCTGAAAAAGAAAACAAATGGGCAACATGAGCATTAAATCAAATAGTGAATAGTTATAGTGAATAGCTTCAATGCTTTAAAAGGACATTAGCATACACCCACCAGCCATTTGTCTCTTGCATAAATGACAGTGTTAAGCATGGACTCGTAGAAGAGACAGTAGCCCATCCACTCTGAGATGATTATGTCTACTTTTTCCACGGGAAGCTCAACCTCTTCTACTTTGCCCTTAATGATGGTAACGACTGGACAAGGAAGATGAGGTTACACAGGTATTTGAGGTACACAACTCATAATACAGTAAGTTCAGTTCAAAAGAATCACAGATGTGGTGTGTGCAAATGAGGTCTGTATACAATAAGGAAGCCAAGAGCTATGAGAAGTTCTTACTGTGATCCAACTTGTTGGCCTTCACCAATCTTCACAGCATAGTCTGATATACTGCTGCACTCAATCTGGGGAACGAATGACAAAAGAATGCAAAATCAGACAAAAGCACAGCATGAGCACCTTGACAGGAAGGGCAAGAGCCTCATTTAACTAAACCAGTCGGTATCCATAACAAAAGCTCAACTGCTGAAAGCAATGAGGTGACATTTACATAAACAGGCAGGATTTACACTCACTCCAATAACTTTCTTGGCCCCAGCTTTGGCTGCAAACATACAAAGGATGCCGGTTCCACTTCCCACCTCCAGCACCACCTTATCCTTGAAGAGATGCTTGTTGTGGAACATGGAGTTTCTGTACGTCAGAGTACGAACTTCATCCTTTAGCATCTCCTGTGGACACAGAGGGGGTTTACATTAGTCACAGATATGAAGACGTTTAATTGTACTGCTCCTCATGGATAAACAAGACTGTACCTCGTGAATGCCAAAGTGTGCATAGGAATCGAAGTAGTAGTCTTTGGAGGTCATGTCTTCTGCTGCAGGTTTTGCAGAGCTCTCTCCCTGGGACACCTATAAAAAAAAAAAAAAAAGAAGAAATCAAATTATACACAAAGAGGAAAAAAGCACGAGCTTCTACATTCTATGTTGCATAAAATTTTGAAAAGTTGTCGTAAGACCCAAAACCCAGCTAGACCTGATTTTAACAAAGGACAAAACTTGTTTCGGTCACGCATGACTCATTTTTACCGAATCAAATAAAAGATTCAATAAGTGCTAGCCACAAAAGAATCGCTTGTCACCTAACTTACTGTACCAAAAGGATGTAGTTAAAGATTCACTGTACGAAGAACGAGTCTTTTTGGTAAATGGATTCAAAAGATTCAAGCCACTGTGACCAATCAAAACCCGTCACTATTACTATTAACAGAGCTTGTGCGGACTCAAGACCAGCATTGCCTCTTTAAAAGCAGTTTAGACGATTCAAGGCGGGTAAAACCGGGATAAACGAGTTTCTCACACACAACATTCAATTTATTAGAGAAGAAAAGTCGCGGTTAAAATAATTCGCCTTTTAAATTAGAAAAATCTTTTCATAGCGTCCTCTGAAGCGTTAATTTAAATACATGCGGGCAACAACGTGGTTGAGAAAAAACGACTAATTAATTGACCACACCGCAAACTATAGCGATCAGCTCACTAATAACTAATTAGGCGTGGTTTTGTGAACAAAGCTGTAAAAAGTAGCAAGCACATCCCATGCGGTCTGCACCCAACAATAAGTGACTGAAGCGCGCCGCCAGCGTGCTCTGAACGACCCTCGTGGAAACTGAACGAGGAGCTAGCTAACAGGACTCATGTACCACTAAATCCAACTCCATTATACATCAAGTGGTTACACGTAACATTTAAAAACTCTATGGACCTAACTCGTTTTAGCCTATTAGCAATAGCAGACACGTGATGCTAAATGAATGAATTATTCGCGGCAGGCTAAAATGGATGCTCAAGATGCGAGTGCGCACATTTCCAGCCACCTGATAACGACATACGCAGCACACACAGCCGTTCAACGACTAAAGCGTCGGAGCTAAGAGGTAACAAATAAAGCTGGTATGTTGAGTCTAACTCTCGCAAATAGCTATGTGGCCTCGGATGTGTGCCAGCTGATATGGCCTTGAGTAGCTCAAGCTTACCTCCATTGTGTCCGCTGTCTCCGCCATTTCGGTAAACTGGATTGTGAGACGACTGCAGCACAGCTCATGTAAAACACACTTGTTTTGCTCCCGCCCCTTCGCCTTCACTGAATGATTTGATTGGACGACAATCACGGGATTTACTGTAGGCCCCGCCCACTTTCTTGCGGCTCTCCATCATAGGCTCAACTTCACTGCGTTTGTCCGCTGTTTTGAAGCGTGGCTTTCATTGGACCAAACTGTAGCGCGATTACTGATTTATTCTTTCACACAAGTTTTATATTACACGTTATTTGAGAATCATGCTTTCGTTGTTTTCAGGTAGGCTTGTAGTCTCAGCCTCAGATGTCACGCCCACGGACCGTTAGCTGAACGTCTGATGCATATGAGACACAAAAGTGAAACACTTCAGGAGTGTCGAAGTCTTCATCGGATTGGTTGAACCTCTACAGGATTTAGGGAGACGTGTGGTAGACAGACAGACAGACAGCTAGGTAGATAGATAGATAGATAGACAGACAGACAGACACACAGACAGCTGGGTAGGTAGGCAGGCATGTGATGCACAAGAAGTACAAAAAAAAAAAAAAATCCTTTGATAGTTTGTAGGATATGAAGTCTTATATGTAGATAGATAGATATATAGATAGATAGATAGACAGACAGAATGGTTGTAGGTAGGCAGGCACACAGACAGCTAGGTAGATAGATAGATAGATAGATAGATAGATAGATAGATAGATAGATAGATAGACAGACAGACAGACAGACAGACAGCTGGGTAGGTAGGCAGGCACACAGACAGCTAGGTAGGTAGATAGATAGATAGATAGACAGACAGACAGACAGACAGCTAGGTAGATAGATAGATAGATAGATAGATAGATAGATAGATAGATAGATAGATAGATAGATAGATAGATAGACAGACAGCTGGGTAGGATAGATAGACAGATAGATAGATAGATAGATAGATAGATAGATAGATAGATAGATAGATAGATAGATAGACAGACAGACAGACAGCTGGGTAGGTAGATAGACAGATTGATAGATAGATAGATAGACAGACAGACAGACAGGTAGATAGATAGATAGATAGATAGATAGATAGATAGACAGACAGACAGACAGCTGGGTAGGTAGGCAGGCACACAGACAGCTAGGTAGGTAGATAGATAGATAGATAGATAGATAGATAGATAGATAGATAGATAGATAGATAGATAGATAGACAGACAGACAGACAGATAGGTAGATAGATAGACAGACAGACAGACAGACAGACAGGTAGGTAGATAGATAGATAGATAGATAGACAGACAGACAGCTAGGTAGATAAATAGACAGACAGACAGACAGCTGGGTAGGTAGGCAGGCACACAGACAGCTAGGTAGGTAGATAGATAGATAGATAGATAAATAGATAGATAGATAGATAGATAGATAGATAGATAGATAGATAGATAGATAGATAGACAGACAGACAGCTAGGTAGAAAGATAGATAGATAGATAGATAGATAGATAGACAGACAGACAGACAGACAGACAGACAGACAGACAGATAGATAGATAGACAGACAGACAGACAGACAGACAGACAGACAGGTAGATAGGTAGTAGGGCTGTGCAATTAATCACATTCGATTGTCGTGCGCATCTTGTCAGTAAAGACGGTCCCGTGATTAGTATTAAATCAGCATCACCTGCTTTCAGATGGAGCGGCTTTCACTACACAGAGCCGTATTTCACTGACAATTAGGCAAAATCGCCCTCATAATCGCAGATGAATCGCATTCGATTTGTCAGTGAACTACGGCTCTGTGTAGTGAAAGCCGCTCCATCTGAAAGGAGGTGATGCTGATTTAATACTAATCACGGGACCGTCTTTACTGACAAGATGCGCACGACAATCGAATGCGATTAATTGCACAGCCCTAATAGTTAGGTAGGTCGATAGATAGATAGATATATAGATAGATAGATAGATAGATAGATAGACAGACAGACAGACAGACAGACAGACAGCTAGGTAGATAGATAGACAGACAGACAGACAGACAGACAGCTGGGTAGATAGATAGATAGATAGATAGATAGATAGATAGATAGATAGATAGATAGATAGATAGATAGACAGACAGCTAGGTAGATAAATAGACAGACAGACAGACAGCTGGGTAGATAGATAGATAGATAGATAGATAGATAGATAGATAGATAGATAGATAGACAGACAGCTAGGTAGATAAATAGACAGACAGACAGACAGACAGCTGGGTAGATAGATAGATAGATAGATAGATAGATAGATAGATAGATAGATAGATAGATAGATAGATAGATAGATAGATAGACAGACAGACAGCTGGGTAGGTAGATAGATAGATAGATAGATAGATAGATAGATAGACAGACAGACAGACAGACAGACAGACAGACAGACAGACAGGTAGATAGGTAGTAGGGCTGTGCAATTAATCGCATTCGATTGTCTTGCGCATCTTGTCAGTAAAGACGGTCCCGTGATTAGTATTAAATCAGCATCACCTGCTTTCAGATGGAGCGGCTTTCACTACACAGAGCCGTATTTCACTGACAATTAGGCAAAATCGCCCTCATAATCACAGATGAATCGCATTCGATTTGTCAGTGAACTACGGCTCTGTGTAGTGAAAGCCGCTCCATCTGAAAGGAGGTGATGATGATTTAATACTAAATCACGGGACCGTCTTTACTGACAAGATGCGCACGACAATCGAATGCGATTAATTGCACAGCCCTAATAGTTAGGTAGGTCGATAGATAGATAGATAGATAGATAGATAGATAGATAGATAGATAGGCAGGCAGGCAGGCAGACAGACAGACAGACAGACAGACAGGTAGGTAGACAGACAGGTAGGTAGGTAGACAGACAGGCAGGCAGGCAGACAGACAGGTAGGTAGACAGGTAGACAGACAGGTAGGTAGACAGACAGATAGGTAGGTAGGTAGACAGACAGGCAGGCAGACAGACAGACAGGCAGACAAACAGACAGACAGGCAGACAGACAGACAGACAGACAGGTAGGTAGACAGACAGGCAGGCAGGCAGACAGACAGGCAGGCAGGCAGACAGACAGGTAGGTAGACAGACAGGCAGGCAGACAGACAGACAGACAGGTAGGCAGACAGACAGACAGACAGGTAGGTAGGTAGACAGACAGACAGACAGGCAGGCAGACAGACAGACAGACAGGTAGGTAGGTAGGTAGACAGACAGACAGACAGACAGGTAGGCAGACAGACAGACAGGTATAGGTAGGTAGGCAGGCATGCAGACAGACAGACAGACAGGTAGGCAGACAGACAGACAGACAGATAGATAGATATACAGACAGACAGACAGACAGACAGACAGACAGGCAGGCAGGCAGACAGACAGACAGGTAGGTAGGTAGGTAGACAGACAGACAGTAGGCAGACAGACAGACAGACAGACATGTAGGCAGAAAGGAAGGAAGGGATGTCAGACAGACAGGCAGACAGACAGACAGGTAGGTAGACAGACAGACAGGTAGGCAGACAGACAGACAGGTAGGCAGACAGACAGACAGACAAACAGACAGGTAGGTAGACAGACAGACAGACAGACAGGTAGGTAGACAGACAGCCAGACAGACAGACAGGTAGGTAGACAGACAGCCAGACAGACAGACAGATAGATAAATAGAGTATTGATCAAACTAAAACGGGGAAAAGAACAGTAGCACATTACATAACTCCCAAATTAAAAGCCTCTCCTTGTGTCTCCCTCAAATTCATATACATTCCTTTTCTTCTTTTTTTTCCCTGTGGAAGATGAGAAGATATTTTTTTATAAAAATATTCCAGTGATTTTGTTCTTACAATCATAATCAGTGTTTGAACCACAACATTCTTGACAATATCTTCTGTTTTTAATGTATTTATTTATTTTTGTAGAAGTCATCATACAGTTTGGAAGGACACGGTGAGTAAATGGTGTCAGAATTTAGTTTATTTTTACTTTTTGAATGAACTATCCTTTTAAATCAAAACGAACTATGCAAAGCCTATTTGATGCTACTATATATCAATGTTAAAGGAAGATGCCTTTAGAATAGTGTGCATTTATTGATAGATTGTATGAGTTTACCACGGATGATGTAAATCAAATATATTATTTGGGGAAATTTACTTAATTAGTTGCACAAAACTGACAGGTGCCATCTTGCTCTGTTACTAAGTAATAACCCCTTACCTGGGATAAGAACCCCCCAAAGGTAAATCTGATTTTTGTAGAATATATAAAATACATTTGATTTCATCTTTAATAAATATTTGAAAGAGCTGCTGTGATGGGCAGGGTATCCATACAGGGTTTTTCCCAAATCAGCTCCAGCTTCCCTGTGATCCTAGGGAAGTGTTTTAAAAAATGGATGGATGGCAGAAAAAGGTGTCATGGAAAAATACAAAATTACATTCTATATACGTTTATGCATAGAGCGGCATGTGTAGAATTTTTTTGACAAACAAACAGATTTTCGATTATTTTCTGATCTCTTTGCAAACGATTCACCCACCATTCAAAATACATTTTTGACATAAAAAACAGAAACGATAGACAGACAAGTATTGTATGATTAATGTGATTATCCCCTTCACACAATCAATATCACACTATTTCAAATATCAGTTTTAAACAGGAAAACCAGTCGTCAGATTTAATTAGTGTAATTTACAACCTCTCTTTTAGCAACTTATCACCCATTCCCACATACTTGCACTTTGATACTTCCAACATTGTCTATCGTTTTCAAGCCAATTAAAATGGATATAAAATGCAACTGACGTATGAACGGACAAATTGTGTACTGAATGACAGTAAACTAGCCAATCAGAGCAGGAGAAGCGGGCTAGAGGCGGGACTTGTGGGGAGGAAGCGCTGGAGCGAGCTCAGCGCCCGTTCTGTCACGAGCTCCGTCGGGGTACAGCGACCGAGCGAAAAGTCTCGCACATTACTAACGACTAAATACAGCCCAGGGCTATCTTTTTCTCCCGAGACAGGTCTGTCATAGTATAGTTCGACAGCAAAGCAGGGATTCACCGTTGTCGTCCTATCGCTGTTGTTTTGGGTGATGTGTTCTAACATTTGATAGAGCTAGCCAGCTCGCTAGCTTTTTGGCTAGCTTGCCGTGCGTGACCTCACAGTCAGAGAGGGTATCACTTGTGTATTTTTAAACACCATCCCTCGACATATAGGAGCGTAATCATAAAAAACTAAATACAACACGTTGGCTTGTTTTTTCATTAGGGTCAGTGCCGGGGCCGTAAGGCGACGTAAGCAAAAAAACGTTACTGGCCTTGTATCGTTTTCCCCATTGACGAGGGAAGTTCACGGGGATTGAATGAATCCTAACGTTAGCCAAAAGGCAAAAGCAGCTGCCAGAGTCGCAACAGCAGTCCCAGCTTCTCTCTCACCCACTGCACTCACCTCCTCTCTTCATAAACACTCGCTGCTGCTGCTTTATTTGTGTGCTTTACGAGCGCTTATAGTTTAATTCAGGACTAGACTGGAGTCCGTGTTAGTTAACTTAGCCCGCTAGTTAGACACGAGCTAGCTGTGCATTTGGAACCCAAACCGCCGCCTTGTTAAAAAAAGCCTGCCCACCTATCTGAAAACATCTGCCAAAGTCGTTTGTTTTTCGCGTTGAAGCCGGCTTGAAGAGAGAAGTAAAAACGAGCACAAAACATGCCCTTCGGCCGTGTCGAAGGGAGACTCGGAATGGCGAGGGGATTATCTGTGTTCATCTTCGTGGACATCAGTAAACTGTAAGTGTCCCCCTGTCACACTCAAACCACCATTAGTCATTTTCTCTTCGAAGCGAACAGCGCTGTGCTGAACTACTCCCTTCCTATATACGCCCAAAACTGAATCAAAGGGCTTCTGCTTTGCTCCGTGATGCCTTTTAGCCAGAATGAAAGGTTAAGTCGTGGTGGTCAGATGAGTGGCTCTTGGCGAGAGGGGTCACGGTAAGTAATCGCGCCGGGGCCCGTTAGCTTTAGCTCCGGTGGTGATGGAGCGATGCTTTATCGCTAGGCCGCCGCCGAAGACCGTGTGTTTCACTGCAGATGGTGTATCCAGCATGACTTGTGTCTGTTGTTCTTGTCACCTTGACTAGCTGGATAGCGGTTGATATCGCTGCTCGCCAAGAGGACTGGATTCAGATGTGTTTTTCACGATAATCCAGTTATCAAGCTGTCCGCCTTGAGCTCAGCGTTTATAGGGAGGGTGCCATCTGGTTGTCTGTAGTCTTTCTGATTCCGCCTCATCTTCTGTGCCTCCAACTTTTACCTCTTGAATTCTTAACAGGCTTTCTTTTCTGGTAGAGAGTTTGAGTTCCTAGGGTTAATTGTGGGAGTGCTTTCAAAAAAGAATTGATATTTCGTGAACTTCTGTTGGAAACGCCTGAGAGTTGGTTAAAACGTTGTCATAATTCCAATTCGAGGGTAAAAAACTTTTTGGGGATCAGTTTTTGTGATGTTGGTGATGAATGAGAGTGTGAACAACGGGTTTGGCACATATATGGACTGGGAGCAGTCTGTGGGTTTGGGGCCCTGTGTGTATTGTTACGGTTTCTTTTCCTAGGGGATGTAAAAGGGGGTAAAACAGGAAAAGTAAACATAAATTTGCGTTGGTGTGAGTGAGTACCAGTCCCCTGCCCAGCACAACAGACACGTTAAATTTCAAAATCAAGTATTTAATTTTACAGAATTTCCAAATGTAGTATGTATCTTCATCATAATTTGGCACTGCATGCACATGAAGTTCCAGGAAACCTGTGTGAGATTGCTGTTTTACTGGCATGCTGGCTTTTTCTGGACGTAATCTCCTCATTGTCCACATTTTATTTTAGAGCCAGTTGCATAAAAATGCATGGCTTCTATACTAAAGTGGGTAGTGCATGTTTTTAGGAAGATGATGTTCTCTCTAGGGGTGTTTTACCATGATCTGACATTAATTCACTCTTAGCAATGTGGTGCTTCCCAATACCTCTCAAAACATGCTGTGATAACAATTTGATTAGATTCAGGGCCATGTGATCAGTATATCAATATTACAATGTTCAATTTGATTAGATTCAGGGCCATACCCTGCCTTTACATTTTGTGTTTATTTGACTAATGCAAACAAATATAACGAACATTTTAATTAGAATTGTATTCTCAGTTGGGGACATCCATCCCCCAATAAAAATGATATAGAACAAACGTGATTCACACATTAGGGTTGTGGTTCAATCTTTAATGTCAGCTCTTGCAATTGGCTTGTGCAATGAGATAAGTATGACAATAGTCAAGTCTTCTGGATCGCTCTCCAAAATGTGCAAAAGTATTATTAAGACAGAGAAAACAATCAGTATATGTTAACAAACTGTTGGGGGGAAACGTTTTTGTACAAAAAAATAAAGACATTTCAAAAAGAAATTTTTTAAAACTTATCAAACATTCGATGACTGCTCAATTGCAATTTAACATAACTCTCAATATTATACAAGTTAAAAAAATATAATTATAAATTTTAAAATGCATTGCCTCAAATGCGCCATATCATTAGTAATTTTGATTGTTTGGTCCTTGTTCATTGGTTTTATTTTAGACCACCTTGGCCTAATTGCTCCAAAGCATTTTGAATTTTTCGCATGTTTTTTGTGTCTGTCTGTTCCTTGCTCTACTCTCTTGTTTAGCTTCATAAACAAATTAATAAATAGTAAATAAATACATTATTTTTACCTTATTAGTGGAACTTTGTGGTGTTGCCCAGTTTGCAGTGGTAAGTTCATGAAAATGCATTCCACTCAATTCATAATTTCATTAACTTTGGTTATTCTCTATATTGTACAGGATGCTGTGCTCACTGTCTGCCACTATTTAAATGAGCTCTTTTCAGATACATTTTCCCGCATCATTATGAGCTTTGAAGAACAGCACAAATTGTAAATAAAGTAATTTTAAAAAAAGAAATGTGAATGCAATGTATTGTGCTTTGATATTCTGGCAGATATTTTGATTCTGATCAAGGTAATCGTAAGGAAAAAAAAAAACCAAAAAAACCATAAGATTATGTGCTCATTGATGCCTGAAGGTCAGTCCATTTTTTTGGTAAAGGTTGTGCATCATTTTTGCATGTCACCGTGGAAAACTTTTTTGTGAGTGTGTTTAGTACTACACAAGTCTGAGACCACCTTTATGATGGACCTTTTTTACCATGGCTAGTGATCTTTTTTATTCATCATCTATATGGCAGGAAAGGATTGTCCTGTGGGAAATCAGAGTGCAATGTTACTGCAAGCTTTCACACACACAACCAGCCATTTAGACAAGGGCTTTGAACCTTTAGAAGTTGGTTAACGTTCTACAGGTACAAAATCATAGGAATGATGTTGACCCATGCTGTTTGCAAAGCTATGTCAAGGTTACTTTGGTGGAATGAGAGTATATTCTGTAAAAAAAAAAAAAGCCTAATTCAGTCCCTTCATTGCTGCCAATAATTGCAACATTTGGTGAATCGATTGTGAATCTTATGATAACCAGTGGTCACTTAAATTAGTTTTACTTACATAGTTTACCTAAAACATAGTTTAAGTAATTTGTGTCCTCCTGCAGTCAATAAAACTGCAGCACCAATAAAAGCATGGTGTGTATGCCCATGCGTTTTCAAAGTTAGTTTTGACTTGTGCAAAGAAAAATATCTTTTTTTGTAAGAACCCTGGTATTGACTCAGGAAGGCGAATCAGGGGGAAAAAACTATATTACACTATTTTACACCAAAATAGCACTTAGATATGCAAAGCTGTTCAACATAACAAGCAGTAACAATGTTTTTTTTTTTTTCCTTCTAGGGCATTCTCATGTGTCGCAGTTCACTAAGGGGAAATGTCATCAAGATCCTTTCCCTGAAAAGTGCTTATACAAAAAGCAGCGTGAGAAAATTAATCCATTTGTGCATGAGTAACATTGCAGGCAAGCAAATAAGAAATCTGATGGTTTACCCAAGTGTGATTGATGGAGGGAGCACAAGAAAATGGTTGTGGCCAACCTGTATGTTGGTGGTGTAGGTGGCGGTGGATGAGAGAAAACATTGTAATAAATACATGGGGGAGCTGTGCAACAATTGTGGTGGATTTTGGATTACATAGTTGCAAAGAAAATTGAATATTTATCATGTCATGGGTGCAAAGCAGTGAGGTGTAATGTTTGTATTGTGTGGTTTGGTTTTTTTGGCTAGACCTTTGTGAAAACCTTTTTTAAACAACATTGGCACATTAATCTTTATCCCTGTTCAAACCCCATACCCCTGAAAAATGTGTTGCTATTTTTTCCTTCGTCTTTCCTGGTTTGTCCTGTCCTCTTCATTTATTGTTATCTGCTCCTTTGGCCCTCCTTTTATTTCTTTCTCAATGCACCAACCTTTCATAATAGGTTGACAATCACAACACACCATAACATAATGTGTTAATTTGAATATTTTTTTTTTTTTTTTTTTTTTTTTTTTTTAATTACTAACATCTAAGACTGTTTTTAAGATTCCTGATTTGGATATTATGAAAAATCCTTGAAAAACTCATTTTATAGATTGTTTAAAGATGCATTAGGAATTTTGACATATAACTTTTTAAATATAGTTTTATACAAGAGTAATTGAATGTGAAAATAAAGGCAGAGAAATATGCATATTTTTTCATGCCTAAAGAGCTCACAGTCTGTGGTAAATGCAAATCGTTATCTCCATTTGAGGCAGGATATCAACCAGCAGCCGGGCATTTTTGTCAGCTTGTGTTTGTCTCCTGATGTGTTCAGATCACCCCCAGTGATAATCAGTTGCTCTGCACGTGTTAGTTTGAAATCCTGTTTTTTATCTTCTCTCCTCAGGGTAAGAGTAAGAGGCTGAGATCAAGCGGCACTAAATAAAGAGTTGGCCAACATCCGCTCAAAATTTTAAAGGAGGTGGACCAGGGCTTTTGGATGGATAGCAGCAAGAAGAAGTATGTGTGCAAGCTGCTGTTTCATCTCCTTTTGGGCCATGATATTGGACTTCGGCCCACATGGAGGCTGTCAACCTGCTCAGCTCCAACAAGTACACTGAGAAAAACAGATTGTTGAGTGGAACCCTCTCCAAAAATATCCTGCCTCGTGTCAATGTGTATTACAATTCATAAATGAGTTGTTTTTTTTTGTTTGTTTGTGTTTGTTTTGTAATTTTAACACTGGTGACTTTGTGTAAGCATGTATTTTGTGTGATAGATTATTGCACACTTTTACTGGTGCTCACCAGCCCAGATTAATTACAGTTTTTGGTCAGTGAAGTGTCGATTTTTATTTATCCTGGCATTCATTATGGCACTCACATGAATTTGCATTGACGGGTTAATAAGCCAACATATGGAGTTTTGAAACAATGCATATACATGAACATATTATAGTTTGTAAAAAGCCTTTTACACTCTTATGTTATTCTGACACTCCTCATGAGGTTTCACGCCATGACAAGATATCACAAATGAACATCAGCAGAGGCTAAATGTTTTTCAGATTTTTTCATTCTTTTTTGCAATAGAGAACATGGATTGTAAATAATAGGGCAAATGGTATGCAGGATTTTGACCACACTGTTGAAACAAACAGATCCAGTGTGCAGTGGTTTAACAGCCTCTGAGGTGTATCTGTCAATATTAAACTGCCATTTAAAGTTTGGGGATTTTTTTAAAGAATTTTAGGATTTTAGCACAGGATGCATTAAATTAATCAAAAGTGGCCCAGACAGAAAATATATTTATAATGTAAAAAAAAGATTTCGGTTTAATGTAAATGATTGTTTTATTGAACTATCAATTTATCTAAAAATATTTCCACAAAAAAATATTGAGCTGTTTTCAAACATTGATAATAATAAGAAATGTTTTTCTTGAGCAGCATATCAGCACATTAGAATGATTTTCTGAAGGGATTCCGTGATTTCACGTGTGTCTGAAGACTGGAGAGTAATGGCTACAGGGGAAATTCAGCTTTCTCATCACAGGAATGAAATTGTATTTTTTTTAAAACCTAAAAACTTCATATTTCAAAATATTACTGCATTTTTGATCAAATAAATGCAGCCTAGTTGAGAATAAAAGAGACTTCTTTCAAATTTTTTTTTAAAAATCTTACTGAGCCCAAACTTTTGATCATTAGTGTTGCACAAAAGTATATCTGAAGTTTATTACTCTGCAGTTTTACCCTTGTGAAAGGTGTCTTTTTTTTTCTAGATGTGGCACATCTAATGAGGTAGCTCCGCCCCTAGTGAGTAAGTGTCAGCACCAGATGTGGTTTTAGCTTGTCAGAGGGGCTTAGTGGCACTCCATGGCCATGTAGACCTACCAATGAGGGTCTAATTATCTCCTGCTGATCAAACACCCAATCAAAGCAGCCCCCACGCAGCTCTCAACAGGGTAAACACTGGACAGAAAGTTTAGCAGGGCTGAATCTGGGCAATCGGGAGACATGTGTCAGTACAAAAAAAGGACAACAAACTGAGGGCCATTTTGAATCCGCTTATCATTTTCCTTGAAAAGGGAAAAAAGCATTAAAATAAACATTTACAATGCAAACTAGACAACAAAAAACAGTTGTTGTCACTAAACTCCCACATGGCCTTATCATTTGCTCTTGGGATAATGCTGTACAATGAAGGAGATATTTATGTAGCACGAATGTGTGGGGAATTGTTTATGAAATGTGGAAGGGTTGCGGGAGACACCAACAGGTCTCTTGCTTCCTGTTGCAGTTTTAAAACACTCCCATAAACTAGAAAATAAGTTTGAGGTCATGCATCTTGTTAGCCCTTTGTAAAAGTCCTTTTCGCTGCAAAAGACGTTTTGTGTATGTTAATGGGGAAGAATGTGGTGAAGGTCACCACGTTTTGACCACCCCTCCTTCCCATACGTGGATGTCAGAATACATTCATACAAAATTCTCGTTTGCCTGTGAGCCCAGCCCAAAAATTCAGCAAAGGTTCTTCACTCAAAATAAAACACCAATTTCCTTATATAGAACTCTTTAAAACAGAACGTTTTCATCCACAGAGTCTTATTTTCTGTGATTCTTTAAATACGGGACTTATAAGCACGTTTTAAAATGGATTCCCAAATCACTGAGATTGGGGGGGTCACCGAGCGGCCTGCTGTGTGGTAAGATGTGGTCTCTTCAAACTAAAAAAATGAGTCAACAGGGCCTACAGCTAAAAAACCGTTTCAACGCAATCCATTAGCCAGGAAAATGTCCCACTGCTCTTCTGAACATGTGGATATGCTATGGTCTTGGGTGCTAATTTTGCTTGCTGCACAAGGGTTTTTTCCTGTTTTTTTATTTTTTTTTATATATAACAAACATACAGGAACACAAACAAACAAACCGACTAATGAGCAAAAGGCTTCTTATAATTTAGAATATAGGTATGTACCGATATATGGACAGAGAAAGAAAAAATGAAAATACAAAGCTAAAGTCATCCAGAGGAAACAGACAAACAGGGACAAGCGCAAAGGTTTTTAAGGCTTAAAAATCTAAGCAAAGTCTTCCAGAGTGACGTTTGTATCCCCTTGATAAAATTCAGTGAACTGTAATAATGGAGTTGCGATACACTGAATGGAGCAAAATGATTGAATTTTTGCTAGCTGATTGTAGTAGAAATCAGATGATTTCTGATCATCTTGCAAGACACATTCCTCCAAAAACCTCCAGACTTTAAAAGCACGTTACAACATCACGATGCAGCGAGAGTGGGTGGAAAAGAAGCAATTTTGCAGGAATGAGGGAGGGACACATTAGCTCAGGGGGCAAGCTGGGGGGAAATCTCTCTCTCGTGGTTTAGTGCTTATCCACAGAGCTCGCAGGGCGTGTCGCTCTGAGCCTGTTTGAAGATGGACGGTATCTTTAGTGACGCTGTCCTTCATTTCAGATTTATCATACACTCATTTGGGCCTGAGTCAGCATCAAAAACAGAGATTGTAACCATCCAGCTTTTCTTTTTTATCCCATTTCCTCTTTTCTGTGCTCCAGGGATATTTCTGTTCATCTCTGTGCTGGTGAACAGTAAACAGTTGAACTGATCAGGCTGATTATAACAATGGCCATCAAAGAACGAGACTGTACCAGCCGAAACCCCACCTTCATGTGTCTGGCTCTGCACTTGCATCGCCAACGTGGGCAGCAGAGAGATTGGCCGAGGCCTTCGGCTCGCTGGAGAGATTCCCCCCGCATCCTTGTGGCTGGGTGAGCAACTTTGGGCTGGAAAAGGATTGAGTGAGAGGCAAAAAGTTATGAATTCAGGTTAAGGGATTTAGATTGAAGGGAACTTGCATGAGGAGGGGAAAGGGAAAAAAGAGGATTAATAAAAAAAGGAAGTGTGTATTTTGGTGGTGTGTCAAGTAAGAAAAGAAAAGTGAAATTATGCTTTCTTGTGTTCAGTATTTGAGATTATGATTTGGATTAATTTTATTGCCAGTTATAGCCTATAAGTTTATACTATATATATATTATATATATCTAACTATATATATATTATATAATAGTTATATATATATACTTGCTATACTCTAGCAAGTCCACTATAGGCGAAAAAAACCCATTGTTTTTTTTTTTTTTTTTTTTTTAAGCCAAAAAAAGTCCAATTTTCAGGCAAGGGAATTTTGTGCTATTTTGCTTTCATATTTGTTTTATTTTTTAAAACTAGTGAAAATAAAACACATCCAAAACAAAAAAACACATTGTAATTATGTTAGTTCATACACACACATACCATTTTATTTCTAAAAAAATATGTTGCAAATATTTTTTTTTTTGTCTGGCCTGTTGTCAGGTATTTTTCTCATTCATGGAGTGGCAAGTGAAACGATATCTAAAAACTCCCCTCTGTAAAAGCTTTCTTATTTTTTTAGCGAAATGAAATGAAAAAGTTTTGAACCTGGCTTTATCCATTCTTTTACTGTTTACTGTAACTTAATCAATGTAGTGTCTTGCCTTAATTGTTTGAAGCAGAAGCATGTTGCTATAGATGGGTGATGTCGTTTCCTATTGTAATGACAGGGAACACGATGTGGGGGGGACAGTGTAAAACAGTCAGCTGCTCTCTGTCTGCTCCGTCTGTATAAGACCTCCCCAGACTTGGTGCTCCATGGGGGGAGAATGGACCTCTAGAGTGGTGACACCTGCTCAATGGACCAGAACATGGTGCAAGTCTGGCTCCACATAGAAACCAACAACCTCATGATGTTCATACACATAACTGGTGATGTATCATTTGATTATGCCACCTTAATCTGGTTGAGGAAATGGGTTCAGAAGGGATGTTATGGTCATCAGTTTTTTTTTCATGGGTGTTTTTGCATTCTTAAAAGGGTTTCTACTGATTTATGATTTCTGTTCTATTTCTCAGGGGTGTGTGTGTGGTTCACTTGCTTGCGATCCTCACTGATCCCACCTCGTCTCAGTCCAGAGAAGAAACCCTGATTTGTAGTTTCAAGACCTGTGTGTCGCTTGCTTGTGTCTACGAGCTCACGGCATTGGGGGGTTTTTGTCAAGGGCAGGGTTGTGTGTTTGTGTTTTGTGCACGTGTGGTTATGAAATTTTGTGCACTAAAAGGCAGCTTTTCCTAGTTTGTGCCTAGCAGGTTTTTTGTTCTTTATTGTGTAAGCAGGTGTTTTGTCTTTATTTGGGCAATTGTTTTTCCACTTAAAAAAAAAAATTCACTTGACAGCAATTTTATTGAAATGTTTCACATTCTTTGCAGCCCTAGATTTCATGGGTTCTTGTCTTTGATTCGTTCTTGTTTTTCTTCCATTCTCAGGATTGTGTCTTTCAAGCCTACCCACTGAACCTGCAGGGAATACAAACCTACTTACTTCGTTCCGCTCCATGGTTGTCCTGCAAGCTGCCCTGCGACTTCTGCAGTGCTACCCACACGGCCTGAGGACGGTGCCGTTGAAGGGGACGGCTGGTGGAGTCGTCTGGGAAAAAAACTATCCTCAACAAAGCCCAACGAGAGCCACCCAAATCCAAGAAGGTTCAGCCTCCAATGCCAAGAATGCCATCCTATTTGAAGCCATTTCTCTCATCATCCACTATGAAAGTGTGCAAGTTTGCCTCCATTTCTCTCCCAAAAAACCTTAGAAAACTTCACACAATAACTAAAAAAAAAAAACGCACAGATCATTTTAGGAAAACAATTTTGTACAACATGGATTCATATAGATTCAAATATTATATTAAAAAACTATGTTTCTTTTTTATGTATTGTCTTAAAAATAATCGCTTTGTTTAAAATGATCAGATAGGGTATTTCAATGATTGTTTTTATGTATTAATTTAAAATTAAAAAAGCATGTATCTGTCCTGTGTTCAAACTTCTGTGTTTCACAACAGCGAAGCCGAATCTTACTTTGTGCGCCGGGCATGTAACCAGCTGGGGGCAGTTAAGTTCTTACAGCATAGAGAGACCACAAACCTGCGTTACCTGGCCCTGGAAAGCATGTGGCACCCTTGCCAGCTCCGAGTTTTCCCATGAGGCGGCAGTTAAAAACGCACATAGAGACCGGTCTCATAATGCTTCTGGAAGGTAAGTGGATAGATTCTGCATTCTTACAAAATAAGATCCTCTTTTTTTGCAGCAATAAAAAGGCTTTTTAATGGCTGATTCATCCTTTTGTTTATTCATGGACACACTGTTTATAATTATTTAATTCTGTTTCTTCTGCTGGCAGGACTGAGGGAGGGATGTCAGCGTGCGTCAGAGAGCTGCAGACCTCCTCTATGCCATGTGTGACCCGCAGTAATGCCAAGCAGATTGTCGCTGGGATGGCTGAGGGGGGGATAAGCTGGAGGACAGCCGAAAACTACTCCCTCAGAGAGGAAATGGTGCGGTCTCTCTTCCTCTCTTCCATGGCTCTTTAGCCACAAGGTCCGTTTGTTTTAATGTGTTTTGAAAAAACTGCTGTGTCTGTAGGTATTTGAAGGTTGGCCCATCCTGGCAGAGAATATGCAGTAGACTACTCCTGGTATGTGGATACCATTCTGAAAACCTAATCCGCATTGCTGGCGATTTACGTCAGTGAGGAAGTGTGGTACCGCGTCATCCCCAGATCGCTCATCAACCGTGACGATGTGCAGGGATATGCAGCCAAGACAGTCTTTGAGGGTAAATGACACCAGATGTTCAAATAGTCACTTCTTATACACATTTTCAGAAAAATGTGATTTGTTCAACCCATCATTACCCAACCTTACTTGTGCAACTCTCTGTTGTGTTTGTTTTTAAACTTCCACAGGCTTGCAGGGCTCCAGGCTTGTCATGAGAACATGGTAAAGGGTGGGAGGCTACATTCCTGGGGAGGGAGGGGTTGGTAACCCTTATTTGCTGGTGATCCTCGTTCCAGGTGAGTTCTTGTATTAGTGTTTTTCTGGGACCATCACACTTTGGATGTGTTTTAAAATCTTATTGCTGTACTAATGCTGTCTTTCTCTTTCTTTTTTTTTTTACTCTTTTTCTTTCATCGTTTCCTATAATGTGAAAATTTTCATCAAATTGTTCACACAATCATCCCACCTCTGTTCTTCCATCTCACTAGTCCTTTGGTTCAGTTTTAACTTGCTCCACTCTAAGTTTCACCTGTGTTCAGTCCCCACACGTGCCCCCTGCTGCTTTCTGCCTATATTAAGTTCATTAATTCTGTTCCCGGAGACGAAAAAGAGCACCATTCAGGAAAGTGCTGCCCTGCGCTCCGACAGCCAGATTCAGGAACACAGTGATGTTCGAGCTGCAGCAGAGAGGCTGTGGGAGGGTATCTCAAAACTGTCCTCGATCGCCACCAAAAGCCACTGATGTCCTAGTGAGACTTCACGCTCTTTTGCACGCACTTTGTTGATTTTTGTCTCACCATTTATTTGCATAATCATCTGTGTCACTGTGTGTAATGTTAGGCCACAGTGCTCGAGGAGGAGGCCACCTCCATTCACAGAGAGAGAGGTCGGTCCATCCTGGCCAAGCTGAAAAAGAAGAAGGGACCAGGAGCCGTGGTCTGTGAACGAGCTAGGAGAGGAGGGGGACAAAAGAGAGAGGGAGGTGAGAGAACTCAATGGAGGGGGAGAGAGAGGGAGGGGACAGCTCACGCTCTTGCCACTTTGCTGCATCTAATGCTGTGAGGAAACATAAACAAAATATGGATTAAAAACTTGAAATTTTTATATAGGCACTGCGGTTCAAAAACGTTGGGTGTGTGGCAGGAGGATTTATTTTTTTTTCAGCAAGGATTGGTTAAAATTGATCACAAAATTAGAAAATGTATAGTTTTACAACAAGATTTATTGTTAAAATAAATGTTGTTCAATGTTTAAAAAGATTCAGATATCTAGAATGATTTCTGAAGGATCATGTGACACTGACGGGACTGGCGTTTTTTGGCTTTTCCATCACAGAGATGAAAATTTGTTTTAAAATATATGTCCCAAAATAGAAAAGTTTCTTGTTTTTAAACTGTAATATTTCACACAATAGAGGTCCTTTTTTTTCGCATTCAAAAAAATTGTCCTTTTTTCCTTTCATATTTGTCATCCCTTCCTATTAAAATCCCTGCTACGGATGCCAAAAACGCCAAAAATCGAAACCTGATCTGACTTTTTTTTATGGACAGACGCGAACAGTTTTCGGGGGGTTGGCAGTGTGCAATGACCTTAATAGTTATAGTAGTAGTGTGGGTCACATAATAGTATTTATGATCAAATGAATGAATCTTGGTGAGCGTAACAGACTTCTTACCAAAACATAAAAAAAAATCTTATTGACCCCAGGGACTTTTAAAATGGTAAGTATATAGCAAGGACTTTGGCTATAAACATTGGGTGTGGTCCACGTTTGCCAGCTTTGACACTGGTCAAGAACCACCTACATAAGTCACAAGAAAGGCCTGTCTGACTGATATTAAAGGGGATAGTTCACCTCAAAAAATGAAATACACAATATAGCACAATAATAGACTGGCATGATCAAAATCTCTGCCCACTAAACAAGCCTAAACAGAACAAGAAAAAAAAAAAAACACAACATACCATTCTATCTGTGAATGCGCATGCTACCCAGAGTTTTTAAAACTGAGTGTTGTTCCACTACTAATGGAAAACATTGGCAAAAAAATTTTTTTCATTTTATCAAACCCAGTACCTTGTAGATATGACTTTATTTCCTGTCAAGACACTGGCTCATCAGATTGGAGAACAGGCAGCTCTTATCATTTTTGTAGGCAATATGCATCATATGGTCAGTGCATGTTACTGTGGGCAGTCTGTGGGCTGAAGCTGAGACTGAGACTAGTACGTGGCAGAGAATTCAGCCGTTGGGGCCATGCCACAGGTTTTGCATTGTACAGGGAAGTGAGTCAGCAAATACAGAACAAATCCTAAGAAAGAAAACACCCACCCACGTGAACACATCCTGATTTTCCAGTGCTTTCTGATTAGACATTCAGCTCTTTATCATGTCTTTATTAAACCAAAATCCAATGTAATGAACGCTCTCTTTCTTTTAGTCTATACTCTCCGTCCCCGGTCCTGCCGATCTGCTGGGGATCCGCGCGGTCCCCCCTGTTACTAGGCCGCCGCTCCCCAGCGAGGCAGCTTATTGGTTGATGTTTTTCTCAGAGGCTGGCGTCAAATGATGATTGGCTTCCTGAGGAGGTAAATAGAGGATCCGGTTCATTAGGCATCCGATATTTTCAGTCCATTGTGCATTTATTCGCTTTACTTATACTAAGTGAAAGATGCCACTTCTAAATATTTTAAACATGTTCAGAGCTTGTATAAATACGTCCTGTCGAGGCTTTCTGCTCTTCTGTCGTTTGACTTTCTTATCTGTTACAATATCCTTCTTGTCTTCTTCTTGGTGTGTTGTGTTAATCTTGTGTCCTTTTCTTTGCTGTCGTGTGTGACTGTCTTTCTCGTTTTCTTGCTCTTTTTTTCTCTTTCCCTCCCTTTTCCACCTCCCTCGATTTTGGTGTAGTGCGCGCACATGTTTGTGTGTATCGCGTGGAACATATGTGGTCTCATGTCCTTGCTTTCATTGGACATGGCAGAGATTTCTGAAACCTCACCACTGAAAAGCTCTGACTCCCTATTGGCTGAGGTTCCTGGTGCCTCTGAGTAAGGGGCCAGTGGTAGACTACAGTGGGGCAATGTTACATCAACACTTATCGACAATCATAGTCATATATAAATGTATTAACTTTTTGGGATTTAATAGATGTTGTTGTGTTATTGTGTTTTGCTTTCCGTTTGTGTCTGTGGAGTATTCTTCTGTTTGTGTCGGTGGATCTTATTATTTGCTTAACATTTTATTGGCCCGCAGATGTAATGGGCCCGGTATTAACCTCTGCCCTTGTCCTCTGTTCTCTCCTTTCTCCGCTTTGGCTTCACTCTCTGCCATCTTCTTATTTCTGGATCATCCAACTTTTCCTATTATCTTTAAATCTGTTTTTAACCAGCTTTGGCCTTTTCAACACTTAACATTTCTCCCCCCTCTCTTCATCTCCTGGGGTCGCTCTCCTCTCTCTGCATCCTTTGCTGTCGGTCTCTCAGCTCTGGCTCTCCCCCCTCCTGTGGTCTCTGAAGAGCCTGCTCCTCCTCTGCCTGAGTCAAACGACTGAATAACAAGTAACGAGCTTACGGGTCTCCCACTGCACTCCCCTACCACTCAGTCAAAAACCTCACCCACAGCCTTTCTCGAATTGTTTCTTTCTTCTCTGTTGGGAAGACCGACTGCAAAATGTGGGTTCAAGCACATATACTGACAGACAAATCGTTGTTGTTGTTTCGCGTGCCGTATATTCTGTTAATCTTCCGCCTGTAGTGGAGTGGGAAAGATCTGTAATCAATATTTTGTCAAGTTCACTCAAGTCAGGGTGGATCGTAATGATTTTTTATACTAAAAAAAAAAACTATTTTTATATCTGGTGTGGTGGAGATTCGAAGAAATGCCAATTGTGATAGAATTCTGAGTAGAAGTCCACATATATTTAATTAAACCAAGTGGTTGAGGATTTCTGAGAAGCACACATTCAAAATGACTGAAGATGAGGCCATGGTATTCAAAACTTGTGTACCTATTGTCAGATACTGGATAGTTTCATTTCAAAAAGTTAAAATTAAATTTCATGGTAAGGATCTGTCTCATAT